>NW_026068147.1:550462-689858 GCF_014885135.2 Alexandromys fortis
GGGGGGGGAGGGGGAACAAGACACAAGCAGAGGGGGAAGCAGCTTGATTGCTGGAATGGAGTGGGCAAGGACAGCTCCCAAGAGGTGAGGGAAAAGCCAGGCACTTGGGAGGTGGAGGCAGGAGGATCAGGAGTTGAGGCCAGCCTCAGCCATGTGTGAGACACTGTTTCAAAACAAGCAGAAGCACTGCAGGCTGGGGACATGGCTCGTTCTATGAAGTACTTGCTGAGAAAGCATGACGAGGACTCGGGTGCATCCCAGCATCCTTGTAAAACTGCCAGGCTCGACAGTTCTTAGCTAGGCTCCTAGCTCTGGGAGGCAGCGACAAGAGGGTAGTTGGGGGCTCGCCGGCCCACAGCCTAGACGAATTGTTGAGCTTTTGGCTCGGTGAGAGACCCTGTCTCAAAAAGTCAAGTGGACAGTAAATGAAGAGGGCATTTATCATTAGCCTCCCTCCAGTACCTACATACATGTACACACACACACACACACACACACACACACGCACGTGCAAAAAGAAGTGAGTGGAGAGGCAGGCCTAAGGGAGAAGATTAAGACAAAGGGACCGAAATTATTCTAAGACCATGAAATTATTCTAAAACTGAAATTATTCTAAGGCAGCATATTTCTGTAATTCTTGCACTCAGGAGACTGAGGCAGGAGGCCTGCCCTGAGTTTGAGGCCACAGCTTGAGACCCTAACTCAAAACAACAGAGCACAAGTGATTTAGCTGGGAGTGTGGCCAGTTAGTAAGAGTGCTTATGTGGGTTCTGGGTTCCATCACAGCACGACACAGCACTGGCGTGGTGGCACATGCCTGTAATCCCAGAACTCCTGCGGTAGAGGCAGGAGCACCAGAAGAGTCAAGACAACCTTTGGGGCAGCCTGGGATGGAGCCCAGGGCTTGTCACATGCTAGACAGGGGGTCTGTTATTCTGTCAAGCACCAAGACTGATCCCTTTTGGCTCCACGCATTAGCTGAGAGGGAGAGAGGATCTACAGATCCTGGAAGTAGAATCAAGAGAAGTCACAGGACGTGGGCACGCGGGTGGGAGGGGGGCTGGCTCACACAGGACGCGTGGGCACGCGGGTGGGAGGGGGCTGGCTTGCACAGGAAGGCGATGGTTGAGGAACAGGAATGACTCCTGGGATTTTGGCTTCTGTACCTGGATGATGATTTTCTGAATTAGGAAGGAGCAAGTGTTTGATTGGACCTGTTGCAACCCCATCCACCAGGGTCTCGCTATGTAGCCCTGGCTACATAGCCCTTTAACTCACAGTGGTCCACCGCCTCTGCCTCCAGAGATCTCAGATTAAAGGCTTGCGCCACCACACCTAGCTAGGAGAATCTCTTAGTTAACTTAAGCGGAGACATCACACAGGCAGGTGGAAATCCCAGGCCGATGCTTAGCAGATGCTGGGTGGACACTGGATGTTGTCACTGGTTAAGAAGAGGACAGAGCCAGGCAGTGGTGGTGCACACCTTTTATCCCAGCACTGGGGAGGAAGAGAGGTGGATTTCTCTGAGTTCTAGGCCAGACTGGTCGACAGAGCAAGTTCCAGGACGACTAAGACTGTTACACAGAGAAACCCTGTCTCTAAAAACCAAAAGAAAAAAAAAAAAGGACAGACTTGATTTGAAAGCCAGATTGGGGCTCCCTTTGTTCACAGCTACTGATGGGATGGGTACATGAGGGGACACTGGCCGCTAGTGCCTGTTTGTAAGTAATGTCTTCAAATTTCTAAAGTGCTCTCTGAATAATGGCATCACTCAGGCCCCAGTGAAACCCAGGGAGGAATTACACAGTTTATCCTCATTTTGCAGATATAGAGCTGTGGCCTGGAGAATGAAATAGCTCGGTGACTCCAAAGTCAGCTCGTTAGCATACCTGTCACCATTACTATCTATCTTTTTGTATGGTTGAAACATTGAAGGTCTTTTGGGGGAACTCTGGTACTGCTTTGGTGGAAGAGCCCTTGTCTGGCATGCTGGAGGCCCTGGGTTCAATGCCCGGAACTGACAAAAGTTATTCTATTGTCCTTACTGTTGTTGCTTTCAGACAGAGTCTCAGGTAATCCAGTCTGGGCTGGAAGTTGATAGACAGCCCAAACTAACCTTGAACTTCTCCTCCTCCTCCTCCTCCACCTCCCCTGTGCTGGGATTGCAGGTTTATAGCCCCACACCTCACCCTTTTAGCTGTTTGGAAATATGCAATCCGTTATTAATTACAGTTCCTTTCCCACATTAACAGAGCAATGGAACATTTCCCTCCCATCCAGCTGAGACTGTGTACCCTGTTCCCCAGCCCCATGTGCCCTGTTGAGAATAGCTCTTTTCCCTTGGTTGCCACAGCTTGCCTCCTGCTCCTCCTCAGTCTAGACTTAATTCAATACTGTGTCCAGAACTGGTCACAAAATGACATATGAGAGAGAGCCCACATGCCACCACCCTCCAGTGATGGCGCGGCTTTTCGGGGGTGGGAGCCACGGGGTGGGAGCCTCCTGTCCTGTGCACTGGGGTGAGGCGCAGCACCTGGGCCGTCGCAGCTGGCCAGCTCTGAGGCCCTGGTCTCCTCCCATTCATTCTCACAACTTTCTCCCCCACCCCCACCCCCACCCCCACCCCCACCCCCAGGGGGGACGATGGCCTGATGAGAAAAACGATCACTTACACCCCCACCCCCTTCACCCATGGAGCACATTAGCCAAATGCCTGTCTTTCTGTCAGTCTGCAGTGAAGTCAGTCTGTCCTGTTACCCTTTAGGCATGTGTTAGGCATGTTACCTGTTAGGCTGGGTGTGGTAACGCCTACCCATGACCCCAGAACTGAGGAAGCATAGGCAGGAGAATTGTAAGACATTTGAGACAAGCTCAGGTTGCATGGTGGTGAGTTCTAGACCAGCTAGGGCTACATATTAGACACATCTCAAAAAAGCAAGCAAACAAACAGCAGCAGCAACAACAACAAAAACGAAAGCAGGAAAAGCTGGTCTCTTGCCTTCTCTGCTTCAGTAGGGCATGCCAGCCCTCCCTGCTGGTTAGAGGACAAATTGACTTAGGGACTATGCTGTCCTCGGCCTTCAGCATCACAGTTTACTCTAACTTCACCGATTCACGCTGGAATAGCACACCCCCAAGTGGTTAAGGAGAGCCCTGCAGCCTCTCTGAACTGTGGGCAGATGGGTCTCCTACTGGCTGCATCCACCTAAGCCTGCTGGCCACACACTAGAATCTCTCTCTGTCTCTGTCACACCGTCATCCAGCAGAAGACCTCCCCATGTGCAGGTGCCTCTCTGGGTGAGGATAAAGTGGATGATTTTAGTGCATCCGTCGTAGCTGGAGAGACAGACCGGAGACAGACAGACAGACAGGAAGTGGTTCTGGCAGGACAGAAAAGCATGTGGTATCATGAATTTCGTGACAGGTAAAGGAAGATGCGGGAACAGGTGGCCACTCTGCAGAAGGGGAACGCATAGTCCCAGCAGGAATAGCAAAGGCCTAGAGGTTCCTTGCTGTGTCTAGTGAGGAGGAGTTGGTGTGGCTGGTCTAGGGTCAGAGGGCAAGAAAGTTGCAGGGGGAGGCCTGGAGGGAGTGAGGCTGCGGCAAAGCTTGGATTCTACCACATGTGGAGATAAAAGACAGTGGAGGTCAAGGTGGATGATGAAAATGTCCAGGCGTCCTTTGGTGGAAGTCTCTGTGCTGCTGACGACGTCATAGCCTGCTCACCCTGTTCACAGGGGAAGGAAATGCCTCAGCTGAAGCCCACCCAAGCTCATGGCTCCCTCCTGGGATGGCTGTGGATGCTTGCTCTCTGTCTTTTTGTTTGTATGTTTTTGTTGTTGTTGTTTTTCGAGACAGGGTTTCTCTGTCCTGGCTGTCCTGGAACTCTCTCTGTAGATCAGGCTGGTCTCGAACTCACATATGCCTGTCTCTGCCTCATGAATGTGGGATTACAGGCATGTGCTACCACCACCGGCCCTGGCTTTTTAATTTTAAAAAAATGTTTATAGATTTATTTATGTGAATGACTGTTTTGCCTGCATGCGTGTCTGTGCACCATGTGCATGCCTGGGGCCTGTGGAGAGGATGTCAGATCTCCTGGAACTGGAGTTACAGACAGGTCGGTGCTGGGAAACAAACCTGGGTCCTCTGGAAGAGCAGCCAGTGCTCTTAACCACTGAGCCGTCTCTCCAGCCCCTAAACCTCTCTTCTTTTTTATTTAAATTATTTTATTTTTATTTATTGAGCTCTACATTTTTCTCTGCTCCCCTCCCTGCCTCTCCCTTCCCCCTTTCAATACTCCCCCAAGGTCCCAGTGCTTCCAATTTACTCAGGAGATCTTGTCTTTTTCTACTTTCTACTTCCCATGTAGATTATATCTATGTAAGTCTTTCTTAGTGTCTGCATTGTTGTCTAAGTTCTCTGGGATTGTGGTTTGCAGGCTGGCTTTCTTTGCTTTATGTTTAAAAACCACCTATGAGTGAGTACATGTGATAATTGTCTTTCTGTGTCTGGGTTACCTCACTCAAAATAATGTTTTCTAGCTCCATCCATTTTCCTGCAAAATTCAAGCTGTCGTTATTTTTTTCTGCTGTGTAGTACTCCGTTGTGTAAATGTACCACATTTTCCTTATCCATTCTTCGGTCAAGGGGCATTTAGGTTGTTTCCAGGTTCTGGCTAGACAAACAAAGCTGCTATAGACATAATTGAGCATCCTTTGGATAGATACCAAAAAGTGGTATTACTGGGTCTTGAGGAAGGTTGTTTCCTAATTTTCTGAGAAATCGCAACACTGACATCCAAAGGGGATGTACAAGCTTGCATTCCCACCAGCAATGCAGAAGTGTTCCCTTTTCCCCACATCGTCTCCAGCATAAGTTGTCACCAGTGTTTTTGATCTTGGCCATTCTTACAGGTGTAAGATGGAATCTCAGAGTTGTTTTGATCTGCATTTCTCTGATGACTAAGGCTGTTGAACATTTCCCTAAGTGTCTTTTGGCCATTTTAGATTCCTCTGTTGAGAGTTCTCTGTTTAGGTCTGTACTCCATTTTTTTTATTGGATTATGTGATCTTTTGGTGTCCAATTTCTTGAGTTCTTTGTATATTTTGGAGATGAGCCCTCTGTCTGATGTGGGGTTAGTGAAGATCTTTTCCCATTCTGTAGGCTGTTGTTTTGTCTTGTTGACCGTGTCCTTTGCTTTACAGAAGCTTTTCAGTTTCAGGAGGTCCCATTTATCAATTGTTTCTCTCACTGTCTGTGCTGCTGGGGTTCTATTTAGGAATTGGTCTCCTGTGCCAATGCGTTCAAGTATATTTTCCACTCTCTCTTCTATAATAAACCTCTCTTTTAATAAATTAAAAAAATTTTTTTCACTGCATTTTGCATTTTCAAAAAAAATTGTGGAAATAAAAAAAAGATTTAAAAAAATTCCATCAAGTCACATGTGTACCCCAAAAGGTCATGTAAATGGAACAGGTCAGTAGGGGTGGGATGGGACAGGAGAGGGTATATGTCAGAAATACCTTAGGTACAGTATGGAAATGCCGTCATGAAACCCACTGTCCTACGTAATTAATATGTGCTAATAACAGTGGGGCCATCAGGATGGCTCCGCCCAAAGGCACTCCCTGACAAGACTGGTTCAGATCCCAATATTTGTGTAATAAGCCACAAAGGGCCTCTGGTGTTTTGTGACCTGGGAGGGATCTGACTCCTTCTTCTCTACGTGAACACCCCCCCACACACACACCTCCATGTGCAGCAGGAGGGTGTGTACACACCCCCATGCACACACGCGTGTGACAGGAGGACAGGAGGATGAAGAGTTCACGCTCATCCTCAGCGACAAGCCAAGCCCAGCTCTGTGAGGCCTTGACTCGGAAGGAGACCTGCTCTGGTTGTTCAGAGGAAACAGGTGCCTCGGGGTAGATGGTGCTGACATTGGAACCGTGGAAAAGGGACAGAGATAGAGAGATGGGAGATGGGGATGGACTGCATGGATGGGGAGAGGGAAGGAAGGCGGGGATCAAGGCTGAACCCCAGTCTCAGCTTGAGTAGCCAGACTGGGGATGGCGAAGTTGTTGGCTTTGTTTGTTGTTTGTTTGAATAGGACACACCTCTGCCTGCTTGGTTCAGCCTAGCATAGGAAGAATACATATTAGCAAATGCACCACCCTGTAAGAAGGGCAGTAGAGAGCAGGGTGGGTACCCTTTGTGGGCCCTGAAGGGTGGACTGTGGGGAGAGCTTCTGTAAGAAAAACGTCAGCCAGGTGTGGTGGCACGTACCTGGGATCCCAGCACTCGGGGGTGGGGGGCTGAGCCAAGAGAGATCATTGAACTTTCAAGGCCACCTGAGCCTACACAGTTTACACAGTTTCAGGCTGGGCAGAGCTTCACCAGAACGGGGGGGGGGGGGGGGGGGGGGGGGGGGGGGGGGGGGGGGGAGGCGGGGAGGGGAGGAGAAGTAGTGAACATTTACTATAGATTCAGACTCAGAGCCTTGGAAGGCTCTGCTATGAATAGATATTTAAGCCTCATTCCTCCTCAGCTGATCTGGGGCTGGAGGGAGACAGTCAGGGAACTTTTAGAGGGCTAGGGCATCTGGGGTCAGGGAGTAGTGTAGACTCAGTCCCGATGGATGCCATAGGTTACCAACATAGGAATGCAGGAAAGTATGCCGGTCACAAGCACGCAGCTCAGTGGGTCCCCACTAACCAAGCACACCTGTGTTGACAGCACCTGGAAGCCTCTGGAGTTTTAACACACAAATAGCGTATAAACGGGATATAGGATGCCATGACCACATATGGAAGTTTGTGTTGTCGCTGATCGTGGAATCGGGTCACTCACCCATGTTCCACTGCTGGTGGGCCTTGGGGCTGGATGGAACTGTCGGGGCGTACGGCAGGCACACGCTCAGCTTGTGTTAGCTAGAGCTGCTGTGACAAAGAGCCACAGTCTGGTGACTTCACAGTAGACATGTGTTCTCTCACGGTTCTGGAAGCGAGGAATGTAACCTGGAAGTGTGGGCAGGGGCTCTGGTCTTCTCTCTCTGGCTTGTAGACGGTCTTCTTTCCTGCGTCTGTTTACATCATCTCTGCTCTATTTGTGTCTCTATCAAAATTCTCCCCCCCCCCCGCTTAAAAACTTTATTCTGTGTGTGGGGAAAGGGGTTGCAAAGGGGCCGTGACGTACGTGTGGAGGTCAGGCATTGGTTTGGAGATCAGTTGTCAGGATAGGCAGCAAACACGTTTACCCACTCAGCCATCTTGCCAACACACCCTTTTTGTTTGTTTGGTCACAACAGTACTGGGCATTTACATCACTGGTCTCACATGTATTAGGCAAGTTCTCTACTGTGCCACACTGTAGCCCCTCACTGGGGGATTCTAGGCAGGGGCTCTACCATTGAGCCACACCCCAGCCCTCACTGGGGGATTCTAGGCAGGGGCTCTACCACTGAGCCACACCCCAGCCCCTCACTGGGGGATTCTAGGCAGGGGCTCTACCACTGAGCTAACACTTTCAGTCCTTTTCTTTTTATAAAATTTTATTTTTGAGCTGGGCAGTGGTGGCGCACACCTTTAATCCCAGCACTTTGGAGGCAGAGAGAGGTGGATCTTTGTGAGTGTGAGGCCAGCCTGGTCTACAGAGCAAGTTCCAGGACAGTCAGGGCTACACAGTGAAACCCTGTCTCCAAAAACCAAAAAGAAACAAACAAAAAAGGATATAATTTTTGTTACTCTTATTTATGTGCACATGTGTGGCTGTGTGTGTCGTGTGTGTCACGTGTGTGTCGCTTGTGCGGCGGTGTGTGTCGCGTGTGCGGCTGTGTGTCGTGTGTGTTGTGTGTCACATGTATGGCTGTGTGTGTCATGTGTGTGTCACGTGTGTGGCTGTGTGTGTCGTGTGTGTGTCATGTGTGTGGCAGCTTCTCCCGACCTGGAATTACAGGCGGTTGTGAGCTGTCAGGTATCAAAGATGGGATTTGAACCCAGGTCCTTTGGAAGAACAGCAAGTCCTCTTAACCACTAAGTCATCTCCCCAGATCCACACCCCTTGAAATGAAACTATTAACTAAAAGCAGGCAGTACCACTCCTGACATGAATTTTCCATTTTTTGTTTTGTTTGGATTTTTTGAAACAGTCTCAATGGGTAGCCCTGAGTGTCCTGGAACTCACTTTGTAGACCAGGCTGGACTCGAACTCCCAGAGATCTGGCTGCTTTTGCCTCCCGACTGTTGGGATTAAAGGCGTGCACTGCTACTGCCTGGCTGAATTTTCCCCTTTTAATGATGCTATCAACCATAATGCACTGGAACTCACTCTCATGGCCTTGTTTTAACTTGATCATCTGCAGAGACCCTATCTCCAAATAGATTCACATTCTGAGCTCTTTTCTCAACCTAAATTAGTGCCGAAGCTTTCCTCCGGGCGTCCATACCAATCACACACCTGCTATTTGCTGGAGCGCGTTAGAGATAATTCCAGACATCATACCACATGCCTTGGGATCATTTTAGAAAGGGAAAAAAGACTTAACCTGGTTTACATTTTTAAACAAGTCTATTTGTTCTGTGGGAATGTAAGGCAAGGCAAATATTTCACCAGGAAGGGGAAGGCAAAGAGCAAGCCCTCACGGGGCAGCATGGAGGAGGGGACGTCCAGGTGTCCCATGGCCAGTGTGTCGTTCCAAGTCCGGTAGACCGCAGCCTGCTGTACCAGGCTACACGACTCCTGCCTTCAGCCCCATTGGGGCCTCACATGCTGCAGAAGGGGGAGATCAAGCCAGGATTCAGTCTATTTTTCTGTCTGTCTGCCAGGACATACAGCAACTCCTCCAGCTCCAACAGCTGGTGCTTGTCCCCGGCCACCACCTCCAGCCACCTGCTCAGTTCCTGCTGCCACAGGCCCAGCAGAGTCAGCCAGGTGAGATCCCAGCCCAGTGGACACTCACTCTCCCTCATGCTTTCTGTGGCCCCTCACCTGCCCCTCACCCACTCACCTCCTGTGTTCTTGTCTCCCTAGGCCTGCTACCGACGCCAAATCTATTCCAGCTACCTCAGCAAACCCAGGGAGCTCTCCTGACCTCCCAGCCCCGGGCTGGACTCTCTACACAGGTAAGACTTTCCACAGAGTTTGCCAAGCCTCTGGCAGGGGAGTGAGCTAGGGCTGAGTGGATGGAGTGGGGTGGAGGCTGTGAGAGTCTCTGCTTCATGAACCCACCACACATCCTTGAGCAGTTGAGGGACTTGAGTCCCCGCCCTATTCTGCCATCCACTTGCTGTATAAGGAACTCGGGGAAACCAGGCTCCATGTCTGGGTGCTTCGTACAATGAAGGGACTCAAACCGAAAGGTGGTTCCAAAACCTTTCTGAACATGGATGCCTTTGCAAACCTGATGAAATATTTAACTCAGAGGCTGGGGAGGTGGCTCAGATGGCAAAGTGCCCACTGCATAAATACAAGGACCCAAGTTCAAGGACTCCTCAGGACTGAGGGGCTAAAAGCTGAACATGATTTTGAACAGAATTTCATCCTGGGGGGCATGGAGGCTGACGTTGGTGGGTCCTTGGCCAGCCACCCAAGCTAAATCAATAACTTTCAGGTTCACTGAAAGACCCTGTCTCAAAAAGAAAAAAGAAAGAATGGAAAAAAGGTAGCAAGTGATTGAGAAAAGACACCTGCCTGATGTGGACTTCAGCCCTCCACACACACGTATGTGCACACACTCAACCACTTGCACGCACACATGCACACAAGCATACACGTGCACACACATGTATGTGTGAAGATTGAAAAGTTCACAGGCCAGCACAGGTCTAGGCTGCTAAATTCCAAATGCCCCGAAAGGCTAAGCATTCTTGTGACAGCAGGGTTGGAACCTATGTGGCTGCTAGTGCTGTCCTGCCTGCCGCGGGGTGGGTGGCATCCTTAGCTCCCTCTCCCCGGATGATAGTCCTGCCGCTACCAAACTGTTGATGTGTCCGATTACAAAGTGATGCCTTGAACAGGGGCTTGCATCACCATGACTTCCCAAACATACCCACCCCAGAATTTTAGGACATCCAAGATTCCGGGTACAGTCATCCCTGCACCAACCACCTGCTTCCAACCTCTCCTTTTTAAGTCAGTGAATCACGCCAGAGAAAGGTCACCACCTTGTCCATCCTCCAACTGTCCTCCTTATTCATTCCTCTACTTTCTACTCTCTTTGCAAACAATTCATTTTTAAGACTTTGTTTTATTTTATTTATATTTTGGTAATATTACAGAGTCAACCCAGGATTTTGAGTATGCTAGGCAGGGTTTCTACCCCTGAGCCACACCTCCATCTCCTCACTGGGGGATTCTAGGCAGGGGCTCTACCACTGAGCCACACCTCTATCTCCTCACTGGGGGATTCTAGTCAGGGGTTATACCACTGAGTCACACCCCAACCCCTCACTGGGGGGTTCTAGGCAGGGGCTCTACCACTGAGCCATGGCCCCAGCTCCTCACTGGGGGATCCTAGGCAGAGGCTCTATCACTGAACTAAGTCCCCAGCCAGCCCTCTTTTCACATTTTAATTTGAGATGATCTTTCTGAGATGCTCTGGCTGGCATTGAACTCATACTGTAGCCCAAGCTGACCTTAAAACTCAGAGGCTCCTGTCTTGCTCTCCTGAGCTGCTGTACGCGTGCTCTCAGGCTTTTAATTATTTTTTTTAGAGCAGCTTTAAATGCACAGTGAAACTGAGCTCAAGATAGATCCCATATGCCTCCCGTCCTCCGCGTGCACCACCTCCCCATCTTCAGCATCCTCAGCCTAAGCAGTAATCATTTGCAGTCCAGACTTCTACACATCATCGCCACATCTGTAGACGGAACCTCAGACTTCACCCTGTACCTATGTGTGTGGGGGCGTTGGACAGTTTGCTAATTAGTAACCTTAATCCCTAACAATTCAGTGGGCAGGCAGAGTCATAGTGACGGTGTCCATTCTATGGAAGGGAATGTAGGCACAAGGAAGGGTAAGACTGTCTGCGCTACTCCAAACGTCAGTGGTGAAGGATGATGGAGGATGAACCCACTGCCTTCACCTCTAGGCTTTGAACCTATTGAGCCATCACATAAAGACACTGGCTGCTCCTTCTAGGAGTTCAGGCCTCTTAGGGAAGGCCAAGAGTTCTGGTGATTGAGAGGACCATGGTGAACAACAGAGCCACACATTTAACAGGATTAGCGATTAGTGTGGGTGTCCTGGGCAGGTAAGGGGAATCTGAAGAGGGCAGACGCACAACCGCTGCTTAGGCACATTCGGGTCCTCCATCCTGCATCCCATCCACCCGCCCGACCCACCAGGCTGTGACTCGCCCCACGCTGCCCGATCCGCACCTCTCACACCCGCAGCCCCCAAAATGCTTGGAGCCGCCATCCCACCCGGAAGAGCCTAGCGACCTGGAGGAACTGGAACAATTCGCTCGCACCTTCAAGCAACGCCGCATCAAGCTGGGCTTCACGCAGGTCTGGGACCACTTTATGGGGCGGCAGGTGTGCGGGGGTGACAGAACGAAGATGCAGGGGTCCTGGTCAGTTGATGGAGTGTTTGGATCTGGCCTTGGACCAGGAGACCCCGCCTTGACTTCCAAAACCTCACCTCCTCCTCTTTGGACCAGGGTGATGTGGGCCTGGCCATGGGTAAGCTCTATGGCAACGACTTCAGCCAGACGACCATTTCCCGTTTCGAAGCCCTTAACCTGAGCTTCAAGAATATGTGCAAACTCAAGCCCCTCCTGGAGAAGTGGCTCAATGACGCAGGTGAGCTTGGCCAGAGGCGCCAACGGAACTCACAGGGAATTGGTATTGACTAGAACAGGGTGGGAAGCGATCACTCACATCCTTGTCTTCTTTCTTCCCAGAAACTATGTCTGTGGACTCAAGCCTACCCAGCCCCAACCAGCTGAGCAGCCCCAGCCTGGGTTTCGACGGGCTGCCGGGGCGGAGACGCAAGAAGAGAACCAGCATCGAGACGAATGTCCGCTTCGCCTTAGAGAAGAGTTTTCTAGCGGTGAGCTTCGCCCCCTGGCGGCCGGGAAGGGTATCAGGTAGATGGACCCAGCTCCACCAACAACTCTCTCTGTCTGTAGAACCAGAAGCCTACCTCAGAGGAGATCCTGCTGATCGCGGAGCAGCTGCACATGGAGAAGGAAGTGATCCGCGTCTGGTTCTGCAACCGGCGCCAGAAGGAGAAACGCATCAACCCCTGCAGTGCCGCCCCCATGCTGCCCAGCCCGGGAAAGCCGACCAGCTACAGCCCTCACCTGGTACCCAGAGCCGGGGCCGGAGGGCTAGGTGTGGGACTTGGGTCGGGGCACAAACCTGTAGGCATCTGGGTGAAGCAAACTTACTTAGAAGAGAGACCAGAGGAGCTGGTTCTGGGGGGCACTATGTCACATACACATCACGGTCACCAAGGAACCTAGTTTCCAGGAAAACATGCCTCCCAACCTGAGTGGAGGTCAGGTGACGACCCTTGGGAGTGGGTTCTCTCCTTGCACCGTGAAGGTTCCAGGGATCAAACTCAGGTCATTCGGCTTGGCAGCAAGTGACTCTACCTACCAAACCATCTCCCAGGCCCCAGCTGTGGTATTATGTGGTGGGTACAGGCTCCCACATATACACTGGCATCACCACGGGGTAGGGATAGGACTGGTCATCACAACCCAGGTAGGACCTACTGAGACAGGCAGAGCCACCATTAGACCCCTGAGGTACCTGCAGCACCACAACCAGACACACTGGTGACATCCTTTGTTCCGTCCCTTTATTTCTGTTTGTGAAAAGGACTTTGATGTCCAGAGAGAAACCCCTCAACTCTTGGGCTGGGGAGGAAGGACGGGCCCTTTGCAAGTTAGCCAGCCATGTGAAGGAGGACCACCAAGAGGGCCACCTGCTGCCAGGTCCAGATGCACACGGGCGCAGATGCCAAGATGCGCCAAATCCCAGCGCAAGGCAGTGTGGAGGAAGCTGCTGGGAAGGGGGTTGGGAGTGGAGTTCCTGCAGGGGCAGATGCCTTTCGTTTTACCAGGAATCTCCATCGGGTTAGTAAGAGGTTTGGAGTGGGGGAGAGATGTGGGGAGATGGCTTAGGGCTGCTAGGACTGAAGGCAGGGTGAGACTGCCTCAAGAGACATCAGCCCTTTCATTTGGGGGAGAGGCTCTGATCTCCTGATCCTCCCGCCTCTCCCATTTACTTTGTGATCCAGGCTTGCCAGACTCTTTTACACAGGCAGGAGAGGGAACAGCAGGACCAGACAGAGCAGCTGGTCAGTCACAGTCGCAGCTCCGCAGGGACAGTAGCTGGACAGGATGGTGTCAGAGGAGAGATGGGGGACTCTCTCAGCTGAGAGTCACACTGCGCCTTCTGCTTGTGGCCCAGGATTACCTGGGGTACATGTGGGAGAGGATGATGGAAAATGAGTGGCAGAATCTAAATGCAGCATTGCCCCTGGAGCCCTGTTACCCCACTCTGTGTGGGGGCAACTGGAGCAGTGTGCACAGGGAACACTGTGGGAGGCTCCCCTGTGACAGTGTCTTACCATACTTTCTTTCCTCTCTCCCCAGGTCACACCCCAAGGGGGCGCAGGGACCTTACCACTGTCCCAAGCTTCTAGCAGCCTGAGCACAACAGGTTAGGGGCAGACTGAGGGGGGGGGGGTTAGGGGGACGCTGCACGGGCCACAGTCTGAGGGTTAGCAATGGCTCTGGGCAGCCGTGGACCTCAAGGCTGAGTCTAGGGTGGAGGTGGGGGACAGGAAGAGCAATGGGCAGGTCCCTCACATTGTCCACCAGAGCAACCCCTAGTCAGCTTCACGGTTCCCCGTGAGAAAGTGTGAAGGTTGCTGGAAGGGGACACACTTGAGTCGTTGTCCCTGGTGCCTGTCATGTATATGCCCTGCGAGCCCAGGAACTTGTTTCGAGTCTCTGAGCTTCAGGTTTTATATAATTATCACGAGTGTATACGCGCACACAAGATCTGTATATACACACACGCATTCTAGAAAGAGTGTAGGAGGAACTGGTAAAAACTCAATGATGGAACTTCATCAATGTGCATAGGGCTCTGGGGGCCATCATCAGTCTGATTTTTTTTTTCTCTTTTGGTTTTTTGAGGCAGGGTTTCTCTGTGTAGCCCTGGCTGTCCTGGAACTCACTCTGTAGGACAGGCTGGCCTCAGACTCAGAGATCCACCTGTCTCTGCCTCCTGAGTGCTGGGATTAAAGATGTGTGCCACCACTACCCAACTGATTTTTTTTAAAGGTTTTAAATGTTTGTTTTTATTTTATGTGTTCTTTTGTGCATCGTGAGCACACGGTGTCCAACAGATGCCAGAATAGGGCGTCGGATCCCCAGGAACTGGAGTTACTGACAGCTGCGAGCTGCCATGTGGGTGCTGGGAATGGAATCTGAGTCCTCTCGAAGAGCAGCCAGTGTTCTTGACTGCGGAGCCACTTCTCTAGCCTGTACATTTTTTTTTAAAGATTTATTTATTTATTATGTTTACAGTGTTCTGCCTGCATGACAGGAGAGGGCGCCAGATCTCATTAAAGATGGTTTTGAGCCACCATCAGTTACTGGGAATTGAACTCAGGTCCTCTAGAAGAGCAGCCAGTGCTCCTAACCTCTGAGCCATCTCTCCAGCCCCCTGTACAATTTTTTAATAACACAAGCACTACTATTCCTCTCGGGTTAAGAAATAGTTAAGTGGAGGATTATGAACTAGGAAGAAGAAACTGGCACCCCCTGGTCCAGGTTCTTGATAAAGTATAATCAACTGACTAAATTCTCACACCTGGCTCATGAGATTGGTCCCATTTTTTCCCCCATATTCCATGAGGGACCTGAAGGTGAGAGAAGTTGAGGTGCTCGCCATGGGGCACAGCTGGGACTAACCGTGGGATCTGTTCTGGCTCCAACAGTTTGATCCTCAGTGGTCCACTCCTGAGCTCCCAGCAGCACAGAAGTCCTGGGGACTCATCTTTGGCCCCTGGAGGGAGCCATAGGAACATGTCTCCTAGGCAACCCATTTCTTGTCAATGTCAGGGTGTTTGGGGGCATGGTTTGCAGTCAGTGCCAGCGATTATTGTGACTGTCATGAGATGGGGGTGAAGGACTATGAGGGAGGGGTTTGGGACATGTGCTGTTCTGACTGGTGAGATTCTGGGTGTGCAATAAGGGGTTGCCGTGATTTCCTTAACAAGGGACCAGAGAAAGCTGAAGACTGTGCTTTCTGTCTCTCTCTGACAGTTACTACCTTATCCTCAGCTGTGGGGACGCTCCACCCCAGCCGGACAGCAGGAGGGGGTGGGGGCGGGGGCGTAGCCGCGCCCCCCCTCAATTCCATCCCCTCTGTCACTCCCCCACCCCCGGCCACCACCAACAGCACAAACCCAAGCCCTCAAGGCAGCCACTCAGCTATCGGCTTGTCGGGCCTGAACCCCAGCACGGGGTAAGTGCGCAACTACAGGTGGGAGGTCGCAGCTGCTTGCAGGGTGGGGAGATGCACCCCAGTCCTGTCCTGGGTTCCCCGCTAATGCCTCTGCTTTGCTCTTGCAGAAGCACAATGGTGGGGTTGAGCTCTGGGCTGAGTCCAGCCCTCATGAGCAACAACCCTTTGGCCACTATCCAAGGTGCGTGCTGCCTCATGTCACCCCATTGCCATCAGTCCTGCCCCTCCTGGGCCTCGAGCCCCCTCATTGCTACCCCAGCCATGTCATCCCGCCCTGCTCACTGCATTGCTCGCCTCTTCATCCCCGTCTGTGTTTGGGGAAGGTGTGAGGGCTACTGATTGATGGGAGTCCGTGGTTCAGATGGGGAGCCGGGGGCGCTCAGGCAGGGCACGAGGAGGCGAAGGTCTCCATGGCTTGGTTTACCTCCAGCTCAGCCTCTTCTCTCCTCACCAGCCCTGGCCTCTGGTGGAACCCTGCCCCTTACCAGCCTTGATGGCAGCGGGAACCTGGTGCTGGGGGCAGCCGGTGCGGCCCCAGGGAGCCCCGGCCTAGTGACCTCGCCTCTCTTCTTGAATCACGCTGGGCTGCCCCTGCTCAGTGCCCCGCCAGGCGTGGGCCTGGTCTCAGCAGCGGCTGCAGCCGTGGCAGCCTCCATCTCCAGCAAGTCTCCTGGGCTCTCCTCGTCTTCTTCGTCCTCATCATCCTCCACTTGCAGTGAGGCGGCAGCACAGACCCCCGGAGGCCCAGGGGGACCCGAGGCAGGGTCCAAGGCCGAGTGAGAGCCCGCCAGGCCTCCCCTCCTACTCCTCTCACTCCCCCGACATTGGTCCCCCACCCAAGAAGGGGCGAGGAGGCTGGTGGGGGATGCAGTGGATCCTGGGAGCAGGAGCGACAAAGGAGGAAATACCAAAAATCAACCAAAAAAAAAAAAAAAAAAAAAAAAAAAGAAAAAAAAAAAAAAAAAAAAAAAAAACAAAAAAAAAAAAAAAAAAAAAAAAAAAGGAGAGAAAAGAAAAAGAAACCAACAAAAGAGAAAACCAAAAATATTCACAACAGAAACCAGCTTCCCTAAAGGAACCAGAGATGAAAACAAACGAACAAAAACGCCCCCAGACCAACCAAACAACCCCCCCCCCCCAAATCAAACAAACCAAAAACCAGTTGCGAGCCAGATCTTGGAGTGCTCACTGCTATGACACCAAATAAGAACCCTCAGCCAGGAGCGGAGCAGCCTCCAGCAGGTCGGACCTCATGCCCCTGAGCCCTGGCTGTGGGACCAACTCCTAACCTTACCCCCCGCTGGGGGTGGCAGAGAAGGAACTAGAGAATGTGCTGGCTTGCTGGCCCAGCCCCAGCCCTGGGCCAATGGAGACAGGGCATTGCCTGGGGCAGGAGGCCCAGGGCCCAGAGCCACCTGCCAAATGGTCTTTTCCAGAAGGCAAGAGGAAGGACCGAACAACCTTACACCAAATATTCAGTAGCTTCACCCAAAGGATGTACAGAATTTTTAGCGTTATGCTCAACAGAATGTGTCCCTTCTGTGTGTTCCCCTGCCCCCTAGCTCTCCCGGACAGGGCAGGGGGTCTTGCTTTAATCCCCCCAGCCCCCAGCCTAGGGAGAGTTCAGAGGAAGGCCTGGGTATGGGCTTTTTGTTCCCTGTACCTCTCCTCTCCCTTTGAAGGGTGGGCTAGACCTTTTTTTTAAATTTTTTTAAATTTAATTTTATTTTTTTGCCAAGTTCCAGCTCTCCAAAGCCCCTCCTCAGCTCCATCACCCTCTCTGTCTGGAGTCTTCCTCTTCCCCTGACTGGGAAGGTGGTTGTTTCAAGCAAAGGGCGATGAGGTGAGAGGATCCAAGTTGTCTTTCTTTCCATCTTGTCTGTCAGTTTCCCTGAAAAAAAAAATCATATTCCAGTGCCTATCCGTGGAATCCTTCACGTTCTTTAACATTAACCAGAAACCAAAAAGATCAACTCACCTCACTCCGCCCACCCTATGCCCTTTCTGACACTGGCAGATACCTCTCCCTTCCCTTCCCCAATGCACACACACACACACCCCAGCTGTGGGCTCCTCCGGATGGCATCTCCATCAGGGTCCACATGGTGGTGACATTGCCATGTCCTGTGGTTCCCCATACAAGAGGGCACTGTGGTGGCCACCACTCCCATGAGACCTCCACGAGTCTTGGCTGGACCCTGTACTTGCCCATTCCTGGACATATCTCAACAGTGGACAGAGGGGATGCTGCTGGGAGCCGCCTTGTCCTCCTTCTACCATGGAGGTCAACAAAGTTTTGAACCAAAAAACAAAACAACAAAAAACAAAAACAGAAAACCAAACAAACAATAAATTAAAACTAGAAAAAAGAATTTATAGATATATATAGATATATATATATATATGGGAAAGAAGACTAGGACTCTTCAAGACAAGAAGGAGCCGCAAGGTGGAGCCGAGCCCTGCACAGTGGTCCAGGCCTTTGGTCCCCAAGGCGGATGGAACGATGGATGCTTCTTTCTCTTCACAAATACCTCATGGACGTCGTCTTCGGAAAGCCGGAGGGGGGGCTGGGGGGGCCTGTCCCTCAGCCAGGGTGGACAGAAGCAGGTGGGTGGGGCTGAGAGAGGGTGTCAGGGACGAGGGTGAAGAGCCCCAAGCTCCCTCCCTGCCTCCCCCCAATCAACTGAAAAAGCTTTAAAAGAAAAAAAAAAAGGAAAGCAAAAAGAATGGGTGAAGGAAAACCAACTGTTGGGTAGTTTGATTCCCTCTTGGTCTCTGTTTCTGTTCTCTCTCTCTCTCTCTCTCTCTCTCTCTCTCTCTCTCTCTCTCTCTCTCTCTCTCTCTCCTTTCCTCCCTCACTTCCTCTCCCTCCCCCCCCCCTTCATTCTTCCCTCACATCTCTTGATAGCCTTCTTTCTGTATCTCTCCTCAAACCAAAGTTGCTGTGAAGGACGCGAGCCATTGAAATCAGAGTGACCCCTGCCCCTGGCTGGGCAGGGGCAGAGGGAGGGAAGAGCTGGGCAGTGGCCCAGGGCTCCCCTTCCATCCTAGACACTCTGAGGAGAGAGGCAGCCAGAGCCCCTAGGTCTCAGCGTTCTCTTTTCTTCTGGTCTCCCTTCTCCCACCCAGAAGCAAAACTGTCGGGCTGGGCTCCAGAGGTAGCAGAGACTCCAGATTAACTCGGGGCCTTGGGTGCCTTACCCAATCCTGGTGGAGTGGTCGCCCCCCACCAGGCACCAATGGGGTTGGCACCTCGTCCACCTATCCTCGCTGGAATGTACGCAGCTCTGCTGAACCGACTCCCTGCCCTCACCCTACCTCTGAGTTTGTCCATTATACGTTCCTGAGAAGCGGCTAGCGAGAGGGCCTGGACCCCAACCCACAGCTGGAGAAGGGGCCAAGGGCTCCTGACCGGATAGGAAGACATTTGAACAGAGCAGAATGAAGGAGTTACAAACAACCCCCCAAAAACCCTCTGAGAAGACAGGCAGCATGGAAGGCGTGGTGGAGATGACTCAAACAAAAACTATGATTCTAGACCAAAAAGAAAAAAGAAAAAAAAAAAAAAGAAAAATCCAGGATTCACCACCCAATTCATCCTGCTTCCTCCCTATCAAGTCCCTACCTGGGACCTCTCCCTACTCCAGTGTGGAGGAGTGGGGCAGAAAGAGAGCAGGAAGCAGGGGGCAGGGATGGGCAGATGCCCTGACATTGGTGGAGGGGACCCCCATGCACTGGGGGTGGTGGGGACCCTCCCCATCCAACCCCCACACCGGGAAATGAAAAACAAAAAAATCCTGGGAGGGGAAAACTAACCAAATCCCGAGCTTTAACTACAGCTGTGAAACCAAATATTGGGAAGGGGTGGGAGGGCGGGAGGGAGGGGCAGGTGAGCCCCAGGTCTCCCCCCCCCCGGGACCCCTCCTCCGAGGACTCGAGATAAGGCACCAAATACCTCAGAACTTTAATGTTAAAAAAAAAAAAAAAAGAAACCAAATATCGTTGGCTGGGGGCCAGCCAGGGCAAGGGGCTGGGGGCTTGGGGGGCTAGGTTTGGGAAGGTGGGGAGACTTCTAGTCCCTCCTGCCCCCACCTGCCCCTTCCACTCCGTCACCCCAGCCTCGACTCCGGGAAACAAAACTATCTCATCGTTTTTATTTTGTGGTCTGTACAGAGCCTGTGTCCGTGTGTCTGTGTGTGAACGAGATTGGAGGGCTAGGACGCTTTATGTGGAGGGGGAGGGAGACCCTGCGCCAGCTTAGATGTCAGATGGTGGACCAGGGGCCTGGGCTGAGGGAGAGCTGAGTGGACTGGGTGAGGGCAGGGCTCTGACCTTCCCTTCTCCCAGCCCTGACTCCCCTCTTAAGGGAGGAGCAGAGACTGGTCCGCCCCAACGGTGGGCCATTTGTGCCAAAAATAAATAATGCCAGTAACGAAACCGCCTCTCTGTTCCCTTCTGGAGGGACAGGGTAGGGACAGAAGTGGGAGGAAGGGGCTGGATGTATGTATAGGGGTGGTTGAGGGATGGATGGATGGATGGATGGATGGGGTTCCCAAGCCCCTTTAGAAACTAGGGTCTTATGCATCTTCCCAGAAGACCAAGAGAGTCTCCAAGCCCTTACCCTGGGAGCTCCAGGCAGGAACTAGTCAAGTCAGGGGAATGACTTCTTGGCCAGACTAGTTTTTCTCCTTCAGCTCATCCCAAGGGTGCCTCTCTCTCCATGTCACCCAGGGTGAGAGAGACTAATGAGCAAGACTGAGACACATGGCCCCACCTGTCTCTGAGTGGGAAAGGCAAGTGCGAGAGATAAAGGCCTCCAAGAGAAAAAAGAAACAAACCAAAGATTTAACCATTTAAAAAAGAAAAAAAAAGAAAAAAAAAAAACACAGACAACTCCGCTACCTTTTTATACGTTGGGAAAAAAAGTGAAAAAAAAATCAGAATAAAAAATTAAAAAAAATAAAAAAATAAAAAAAACAACCCAAAACAAACAAATAAAAAGACAATAAAAAAGAAAACAAAAACAAAAAACACAAAAACTTTAAGCCGCGGTTCTTTTGTGCGGTTTAAACTTTGACCTCAGCAGTCTCCAAAGCAAGACGACGATGACAAAGGCTTCGGGAAAAAAAAGAAAAAATAATGTATATTTTTAAGTATTTGTCCTTGGTGTTGGCTCCTTCCTAAACAAGCAAAAAGGAGCAAAAAAAAAATCCAGAAAAGTGTTGCTGGGACGGAGACGACTACTTACTTTGTCTGTGACCCCCTATATTTCCCTGCCCCCCTTTCCTCTAGCCCTGCTGCCCTTCCCCCAACCTGTCCTCTAAGCCCAGGGGCTCAATATTTATTTATTTATGTAATTGCAGGGTGACAGGGGCTTCTGAACAGAGGGCCTTTGGATCATAGCTGGGGAGTGGGGGCAGGGCAGACATCTTTGGGGCTGAAGAGGAGGCCTAGTCTTTGGTCACCTCCTCTGGCCCCTGACTGCCACCACTGTCACCTGCCAAGGCCAAGCACTAGGGCAGTGACCACTTTGCCTGGTAAAGATCTGACTGGCTCCACCTTTTTGGGTGTGGCTGTCCCTCACCTATTTATTTGAATGCCCAGGTGGAGACAGGAGTGGGGAGCCTTGGTAAGTAGTGGGCCAGGAAGTGGCCCTGGAGTGACCCACCAGGCCCATCGAGGTCGCTCCTTTTGGTTGTCTGACCCGCCCGCCCGTGTTGGCAGCCCCTTTCCTTCCCTCAGATCCCTTCCCTGTCTCTTCTTGTGGTAGCGGGTTAGTGTTTCAGTGTTTTTAACTTCAATCTGCTTGTTCATTGTACAATGTGCTTCTTTTAATGGCCCCGTTTTTGTAACTTGTGTCATTCATCTGAACAACAAACATCAAAAAATAAAAAATTAAAAATTGTACAGAGAGAAATGATGTCTGGTGTCTTTTGGCCTTCTGTTTCCTGGGAATAGTAAGCCAGGTCAGGGTGTGGGTTGGGAACGTGAACTGGGGAGGGGAAAGAATGATTCTGTTCCAATACTGGGTCAGGAGTGGTGGCCTGGCACCGGTCCCAGGCTGTGAAGGCTGAAGCAGGAGGATCACTGCCTTGTACGGGGCTGGTTTGTTTGTGTTACATGGTGAGTGCAAGGCCATTCTAGGCAGACACACACACACACACAATGGTTAGAAGACCTGAATGTTTTTTCTACGTTCAGAAAATTTGAGGGATTTAGGAAGAATTCAAATTCAAAAATCTCAGTTCTGCCACTTTTCAGTAGACATGAGCTGCAGTGGTAGACAGGACAGTGCCTGCTGCATGGGCTTCCTTGGTAGACAGGACAGTACATACCTCACGGGCTTCCGTGGTAGACAGGACAGTGCCTGCTGCATGGGCTTCCGTGGTAGACAGGACAGTGCCTACTGCATGGGCTTCCGTGGTAGACAGGACAGTGCCTACTGCATGGGCTTCCGTGGTAGACAGGACAGTGCCTGCTGCATGGGCTTCCGTGGTAGACAGGACAGTGCCTGCTGCATGGGCTTCCGTGGTAGACAGGACAGTGCCTGCTGCATGGGCTTCCGTGGTAGACAGGACAGTGCCTGCTGCATGGGCTTCCGTGGTAGACAGGACAGTGCCTGCTGCATGGGCTTCCGTGGTAGACAGGACAGTGCCTGCTGCATGGGCTTCCGTGGTAGACAGGACAGTGCCTGCTGCATGGGCTTCCGTGGTAGACAGGACAGTGCCTGCTGCATGGGCTTCCGTGGTAGACAGGACAGTGCCTGCTGCATGGGCTTCCGTGGTAGACAGGACAGTGCCTGCTGCATGGGCTTCCGTGGTAGACAGGACAGTGCCTGCTGCATGGGCTTCCGTGGTAGACAGGACAGTGCCTGCTGCATGGGCTTCCGTGGTAGACAGGACAGTGCCTGCTGCATGGGCTTCCGTGGTAGACAGGACAGTGCCTGCTGCATGGACTTCCGTGGTAGACAGGACAGTGCCTGCTGCATGGAGTTGCAGAACTGAATGCAAAGGTTAAATTACTAGGAGAGTTGGGCATGGTGGTGGGTACCTTTAATCCCAACAGCCAGGAAGAAGAGACTGACAGATCTCTGAGTTTGAGGCCAGTCTCTCACATTGAGTGTCAGGCGAATCAGGTCTACACAGTGAGACCCAACCTAAATAAATAATGCTGAGGATATACAGCTCTCTATAACACTGTCTTCAGTAGAAGCCATGAAGAAACCAAGAAATCAGCCAATACTGCCCACCTCCTTTCCTGGGTGCCTCCCAAAAGAACTAAAAAGACCTTTAAAATAAAGAGTTGAGGGCGGTGGTGGCCCATGCCTTTAATCCCAGCACTCGGGAGGCAGAGGCAGGTGGATCTCTGAGTTCGAGGACAGCCTGGTCTACAAGAGCTAGTTCCAGGACAGGCTCCAAAACCATAGAGAAACCCTGTCTCGAAAAACCAAAATAAATAAATAAATAAAGAGTTAATAGGCTGGGGCAGTGGTGGCGCACACCTTTAATTCCAGCACTCAGGAGGCAGAGGCAGGCAGATCTGTATAGACAGCCTGGTCTATACAGAGAAATTCTGTCTTGAAAAACCAAAATTAATTAATTAAAGTTAATAATAAGAGTTCAATCTTCAGTGCTTGTCTTGCAAGCACAGGGATCTGGAGTGGAGCCCCAGATGCATGTAAAAATGCCTCCATCCATCCCTGGAATCCGAGCACTAGGAAGGCAGAGAGAGGTGGAGCCCTGAGAATGGGGAGGCCAGCCAGTCTAGCATAACTGGTCAACTCCAGGTCAGCACGAGAGCTCCTGTCTCAAAGGAGGTAGACAGCATTTCTGAGGACAGTGAAGTTACCCTCAAGCTTCCACATGTACATACAACATGAACACAGACCACTAATCCTAGCACACGGGAGGCAGAGGTCAGGATCAGTTTTGTATACTTAAGTGACCAACCTGGGCTCAAAAATCTTGTCTCAAAAATGAGAATAATACATGAGGCTGGAAGACTGAGAGTTTGAAGCAATCTGAGCTACACAATAAGACCCTGGCTCAAAAAGGGGAGGGGACTGAGGATATGGCTCACTAGTCTAAGGTTTCAATTCCCCCCCCTCCCGCCATGCACACGCACATGCGCACACACACGGTGACTTTGAAGTAAGATTGAATAACAACGTATGTGCCTCCTTTGAGGGACATTAACTCAGATTATCCTGCCATCTTGAACTAGTCATTTGCCGAAGCAACTTCCCAGGTTAGGGCTGGGGTGACTCCCAGATGCTACCACTGAAAATCAGAACTGGTCTCAACAGAGCCACTGGCCTTCTTTTGTCCTTGTTGCATCCTGTCTGGGACACAGGTGCTGGGATCCAGGTGAGCCAATAGGAAAGGCTGAAGATTGGAGACATGAGCTATATGCGAGGCCATGGGTTCCATCTCCATTATTTCTTTAAAAATTTGTTTATTATATATATATATACATATATATATATATATATATATACACACACACACACATATATATATATACTCGCCAGGAGATGGCGCCAGATCTCTTTATAGATGGCTGTGAGCTACCATGTGGTTGCTGGGAATTGAACTCAGGACCTCTGGAAAAGCAGCCGGTGCTCTTAACCTCCGAGTCATCTCTCCAGGCCCCATCTCCATTATTTTCTAAAGCACTTTTCCCTCTTAAGTCAGTATAGTTGGCTGAGGAAGATTTTTGCTGGCCTTCGAGGGGCTGCGGTCAGAACCATAGATGTCCCATAACTCACACACTTGAGAGCACGCTCTGGTCCTGAAGCCTCCACTATGCATCTACCTGGAGCATAATAATGCCCAGGCTCTTGGACATGCCCTGCCTAGTTAGCTGGCGTCTCTGTCAAGTTTTATAAGCCACTAGTGGGCAGTGCTATGTTCCCTTAGCTATTTGCTCCTGCAAATTCTAAATAAAGCAGGCAATGCAGCTGGGTATGGTGGCAGAGGCTGGCAACTCTGGTACGCGGAGGTTGAGGCAAGGAGCCTGGGCCATACACAAGAACAGTCCTCTTACAAAGGGAGTTAGGCAAGGAAAGCCTTTCTTAAAAGAGCCTGAGGTCACTTTCGTTACTTGCCCAGTGCAGCCTCCTGGATTACACCTTGGGTGTGCTGGCTGGCTGCACATCTTAGAAAGGGGACATGTAACATCCACTGAATTGGGAAGTCTGTATTATCTTTCTTTAGGGCTAAGGCTCAAAAGCCATCAAAGCTCTCAGAGGGTTGATCAACTTTGTCTTTTTATGTATATGTACATATATATGTATCATACATGTACCCATGTATGATGTGAGGATGCCCATATGTAAGAAGAGGACATCTCATCTCCTGGAGCTGGAGTTACAGGCAGTTGAGAGCTACCCAACATGGGTCCTCTGCAACACCTTTCTAGACAGTTTTTGTTTTTCAAGACAGGATTTCTCTGTGTAGCCTTGGCTGTCCACCTGCCTCTGCCTCCCAAGCACTGGGACTAAAGGCTTGTGCCACCACTGCCTGACTTTTTTGTGGGGGTGGGGCTCCATGAAGGAGGGTCACTCTACTGTCAAGGGGCTAATGACTGTTGAAAACACCTTAATTTAATACTGTCCCTTTTGTTTCAATAGCTTTGCATCTGGTTCATGAGGACAAAGGATCTGACTATTGAGCCTCTTACTTGGGATAGCTTTTACAAACAGTACAGATCTCCCAGTGGGGAGGTTGGTTCCTGGGGAACAGGACCTGGTACTTGGGGTTAGTGGCTTAGGTCTCCTGCAGGGCAGGCAGGCACTGAAGATGGTATCCATGATTGAGAAACCCTAGTAGAAAACCAACTGCGTGTTTAAAGTAACTGACAGGGATATCCAACAGGTACTTTTACCATTTGTTTTTGTGTGACTACAAGTGCATGCAGGCCATGGTGCACAGGTAGAGGTCGAAGCAACCTATGGGAGCTGGCAGGCAGAGGTTAAGGGGCAACCTATAGGAGCTGATTCCATCATGAGCTCTGGGAATCAAAGGTCACAAGGTTTGTGTGGCAAATGGGCCCTCTTGCCAGGTTGTAACCAGTGTTTTCTCAATTATTATAATTAAGGACAGTGGCATAAAAATAAAAAGCAGGAGGCAGGTCTTCTTTCATCTGAGCAACAGATCAAGCCACAGAGTGACAGGCATGCCCAGTGGGCAGGTCTAAGGTCCCATCCCCCGCCCAGTTCCTTCTAAGTAGAGGGATTCTTTCTAACAGAAGGGACTGGAATAATCTATCTAGTCACTTCCACTTTCTTGCTAGGCAAGGTCATGGGCCAGACAGAACAGAATATGGATGCTTAGGGGCTGGAGAGATGGCTCAGGGGTCAAGAGCACTGACTGCTCTTCCAGAGGTCCCGAGTTCAATTCCCAGCAACCATATGGTGGGTGGCTCACAACCATCCATAAGACCTGGTACCCTATTCTGGCCTGCAGGCATACAGACAGACAGAATCCTGTATACATAATAAATAAATCTTTAAAAAAAACATGGATACTTAAACCAAATAAAACTAGATTTAAATTCAAGCTCTGCCCTGGGTTGAACTGACCGTCAGCAAGTCACTCCAGAGGCCTTCTGTGTAAAACATGATTCCCACAGAATTTAATCAAACTAACCCAAGGGCACAGGCTTGTAACCTCAGCTACTCAATAAGCTGAAGCAGGAGGGCCACCAAACTCAGAGCCTGCCTAGAATATATAGAGTGAGCCCAAGGTCAACTAGGCAACCAGCAAAACCTGTCTCAAAATGAGAAATGAGGATACAGCTTAGCGGTAGTGAGCTTGCCCAGCATGTGGGAGACCCAAGCGAATCTGCAGTTCTTTGGGTGTGTATGGAAGGTGAGTAGTTAAGATACCAGACAGACACTGACCAGGCATTCCATCATTTTCTTCCTACAATAAATGTCCATTGGCTGAGCCACAACTTGGCATGGTGAGCTACAGCACTTCCTACTCTAGAAGCCATTACTCAGAACTTCCAACTCTGTTACTGGGTGAAGCCCAAGAGCTCCCCTCCACCACTGTTGCTGATCACACCTGACCCAAGTCTGCCTGCCTTCAGGGATCTAGTTTGAGAAATCCAGATGCCTTTGTGGGATGCAACCACATCATGCAGGAAATGGAGGCTAGGGCTGAGAAGCGCACCAATGTTTCTCTTGATGTTCCAGCAACACCTCCTTCAACACCCAGATTGCTCAAAGATTTTTCTTAGGCTGAGGGGCCCTCTAGTGGCAAGACATGCTGCCTTCATCTGACACAAGAGGTCTGTTTCAAAGAACCATGCCATGGACTCTGGCTTTTTCAATCCAGCAAACTGTACCAAGTTCTATTGGGGTGCTAGGGATGCGGCCAGGGGAGGTCAGCTAGTGTCTGGTCTCAGGATACCCCAAATCCACCCTACATACTCAGCCTGACAAAAGCACAAAAATGTCCAACTCAGTCTTTATTGACTGCTTCATTTGGAGACCACCAAACAAGTGGAGGTGGGGAGGGAGAGGGGTCCTTTATGTACCAAGGACCCCAGAGCAACCCCCTCAGAGAAGAGAATAAATTTAGTTACAGAACTTATATGGTGGTGGAGAGGAAAAAGGGGTACGATATATACAAGGTTTTAAGAGGCTGCTGGAGAGGAAAATGGGGGCCAGTCAGCTGCTGATCTGGACCCCTTCAGCCTCCGCTAACGGGTAAATCTCAATGGCCTCCACGAGGGGCAGAGCCTCCACTGCAGTTTCCATCACAGCCAGGCCCACAGCAGCCTCCGCCTCTGCCAGCTGCTGCCGCACTGCAGCCTGGTGCTGCTGCTGGTGAGTCTTGCGGTGCTTCCAGAGGTTGGAGAAGGAGCGGTAGCTCTTGCCGCAGTCAGGGCAGGAGTAGGGCCGTTCACCCGTGTGAATGCGGCGATGTTCTGCCAGGCGCATGGAGATGGCAAAGGCCTTGCCACACACTTCACAGGCAAAGGGCCGCTCACCTGTGTGTAAGCGCCGGTGGTCTTTCAGGTGGGTACTCTGGCGGAAGGCCTTGCCACAGTCTGGACACGGGTATGGCCGCTCACCTGTGTGGATCCGTCGGTGCACCTGCAGTGATGTCTCTGTGCTAAACAGCTTCTTGCACTCACTGCATTCTAGGCCACGCCGCCGGGCAGGGGCTGCAGGGGCAGCAGAGGTTGCACCACCAAGGGCTGTTGGGGACGGAGTGATGGGTGTGCGAGTGGCCCTCGAGGCCCTGGGAGCTGGAGGTTCCTTAGCCAAGACTTCTCCAGGACCAGCAGCAGCATGGGCAGCTTCATGGGCCTGCAGACGAGCAGCAGAGCCTACTTTCTTGCCACAGGTCCCACACTCAAAGCGCCGTGGGGCCTGGGCGGCAGCAGCTGCGCACCGATGCTCATAAAGCCGCAGTGAGGAGGGGAAGGCAGCCCCACAAGATGGGCAGTGGTGGGGCTGGCGCCCAGCATGGACCACAAGCTGGTGTACCTCTAGCAGCCGGCGCAGCAGGAAGGAGCGGGGGCACTCACGACACTTGTAGGGGTACTCGCCTGTGTGGTGGTAGCGGTGCATGAGCAGGCGATAAGGGCGGTGAAAACGCAGTCCACACTCCTGGCAGCGGTAGGGGAAATGCTGGGCATGCACCAGGCGATGCTGTCTCAGAGTGGAGCTCTGAGTGAAAGCCTTGCCACAGTCCCCACAGCGGTAGGGTCGTTCCCCTGTGTGTGTGAGCCGGTGGCGGGCCAGGTTGGCAGGTGAGTTGAAGGGTTTGGAGCAGTCAGGGCAGGGGAAGGGCCGTTCCCCAGTGTGTGTGCGCAGATGGTTCCGCACATGAGACTTCTTCTTGAACATCTTGCCACAAATGCTGCATTTGTGACGCCGTTCTAGTCGGTGCACAAAACGCTGGTGCCGGGTCAGCTGCAAAGCCTTGACAAACTCACGGCTACATAGGAGGCAGCGGTAAGTGCCTGGGGCCGCAGGCTCTGCTGGGTTCTCCTCAGACACCGGGACCTCTGGGGCCTCTGGCTCTCTGGTCTCGGCAGGGGCTGGCTCAGGAACGCTAACGGCAGGCTCCTCTGGCAGAACTGGTGCTGCGGGCAAAGGGACACCTCCTGCCCCATGGGTACGCCGGTGATAAAGGAACTTGGTAAGGTTGACAAAGGTCTTCCCACAGGGACATGAATGCAGAGGATTTGGAGTATGGGCACGCCGGTGGGCCAAGAGAAGGGCTTCTGTGCCAAAGGCCAGGCCACAGTCTACACATAGGAAATGAGATTCGCTGCTATGGTCGCCAAGGTGCTGATCCAGACTAGAAGGGCTGGGGAAGACACGACTGCACAGAGGACACTTAAAGACACCCTCCCGGTGGCTCCGAAAGTGCTGCTGCAGCTGGTGCGGTGAAAGGAAGAGCTGGTCACAGGCTGAGCAGAAGAGTTCCTGGGTGGCTGCTGTACCTGACTCTCCACTGTTGTTCCTCCGAGGCTTCCGCCCCCGACGATCCCGTCCAATGGTCTCCCCATTGCGCAGCTCATAGCTATGGTCAGAGGTTGGCAAGGGGTCGGGTAGAGACGCTGGCACCTCGGTGGATGAGGGGATCAGGGTTTCCTGCTTTGTAGCAGGCTCCTCGGCCTCTGGGACGGCAGGGAAGTGGGTGGCCTGGTGCTCCAGAAAGTCAGCCGGCAGCTGGAAGAGCTGGGAGCACTCGGAGCACTTGTAGAGGAGCAGCTCCACTTCTGTCACCATCTCAGTCGTGGCGGCAGCCGCAGCCGGGACAGCTGCCCCTTCCCCACCTTCTTCGGCTTTTCGGTATGAATGTTCCACAGCTACTCGGGCCTGGCCCACAGGGGAGCCTAAGACAACTGGAGACCCCAAGACAACGGGGGCAGGAGCCTTGGTGGGGGTGGCCCTGAGGTGCATCTGCCGATGGTTCAGCCACAGCTCCTGGCTGGCAAACAGAGCCTTACAATCCACACACTCATAGTGGATGGTGCTGGAGCTCAAGGGGGGCACCTTGGGGGGTGGCTCAGCGGGCACTGCCTCCTGGGGTGCCATCATCTTCAAGTGTAGCTCCTGGTGCTCCAGGAGCTGGCTAGGTGACAGGAGCAGCTGTCCACACTCAAGACACTGGTACTGGCTCTCCTGTATGAGGGTCTGATACAGGCCTGTGCCTGAAGCTGCCTCTGTGGCCACTGTGACTCCAGGGTCAGCCACGCCCACCAGCTCAAAGTGCTGCTGGGGCACATGGGAGTTCTGGTGCACAAGCACCTCCTCCAGGGAGCCATAGAGCTGGTTGCACTCAGAGCAGACATAGCGGTGCTCGATATACAGGAATGTCTCCTCACTCTCCTCAGTCATGGCAGCAGCAAGGCCCTGGGCTGAGGGAAGGGAGGGTGGAGACAAGTCAATCCTCCAGGGCAGTTCTTTCCCTGTGTCACCTCTACATTCAAAACCCTCAGACATACTTCCTCCTCCAACTTCTGGATTACATTTTCCACTCCAACACCCTCCCTAAAAACCCTTCCTTCCCTGAACATAGCAAACAGGCAACACAAATTTCTCCAGTGGTCTTTTCCTAGAGACCCCACCCCAAAGTCTCCCTTCTCAAAGAACTTGCAGCAAACTCCACCCACCAGATCCTAGTTAATCCTCTCGGTTCCCACGCCTCAGAACAGGTTCCCAAGGCCCTGTCCACAAAACAGGAGCTGCTTTCCCCTTGATACAGACCTTCCTGCGACTCCTCACCATTGCCCGGGACAACACTCCTTTGCCAGCCTACCCACAGAATCCTCACTCTCCTGGCCTGTTTCCCAGCTGCCTCCTACATGGATTCTGCTCCTCCTCATAGGCTCAAACTTTTTACTCAGGCCACTCAAACTGGTGTACAAACCAACATCCCTACTCTACCTTAGGCACTGGTGGTCTGGCCTCCTCTTGCCACGCAACCTCTGCTAACCAACAGTGCCCAGATTCCTCACATCAAGTCACCCAATCTCCAATTTTCTCTCCCTGACTCAATCCATCTCCAGACTTCCTACCTTAACCAATTCCTGGTACTCAGACTCTTAAAACTGGTTCAAGCTAAGCACATCAAGACCTTCTCAGCTGGGCAGTGGTGGTACACACCTTTAATCCCAGCACTCAGGAGGCAGAGGCAGGGAGATCTCTGTGTTCATTGAGTCTGAGGTCAGCCTGGCCCACAGAGCAAGTTACAGGGCAGTTACGCTACACAGAGAAATTCTGTCTGGAAAATAAGTAAGTAAAAGCCCTCCCGTATCATCAACCTTTACCTAAAAGAAACTCCAGAGAAGCTCAATCCTTTACATCTAGACTGTTCTCACCCTCCTCATGCCCTTCTCCCTCCATCAAGACCCTCTGAGCACCCGGATCTCCTTTTCTCGGTGGCACGACTCCCTCTTTTTCCTAAGGCCACCACAACTCATCTAGGGATGCCTATTATGGGCTTTTTCTTTTACTACCCTTTTCTGCATTAAGGTCCAGGCCAACGTTACAACCTTAACCCATCCCATAAGCCCGTAACAGTATCAATCTAAACCTTTCTTCTTTTGAGAAAAGATCCAAATCTATCCTAACCCACTCCAGGAACTTTCAAATCCCCATTCCATATAAATTTGTCCTTTTTGCAAAGAAGATCCCCACACACTAATCTTGTCCAGGGACATCCAACCTATCCTTCACAGTGGCTTAACCTTTCCCCTCTCGCTGTTTCTACTCTCTTCAGGGCTCCCAATGTCTCTCCCATAAAAACCCATCAGTACCCAAAGACAGCAAAATGAGCCCCCTCTTCTTCATAATCCTTCTCACTAGCCTATGACTATGGGGATACCCAGAATCCCAAAGTTGTCAGTATGTCACATCTCATTCTCAACCCCAACAGTCCCAGACTACCACCTTTCTCTGTCCCCAGTTACACCCAGGACTACTTCACTTTGGCCTAATTACCTGTACCTAAAACAAAACAATCCCTCCCCAGTTCAACCTACGGATACCCGTGAGAACATAAAGACAGTTGTCAGTACTTTCCGAGGGTATTCCAACCTCCAATTCCGTGGACTTATCGGCCTTCCGCATTAATTTAAACCCATTTTCCACACCTGGACTGCTCTCTTAGTTCTAAATATACCTCAAACCCCTTCTCTGCTTCAGTTCTTTCCAGGCAAAAATCGATTTCCCTCCCTGCATTCATTACCTCTTTTCTCGGGCCACCTCCCCACCCCAGCAACCAAGGGCCCTCCAATCGTCCTCTTTCGATCCTGGACCCATTCCAGCGCACCCACCCGTGGCCCCGGTACCCCATGCAACCAGAGAGCCCTCCGCCGAGGCAGCTCCGGGACCTCCCCTTCCCGCCAAGGTCGGTCCCCAGCCCGCAGCCCGAGCCCTGCCCCTCCTCACTCAGCCCCGCACACAACTCCAGTCCCTCTACCCCAAACACCGCCCCGGCCCGGCCCCCGCCCGGCCCGCGCGCCCAGCGGCCAACGGCCGCACCGCCTTCCGCACCCGGGGCGCGCTCCTCCAGGCCTTCAGCGTGCCGACCGAATGACGCGAGCGAGGCGCGGGGTGGGGGCCGGGCCTCCGCGCTCCCGCGGGAACTCACCCGCCTCGGCCGTCTAGCCGGCCCCAGGCCGGGCCGCGGGCTGCAGCTCCCTTCGCACAGCCACTCTAGCACCGCGTCCTCTCTAGCGCCCGTCGTCTCGCCTGCTCCGCAACCTCGCTCTCGTCCGGGGCCCTCTCGCAACAACGCCCCTCCCACCTTCCGCCTCGGCTGCGCAATGCGCCCAATCATCGCCCGCCTGGCCCTGCCGTTAGACCAATCGGCGCTCAAGTTTCTGAGGACTTAGCCAATAGCGAGGAGGAGCGGGATCAGGCCGCGCCCAGCCAATCCTCTAGCAATATTCCCCCACCGCTCAGCCTCCAGGTAGCTAGTGCCCGCCCCTTTAGGCCTCCCAAGAGGATCCTCCCCTCCCAAGTCTTCTTGGACTCCGCCTTTGATGGTCGAAAGGGCACGGCTGAACAGAGAGCTGCGCGGTGACGTCGGGAGGCGGGACGAGGCAGTAGGCGCCATCTTGGGGGCGCCCGGCAAGCCTGGTGTGGGTTATGGAGACACGCAGTGGTCTGAAGGCCGGCGGATTACAGCCCAAGAACCCCCGAGGGCCAGTGGCAGGAAATGAGACACCTCTCGGCGGGAATGGGAGCGGGGACCAAGCAGGAACAGTCAGGCCGAGTGAAAGGGGGAAACCGAGGCTTAAAGATTTCATTTTTTTTTTTTATTAAGGGGGAGATGAAAAAGGTAGGGAGGAAATTAAGGCAGGGCGGGATGGAAAGAAAATGTTAGGAAAGGAAGTTTAGGGGAAGAGGAAAACCTAAAGTACGTGGCAAAAAGCGGGAAAAGGTAGGAGAGAGAAAAAGGAAAAGCTCGTTAGTGTTATGCCCAAATCCGTGGATCCCCACAAAAGCCAACAAAGGAGACCGAGTCCCATATGTAAAAGCAAAGAGCTTTTATTTTAATCAAGTTTGCAAACTCGATCTCTCCACATGTTCAACATATTGGAATAACTGACTGGAGAGCCCTGAGCTCAATTAGAATTGGTTTTTTTCTTTTCTTTTTTTTTTTTTTTGGTTTTTCGAGACAGGGTTTCTCTGTAGCTTTGGAGCCTGTCCTGGAGCTCCCTTTGTAGACCAGGATGGCCTCGAAGTCACAGAGATCCGCCTGCCTCTCCCTTCCGAGTGCTGGGATTAAAGGCGTGCGCCACCATCGCCCAGCTAGGGTAAACTATTGAGACTCTAGACTCCATTTAAATTTATCGATGGCCAGAGTCCCCCGTGATAATGGTTGGAGGAAGCAAAGAACTTCCTTTCTGCCCAGACTTATATTATCATGGCTGGCCCTCACAGTAAATTCCACTGGAAGAAGCTGAAGTTGTGGGGTGGAGATCCTGATGAAGGAAATCGATCCGTAATGGATGGAGTCAGTTTTGGTTTTTGTTCTTGTTTTTGAAATAGAGTCTCACTATGTAGACCAGGCTGGTTTCACAAAGATCGGCCTGACTCTGCCTCTTGTGTTTGGGGGATTAAAGGCGTGAGCCGGGTGGTGGAAGCACACACCTTTAATCCCAGTAGTGGCAGGCGGATCGATGTGAGTTCCAGGCAGCCTGGTGTACAAGAGCTAGTTCCAGGACAGGCTCCAAAGCTACAGAGGAAACCTGTCTCAAAAAAACAAAAATTAAAAAAAAGGGCTGGAGAGATGGCTCAGAGGTTAAGAGCATTGCCTGCTCTTCCAAAGGTCCCGAGTTCAATTCCCAGCAACCACATGGTGGCTCACAACCATCTGTAATGAGATCTGGCACCCTCTTCTGGCCTGCAGGCATACACACAGAAAGAATATTGTATACATAATAAATATATAAATAATTTAAAAAAAAAATTAAAAAAAAAAAACAAAAAAAACAGGCGTGTACCATTCATCTTTCAGGGTGACTGTCCTTTTCGCACAGTTCAGGACCCTCTAGGCATGAGAAGGCATGGAGTTCCAGGCCAGCCTGGGTTACACATAAGAGACCCTGTTGCTGGGCAGTGGTGATGCACCCGCATTTAAGCCCAGGAGAGGTAGGTGGATTTCTGAGTTCAAGGACAGCCAGGGCTACATGTGGAAACTCTGTCTCGGAAAGCCAAAATGAAAGCAACTGAGAGAAGGACCCGGTATTCAGAAAACAAACAAAAAGCAGAGAGCCGGTGAGATGGTTCAGCTCCTAAATGTTAGTTTTGGTCCCTGGTCCCTTTAAGAGACAAGCCACACCCACTTCCTCCCCCATCTGCTGAGGCAGGCTGATCTTCAGCTTCCGGCCTGAGCTTGCTCTCTATTCCATCTTCCTTTCAGAGAGACACCTTCAGTTCTTCCTCTCTCCCCATTTCTCCTCTTCCCACTTGTCTCTCCTCTCTCTCCCCTTTCTCTCCCCCTTCTCTCTCTCTCTCTCTCTCTCTCTCTCTCTCTCTCTCTCTCTCTCTCTCTCGCCTTCTCCCTTCCCCCTTCATAGCCCCCTGAATAAATATTCAACCTCACTCTGCAAGTCGTGTCTATCCATGTCTCTGTCTCCTGCTCACTCGCCATGTGTCTCCCTGCCTGGGACCAGCCACTGCTCAGGGACCAGCAGCCATCTCTGCCTGGGACTGGCTGCTCCCAGGGCCCGCTGTCTGCTGCCACATGGCCCGCTACCACCATTTGGGACCTACAGCATTTCTGTTGCCTACTGCCGCCGGGGATCTTGCAGCATTTTTTTAAAAATTATAAAACTAAAGACACTTGCTCCTAAGCCCAATGCTGAGTTTTTACCCTGGGATCCACAAGGTGAAAGGAGACTCCAGAACTCTTGATTTTCAAGACAGTTTTAAAACACTAGGTTTTCCTCTTCCCCTAGACTCATTCTCTTAATGTTTCCTTTCCATCCCACCTTACCCTCCCCTCCCCCATTTCATCTCCCCTGCCTTGGTTTCCCCCTTTCACTCGGCCTGTCTGCTCCTGCTTGGTCCCCTCTCCCATTCCAGCTGAGTGGTGCTATGTTTTCTGCCACTGGCCCTCGGGGATTTAGGGCTGTAATTCTTCCTTCACAGGCCTTCGGAGCATTGTGTGCCTCAATGTTCCACACTTATTCCAAAATCCCTACCCTGATACTTGTCAGGGGCCCCCAAGATGGCGCCTACTGCTTCTTCCCCACTCTTTGAAAACTGTCTTCTGACTTTGGCACATTCCATGACATGTTTGTACTTGTGTGTGTGCACACACACACAAACCTAAATATAAAAATATGGTGGAGAGTGACGGAGGAAGATGTTCGTTGTCTATATTTGAATTCCAAATTTGGACACCAACGTTTTCTGGAAGCCCCTCCTTGAATCCATGGTCAGGGGAGCCATCAGAGGTGCATTTGGTCAAACTCTGTCCCTGATTTCTCAGATGAGAAAACAGTCTCAGAGTTGGGTCATTTCCCCATCTAAAGCCAAAACACTAGGGAACTGAACACAGAACCAGATAAAGTTTGTCTAGCTCTTCAGTTGCCCTTCTGGTGGTGTCTAACTGGGTGCCCTGACTTCTTACTAGACTCCTAACAGCAGGCACACATGTTTAAACTGGGCTGCTTGGCTTGAATGCTGGCCCTGGACTTCCTTAGTTTTGACTTTGGGCTAAACAACTCCACTGTGTCTCAGTTTTTCCCTGGGACAAAGAATGGCAGTCTTTGTCCCAAGGTTGTGAAGCGCTAAGTAAATACTGCTATATGGACAGCATTATTTTTTGAGATAGGGTCTCTATGTAGCCCTGGCTGCCCTGGAACTCTATGTAGACCAGGCTAGCCTCAAGGCTGGCCTTCTGCCTGTTGGGATTAAAGGTGTGCAACACTATGACTGGCTTGAGAAATTAGTTTTTAATGTATTAGACTCTGGAAGTAGCGAATTCAGCTGACACCTGAGTGCGTTAGGTGACTCTCGGGGCTCTGCCCAGTGCCCTCCATGCATTATTTAATTCCGTGATCGACACTGTGAGGGAGAAACAACTACCCTGAGGTACGAAGAAACAGAGGCCCAGAGAAATGTGTCCAAGTTCCCATAGGAAGGCCCCAGGAGAGGATTTCCCGCCTATACTCAATTCCCTAGTGGGTGGATTGTTTGTGGCCATAAGGTAAATGGTTCACTTCAAGAAGAGTAAAGGGCCAGGCGGTGGTGCATGCCTTTAATCCCAGCACTTGGGAGGCAGAGGCAGGTGGATCTCTGAGTTCAAAGCAAGCCTGGTCTACAAGAGCTAGTTCTAGTCAGGCACCAAAGCTACAGAGAAACCTGCTTCGGAGAAAAAAAAAAAAAAGACACTTAGGAAATGTCCAGCATCCTTAGTCATCAGAGAAAGGCAAATCAAAACAACCTGTAAGAATGGCCAAGATCAAAAACACTGATGACAACTTATGCGGAAAGGTTGTGGGGAAAAGGGAACACTTCTGCATTGCTGGTGGGAGTGCAAGCTGGTACAACCCCTTTGGATGTCAGTGTGGAGATTTCTCAGAAAATTAGGAAACAACCTTCCTCAAGACCCAGTAATACCACTTTTGTGTATATATCCAAAGGATGCTCAATCATGCCACAAGGACACGTGCTCAACTATGTTCATAGTAGTTTTGTTTGTCATAGACAGAACCTAGAAACAACCTAGATGTCCCTCGACCAAAGAATAGACATTTACACAATGGAGTACTATACAACAGAAAAAATAATGACATCTTGAATTTTGCAGGAAAATGGATGTATCTAGAAAACATTATTTTGAGTGAGGTAACCCAGACAGACACAGAAAGACAATTATCACATGTACTCACTCATAGGTGGTTTTTAAACATAAAGCAAAGAAAGCCAGCCTACAAACCACAATTCCAGAGAACTAAGACTTACATAGATATAATCTACATGGGAAGTAGAAAAAGACAAGATCTCCTGAGTAATTGGGAGCATGGGGACCTTGGGGGAGGGTTGAAGGGGAGGGGGGACAGAGAAAAATATAGAGCTCAATAAAAATCAAAAGAAAAAAAGAGCAAAAGATAGGGTTGGGGTACGAATGGAGGAAGAGGGCAGGGTTGCAGATTTTAAAAATAAAAGATAAAGATGAGTAAAGCAGTTGGTGGGGTCTGGTTAGCTCTAAGGTTAGGGCCTAGCTGCTATCTACTGTAGTCTGGGTTTGCCCTTGGGTGAAGTCACCTGCATAGGAGCCAAAGTACAAACAAGCCTGGCTCAACCTTGGGCAGATTCTGTGCTCTTGAATACGTTCCTGCCGAGGCTTCCTTTTTTTTTTTTAAGATTTATTTATTATGTATACAGTGTTCTACATGCCTGCAGTCTGGAAGAGGGCACCAGATCTCATCTTGGATGGTTGTGGGCCACCATGTGGTTGCTGGGAATTGAACTCAGGACCTTTGGAAGAGCAGCTAATGCTCTTAACCTCTGAGCCTTCTCTCTGCCCCCCTTGCTGAGGCTTTCTCTCCCCCCCCCTTGAGATTCCAGCTTAGTTTCTCAGGCTCCTCTCTATAAACTTGCTTGGCTATCTCAGTTTAATTTGGACTGACAAGGTATTGTCCCTGCAAAGGAAGCTGAGGCCTGGTCAGACATTCTGGTGGTAGCAATGGATTGGGACTTTTGGGACAGATTGTGTCTAGAGAAGGAGGATGGTGAGGTACCTGGATCAGCAAAGACCTAGAGGCATGGGTACTGGCCGTAAGCTTGGTTGGAGCAGAGTTAAGGAATCTGTGTTAGCCCTAATAGGATGAAGAGGCATATATGAAATCGGTCCTTTAGGGTCAGGTGTAGGTGTCACATGTCTGCTAGGCATGTCCCACATAGTCAGAGCTCACCATGCCAGGCCTGGTATAGTCTGAGTTGCCACGTGCCAACTGTGTGTGCGAGGCATGTGGTCACATGTGCTGGGGGCTGCACGTGAGAGTGTCAGTGTCTCCTCCCCATCACGAGCATGGGGGTGGTGGTGAGTCACGGGCTCAGCCTTCAGCACCAACTGTCATGTTCCTTCCCCCCAAATTTCACCCCCCCCACACACACACCCAGCCATGCACAACCACCCCCACTTGAAAATCTATGTTGATTGTCATCCCCCTGCCCTTCTGGGCACCCTCAGAGAGACAGCAGAACTCCCTGACGGAGAGGGCTTCTCTCAGCTCTGCCCTCCAGTTTCCTGCCATTTTGTCATCCCCTTCCCACTGGCTCACTGCTCAGGTGATGAGAAGATGAAGGTCTCTTCTCCCTTCCCACTCGTCTCTGGGTCCCCAGGAGTTCTCGGTGCATAATGGAGAATTCCCATCCTCCCCCCTTTAACACCCGCAGCCTGTTTTCAGAGGCTATCCAGTTACATTTCCACCAGCTAGCCATGCCTGCCTCAGTGGGCCTCTTGTGGGTCTCCTGTGCCCATGGGACTGTCCCCTGACTCGGTAACCTCTCCTTGCACTCTGGGCTCTGTATGCTTCCTGGTTGCCCCTTCTGTGTATGGCTCCCTATCCCGAGGAGTCTTTCTGTGTCTGTCCCTCTGTCTTTGGCCTCTCCCCACCTTCAGACACCCCTGTGTCCCTAAACTGCTCGCTTATCCTCAAGTGGCTTGCTTTTTTATGCCTGGGCTTTTTCCCTGTCCTTGGCCTTGTGAGTTTGTGGGCCTTGACCCACCTCTCTGTTTCTCTGCATTTTTCTCCATCTGTAGTCCTCTCTCCCCACCTCTAGGCCCTTCGCTCAGTTCTTCCCACCAATGCCTCTCATCTTCATGGGCTCCAGTACCCAGGACTGCCTGGGCAGGGCGGTGGCATGGTGTGGTTGGAAGGGGTGGCCCCGGGGGTGGGCCCTTCTTCCAATGCAGCTTGCTTTTCTCATCAGCATTCTCCTCGCAGGGCCCCCCAGCCCCGACCAATACGATCTCCCCCTCCCCTACTCCCCTCCCTCCTTGCTCCCTGCCTACCTCCCTCCCTTCCTCCAGTCCGCCCTCCTCCCTGCCTCCCTCCCTCCATCTCTCCCCTCCACCACCACCACCACCACCACCCCCCGCGCTCCAGGACCCAGCGCGGGCGGGCAGGCGGCGGCCTAGGAGGGGAGAAGGAGCGGTGGCGGCAGCGGTAGTAGCGGCCGGCCGGCAGCAGGGAGGCAAGCCCGGCTGGGGACACGGAGCCGCCGGCGGCTGCTGCTCACAGGGAACCAGAGTCCGCGGCCAGGCCCTCCCACCGAGAGAGGGCCGCCCCCGGGACACCCCACCCTCCTCCGCCTTCCCGTTCCACCTGCTTCTCTCCATCCTCTCCTCCCACCTCGTCCCTCCACCTCGTCTGCCCCCTTCTTGGTCTGTCCAAGGCTGCCAGTTACCCTGTCCTCGCCAGCCCGGTCACTGCTCGGCCTCTCCTGGCCCCCAAGCATGCTTTTCCCCTGGGGACTGAGGGCTTGAGGACTCCAGGCCCTAGCTTCATCCAGGGCAGGGCCAAGGCTCTGGGGGGAGGGGGGGAAGGGGGCGGCCCCCTCCCCCCCAGCAGGCCCTCCCCTCCCCCACTTCTCCCGATGGCCGGCTTTCTTTTCTCCACCCAGTCCTCACCCCCTGTGCCCCCCCCAGGCCGGCCCGGCTAGGGGAGGGGGCGGGGGCCCTTTCCTGGGCCGGCTTCCCCCTCCCCCGGCTTTGCCTGTGCCCCCCTCCCTTCCGTTTTCACCTTCCTCTCCTCCTTTCCTCCCTCCTTCCCCTCCGTTTGCTCCTTCCCCCTCTCCTCTCTCCCCTTCTCTCCTCCATTTTCTCCTTTCCCCTTCCTCCCCTCCTGGCCCGCCCTTTGCTTTTCCACCTGTCCTTCCTCCCCGCTGCTGGGGAGACATCGTTTTGGATTAGTTGGAGGCCACCACCGGCGGCGGGGGAGGGGGCCCAGTGGACTGCCCTCTCCCCCGGCCCCAGCCTCACCAGCACCCAGAATCGGAGCATCTCCTGGTTGTGGTTCTTCGGGCCTCGAGGGAGCCCAGCCCTCCGTCCCACCAGGATCCGTAAGTGTCTGCAGGGCGGGGATTGGGCTGGGTCCTGGGTCCTGGAAGGCCAGACTAGCCCGGCTGGCAGGGCCCCCACAGTCCCTGCTCCCCGTGGATGGCAAGGAACCTACTCCCCCACTGCTTTGTGCCCTCCCTCTCAACGTCTCATTCTCCACGACCTTTTCTCACCCTTACTTCTGGGCACACACCTCACACCTGCCCTCAGTCCCAGCTTCCCCCGGTCCTGTGGGCTGACAGGCTCCGTGATATCGCTCCTCATAGGGACTCTTGGCTTGTTCGTTCTCCAAGCTTTGGGTCCCAGACCCACACTGGCTCCTGACTTGTGCGTTGATTTCCTCTCTCCCTCTCCTCTTTCTCTGCCTTACCGTAGGCCCCATCCCATTCACCTCTTGTCTCCTGGAAATGCCTTTGCGTTTTCAAGTCTGCATTTCACCTATCTCCCGGGCCTGTCCAACTGTGCCCAACTTCTCTGTTCTCTCCTCTCCTAACCGTGTCTCTGTAGGAGATGCTAGTTCTCATCCAGCCTTCTTCCCACTCTGTCTTTCCATTCTTTGCCTGATCCTCTCCACCTCCAGGCTTCACCTCTCACTTTTCAGCTTCCCTCCTCCAGACCCACTCTGGGTCCCCAGTCTTCCCCTCTGTAGCTGTCCCCATCCACTGCTCTCTCCTCTGTTCCCTGGCTTCTGCCCTGGTTCTTCCACCCACCTTCCAGTTGCTCTCCCCACTTCTGAACCACACTACCTCCCAGGACCCCTTGACTGAGGGCACTGGGATCCTCAGCACTCCTGGAGAGTTTCTGCATCTGTGCGGGCTGCTCTGCCCTTCCAGGGCATTCAGTTCCCCTCAGTTCCCCTCCCTAGCTTGTGTGGACAGCTCTCTCCCTGTGTGCTTCTTCCACATGCCTTTTCATTCTTGCTTCTGCCCCTCTGGCCTCGGCGGCTTTAGGCTGCTGTGCAGTTCATCCCTTGCTCACACTCTGTGTGTCTGTGTCTGTCTGTGTCTGTCTGTGTCTTTTGGCAGTTTCTTATTTCTTTCTTTGCTCCCCATGGTTCTTTCTGTTAGTTTGTTCTGCTTTTAGAGACAGGGTTTCTTATAGCACAGGCTAGCCTTGAACTCACTATGTAGCTGAGGCTGGGTTTGAACTCCTGATCCCCCTGCCTCTGCCTGCTGATTGTTGGTATTACAGGTGTGTGACACCACGCCCTGCTCTCCCCATGGGTCTCATACTTGTTGTTATTCTTCTTTTGGCCCTCTCTCTTCTCCTCCTAAGCTCCTGTCCTTTGCATGTATCTCCCCTTGCTGATGTCTCTCCTCCAACCTGTAGGGCCTGGCTGCCCCCACTCCTCAGCTCCCCCAGTTGACTCTGTTTCCATCTGTACCTGCCTGACCTGAGCTGGGTGTGCAAGTCCTGGGCCTGGCTGACCCCTGCTCCTTCTTGTGTTCTTCATCTGCTCCTTTGCTGTGTCTTTGTTTGTTTTTGAGACAGGGTCTAACTCTAACCCAAGATGTCCAGGGATTCCCTATGCAACCTAGAGTAGCCTCAAGCTCACAGTGATCCCACTGCCCCCAGAGTGCAGGAATTGCATCTTGGGGTGGATGCCTTACTTAGTGTCTGTCTGTCCTTTCTTCCCACTTAGCTATAGTCTCCGCTTTGGGGCTACCTTTCTGTGTGTTCTTTCCAGGACCTCTGTGTTTGTTTGCAACGTATAGTCTGTGCACAGTGCCTGTGTCCTTCTGTTCCCATCAGTGTCTGCCACCTGTGGGTCCCTGCTTTTCTGCCCAGTCTCAGGCTTTTTGTCTGTAGTCCCCAATCTCCACTTGTTCCAGATGTCCCAGGATGAACCCCCTTCCCTCCTGCCCTTCCCCTTGAGAACTCTCCTTCCAGCTCTCCCAGAATTCCTTGCTCCTCTGTCCTGGTCAAGTCCCCACATTAGCTCTAAATTGCAGTCTGCAGCCACCAGTCTGTTGAACATGCCCCCATCCCTCAAGCTCTCCTTATCAAAGACTGAGGGGTGGCGGGGAGGACTTTCTCAAGGTCACCCAGGAAGTAGGGACAAGTGTGGAACTGACAAGGCAACCTTTCTCTTTGGCCTGGACTGTTTTGGCTATAGAAGTCAATTCCAAACCTTGCTTGGGACTCTGCCCTTCCCCAGTACTTCCTTCTGGCTTGTCACCAGCTGAGGTCTTTCCATGGGTCCAGGTGGGATGCAGGGGGACACTAAATATACTTTGCAGTGCTCCGGGTCCTACAATAGCCCTCTAGTCTTGGAGCATGGTCTGCGACCAGGTCCAAGGATCCATGTACACATCTGGCAAAACACTCCTGCCCGGCGCTTACACTTCCAAAGGTCTGGAGTGCCCAGAGCAAACCCAAACTCTCTGAGACTGACTCTGTGAAGACATGTACCGTACCTGTCTGCCAGTACAGGATGTAGGCAATGAGTTCCAGCTTTCCTTCCTCTCTGTGGGACTCTTGCTGGTTGCTTGAGTCAGTGTGTGCCTGTCCCTGTGTTCTCTGTCTTTCTCTTCCAGTTTCTCGCCTATCCCCATGTACTGGTGTCCCCTTATTTGGTCTGCCCTTTCCCCTTCCTCAGTCTCTGTCCTTTATTTCACATCTTCCTGTCCCTTCTCTTTCTCTCTCTCTCCCAGTCCTGTCTATAACTTCCTTCAACTCGCCTTATCTGTTTCTTTCCAATTTTAGCTGTTTCTGTCATCTTTCTGTTCTCTCATATGTATCTGCCTGTTTTCCCCTTTTCTCATTTTCTGAGTCTCTGCATCTTTCATTTTGCAGTTTCTCATCAGATACTTTTTTTTTATTTCTGTATTCTCTTTTTAGGTTCTTTGCTACGTGGAGTTCCTCCCTCTGTTCCCCCTTCCCCCTCACCAAGTTTCCTAATTCCAAGATAATATCACTTATCAGACCCTGGGTGCCCAGGCCTCTCCCCCAGGGGATTGTGGGAACCAGGGACATCAGGAAGGTGGCAAGTGAGGCTTGGGATGGAGTTGCCTAGCAACCACTGCATCCTCTCCAGCCAGTTTCTGTTGCCTAGTAACGGTTGCCTGCCCAGAGACAGGGGCGGGACTGGGGTGATGGTGGTACCTCCCAGTTTCCTGTTGGGGTGGGGCTGATCCCCAGAATCACTGCTACTTCAAATTTCTAGCAATAGCTGTCTTATCAGTGACCTCTGACCTTTCCATCTTCCGGAGCTCAGTTCTATGAGCTTGGTATCCCAGTGAGCCAGGCCTTTTCAGAACTGGGCATTCCTCCCCAGTGATGTCTGGGAGGAATATGCTTGCCACCTCATCCAGCAGCTTTCCTAAAAATCTCTGCCCCCACATCAGCCATCTCCCTTGGGGCTGGGGGGTCTCTCTGCAGGTGGCAAGTGGGGGCCGCGGCAGCTGCGTCCCCATGAGGAGAAGAGGAAGATGCCGGCTGAGCTGCTGCTGCTGCTGATAGTTGCCTTCGCCAACCCCAGCTGCCAGGTGCTGTCATCACTGCGCATGGGTGAGGCCCCAGCACCCCACCTCCTCAGAAACTCTCCCTCCAGGTCCCTCCAGGGAACTCAGGCATAAGTAACACCAAAGTGCTATGTCTCCTAGCTTACCCTTCCCTGAGATCCAGGAGCCCAGATACCCTGCTATGCAGCCTCAGATCCAGGAATCCAGACCCTTCATACCTCTATATTCCTTCAATTTAGAGGCCACAAATCCAAGACCCCACGAGATACCCTTTCTCGGGGGCCCCAGGACTCTGGCCCCTCCCAACTCCTGTCTCCTCTCAGCTGCAATCCTGGACGACCAGACCGTGTGTGGCCGTGGTGAGCGTCTGGCCCTGGCCCTGGCCCGGGAACAAATCAACGGGATCATCGAGGTCCCAGCCAAGGCCCGAGTGGAAGTTGACATCTTTGAGCTGCAGCGGGACAGCCAGTACGAGACCACGGACACCAGTGAGCGGGGCCACGGGGGCGTGGGGTGAGGCAGGGCAGGTTGGGCCTCGGCCAGTCACTCCACCCCTGGCCTCCTCAGCTCAACTTTACACTCATCTGCTCACACCTGCTATCCTTCCTTCATGCCTGTTTCTGTCTCACGGAGTGGATGCTGCTGGGTTGGGAGGTCCAGGCACTAAGGCCTGGGGCTTTCAAGATCCCTGGTGGGTCAGGAAGGGCATTCTGGAACAGGTGGGCAGGAGGTGGAGTGTGGCGCCGTTCCAGCACAGCTGCAGAGCTGGCTTGCCCTGTGGGAGGGCTTGCAGAGGTGTCTGTTGGTGCTCATGGTCCTAGTAAGCGGTAGTGCCTGATACCCTAGTCTGCTGTTGGCCGCTAGGATAAAACACTCACCAAAACCACCGTGGGGAGAAAAGGGTTCACTTTAGTTTGCAGGTTAGAGAGTCCATCCTGGAGGGAAGCCAGGGCAGAACCTCAAGGAATCTGCAGGCAGGAACTGAGGCAGAGACCATGGAGGAATGCTGCTTAATGGCTTGCTCCTCCCAGCTTCCTCAGATACCCCCATGACCCCCAGGGATAGCACCACCCACAGTGGGCTGAGCCCTCCCACTTCAATCACTAATGAAGAAAACACCCCATAGACTGGCCTACAGACCAATCTGATAGAAAGAGTTCCTCAAGTGAGGCTCCCTCTTCCCAGGTGACTGTAGTTTCTGTCAAGTTGACAAAACTTACCAGAGCACTTGCCCCAGCTACACTGGGACCATCCTAGCTCTTTGCAACCTTCTGTATCAGGACTCGTTTTATGCTGGGCCTGGTGGCTCACCCCTGTAGTCCCAGTACTTGGAAAGCTGAGGCAGGAGAGTCATGGTGAACTTTAAGCCAATCTTAAATCTTGGCTACAGAGTGAGTTTCAGGCCAGCATGATCTATAGAGGAAGATCCTGCCTGAAAAACTAAACCAAACCCAAACTCTGCTTAGCATCCATAATACACGGGTTTGGGGCTAGAGAGATGACTCAGTGGTCAAGAGCACTGTCTGTTCCGAGTTCAGTTCCAAGGACCCACATGGCAGCTCACAACTGTCGCTAACTCCAGTTCCAGGAGATATGACACTCTCACACATACATTCAGACAAGATGCCAATGCACATAAAATAAAAATATATATTAAAGGGAGCTGGAGAGATGGCTCAGCGGTTAAGAGCACTGCCTGCTCATCCAAAGGTCCTGAGTTCAATTCCCAGCAACCACATGGTGGCTCACAACCATCTGAAATGAGGTCTGGTGCCCTCTTCTGGCCTTCAGGCATACACGCAGAAAGAATATTATATACATAATAAATAAATAAATAAATAAAAAACAAAACAAAAAATATATATTAAAAAATAAATGGAACAAACTAAAAAATAATAATACATGGGTTTTACTCCAAGCACAACAGATAAACAAGCATGTAAACCTCCCCCCAGGCCTTACATGGGCTATGTTAGTTAGATCTTGGGTGTTTCATCACTGAGAGGGAGAATGGGATAGACTCTTCAGGCCTTTTGTACTGGCGCGTCATCGACACGGTCTGGGAGAAGCAGAGGTGGAGACTGAAGAGGCAGATGGGAGAACAGGCATGCATTTAGGGTTGAGCCAAGGAACAAGGTGTAGGGTGAGACCATCTTAGCCAACTGGAGTCAGTGTGTGTTTGAGCAGATCCTGAAAATGAAGCCACGTCAAAGGAAATCGGCACCCAGAGTTAAAGAGCGATTGTTGGCATGTTTGTAGAATAGTTGGATCCAGCCATTCCTGACAGAATCCTGGGGATCAGGAGCTCCTAGGTGTAGCCACGTCTGAAATCAGTTTGTAACCTTTTAGCGGTGTGATCTCATTTATATTCTCATCCTTTCTGTCACTGACTTCTCTCCATTACCCCCATGGCCTCATACATTCCTAGGCAAGTCTTCTAACATGACGTCTAGCCCCAGCCAATACTGTTCTCTTAACCCATCCTGAGTTTCTGCCATGGCTGCCTTAAGGCATCTAAACAGGACATCACATCTCGACCCAAACTTGTTCCTTCTGTGTCCCCACCATGTGCACAGACCACGTGCCTGAAAATGGTCCTTTCTTTCCATTCTCTCTTAAGAGCTATTAGTCTTGACTCTTACTTATCTCCCGATTCTTTTCCTGATCATCTCCCAGCCATCCTCTGTACCCCTGCCCTACTTCAGCATGGCCAACTTAGGCTTGTACCACCTGCCTCATTCCCCACACAGAGCCGGGTTCGAGTGCTAGCTTCACCCACCAGGAGGGTACTGTGGGTAGTAGAGTGACTGAAGAGCTTGCATGGCAGAGGAAGCCAGCTCCTGATTTGCACTTCAGAAGGAGGCCCACAGAGCTGAGCATGGTCAGGCCTGGAGGCCCAAGCAGGAGGAATCTGAGTTCAAGGCCAAACAGCTTGTTTACATAGCTGTTGTGGTCCAGGGCCAGCCTAAATTATTTCTTCGGCTAGTGTGCAGGCGTGGGAATAAAGACACAGCTCACATGACTTTATCGGGAGGGAGATTTTAGGGATCCCTCTTACAAAGCTTATCCTACAGCAGTTTTATGGAAGAATGGTCTGCTTTTTATGACTACACCTTCCCGTTTTTGCCAGTTAAGATATTAAACTCTTAATTTAAAACAGTAGTTTATTTAATACAGAAGAGCAGGATGGAATCTAGGAGACGTTTTAGCACATAGCAAGATTCAAGACAGCTTGGGCTGTAAAAGTGAGACCTTGCCTCAACACATACACACAAACACACACACCCAGAAACACACAAGCACCTGTCCCATGGTGTCCACATGCTTTCCTGTGTTACTCTTGGCTTGGTCTGTATCTCTCTGCCTCCCTCTGTCTGAGGGACTGGTCCCCTGGAATCCAGACTGGTGGAGGAGGATCCCACAACTCTGAGCCTCTGGGGTCTTCTCCTGAACCAGGTGGGGTGGTTCTCTTGTGGGTGGGGCGGGAACAAAAGCAGAGGGGCAGAGGGTCCCTGACTCTGGTCTCTTCCCCTCACAGTGTGTCAGATACTGCCCAAGGGGGTCGTGTCTGTCCTGGGACCCTCCTCCAGCCCAGCTTCTGCCTCCACCGTGAGCCATATCTGTGGGGAGAAGGAGGTGAGGTGGGGAGTGGGAGCTGGGGGCTGGGGTGTGGGGCTATGATCCCTGGCAAGCAATACCTCCCTTTCTGTCCAGATTCCCCACATCAAGGTGGGTCCTGAGGAGACGCCCCGCCTTCAGTACCTTCGCTTCGCATCTGTCAGCCTGTACCCCAGTAATGAGGACGTCAGCCTGGCCGTCTCCCGAATCCTCAAGTCTTTTAACTACCCCTCGGCTAGCCTCATCTGCGCCAAGGCTGAGTGTGAGGGAGAACTGGCTGTTCTGTTTACATTCCCTCTAGACACCCCTTTCTAAAGCCCTAATGTCCCACACAGTTTCCTGGTTCCACCAGGCACCTTCTTAGTTCCCATTGTCTCTTTCCCCTTTAGGAACTGGGGCACAGGTTCCATAGAACCCCTCTTGTCCCAGAGTGACCCGTGTGATTCACTGATGGTGAACCCTTTTTGTCCAGCTCTCACCAGGCTTGCAGGGTGGCAGGGGAGCAGTGCTGGTGCATAACTTTAAAAAAATGTGTTATTAATTTTTAGTTAGTTTACAAAATAATAGGTCTCATTTGACATTTTCATATGTATTCATCATCTCATTTTGCTTGTAATTGCCCACTGCATGCAACTCTCAGTCTAGAAGGACCTCAGGCCACTGAGTGTTTGGGACACAGAAGGGTGCATGGGCTGCCACGAGATGTGTGGGTCCTTTGGAAAGGGTTCTGACTGTGTGGGAGGCTGAGAGCCCATACCCTAAGAATGCTACCTCTAAACTGAACTTGAAACATTGAACCTTGTGGGACAGAGGTGGAAGGCTCCAGAGTACAACCCTCAAGAGTGTGAAATGGTGAGGTGAGGGGTCAGGGATGCTTTAGAGGTTTCCAAGCAACAGTGCAGGACGAGGGGACGTGGTCAGATCTGTGAAGTGAGAGGTGACCCACTGCACAGGGATGTACGAGTGTCAGAGGGAACAGCAGGAGGCATGAGCCGTGCGTTAGGTGAAATGATGACAGTTAGGTGGAGCAGTAGGCCTCCCTGAGGAGAAAAGTTGGATGGGGTAAGGAGAGTGCTCAGGTTGTGAGTGACACCAAAAGTCAGTAGGCAAGAAAGAGGAGAGCAGCCTGTTCGAGAGCACACGTTGAGTGTGATGTTCTCGGAGATGTTTAAGTGTGGTGATCTGGGGGCAGGTTATGAGTGTGGAGGTTGGGTGAGGGCACTGAGTTTTGGAACTTCTAGGAGGAATTCTCTTTCTGGAGGTTCCTACTGAGCACCTGCTGAAGTCAGACTCATGTTAGGAGGACAGCCATGAGACAGGTAGACACAAATAGTTGTCCCTGTCGTATGAATGGGAGTAGGGGTAGGGGAAGTAGAGGGCATGGGCCTTTTAGAGAAGGCTATGTCTGAGTAAAGATCTGAGGCAGGTGAGGGTCAGCCGTGGAGGATCCTGGAGAAATGGAGTCCCAAGTAGAGGAATAACCTGGCTAAGACTGCAGGACAGAAGGCTGACTCTGTGAGACAAAGAGGAGGTCCATGTGGCTGGAGCAAGTGGAAACATTAAATGACAGAGCGGAGATGAGACACTTGGCACAGAGCAGAGCCACATCTGCTTCCATCCCTCTGGCTGTTGTGTGGGGAGCAGACTCAAGCAAGCGTGGCCAATGCAAGAGGCAAGAGATGGCAGTGGCTTGTGCCAGGGCAGTGACCATGATGTGGTGTGATAGGATCTGATGTATTTTGAAATAGAGACTGGGTGAGTGAGGGTGGAAAAAAAAAAAAAAAAAGAAGAACCCAGCCTGCCATCAAGGTTCTGGCCTGAGCAACCGGCACATAGTGATCCCCTGTCACCCGAAGGACGGAGGTGGGCAGAGAAGACAATTAACTATGTCAGACATTCCAGTGTGTGCTCAGGAAGGGGTGGGAGAGGGTAGGTCAGACATCTGGAAATATGGGGAGGTGTCTCAGGGGATTTAGGGAAACTCTCAAAGCATCAAGTCCCCAAGCTGAGAGCCCTAAGGGTCCCAGCTGTTCTGGAGACAGCCGGTCCATCTTCTTAGCACATTTTCCAGACTTCTTTTTTTTTTTTTTTAAAGATTTATTTATTAATTATGTATATAACATTCTGCCTCCGTGTATGCCCGCACGCCGGAAGAGGGCGCCAGATCTCATTACAGATGGTTGTGAGCCACCATGTGGTTGCTGGGAATTGAACTCAGGACCTCTGGAAGAGCAGCCAGTGCTCTTAACCACTGAGCCATCTCTCCAGCCCTTTCCAGACTTCTTCAGCCCAGCTGTCCCTTGCTGGGAGAGGGGTAGGAACATCTGTGTGCTCCCTGCCTGGGCAGGCAGAGGAAGGGCTCTAACTTGGGGCCCGGCCCTCCTCCAGGCTTGCTACGATTGGAAGAATTGGTACGAGGCTTTCTCATCTCTAAGGAGACACTGTCAGTGAGGATGCTGGATGACAGCCGGGACCCCACGCCGCTGCTCAAGGAGATCCGAGATGACAAAGTCTCTACCATCATCATTGATGCCAACGCGTCCATCTCCCACCTGGTCCTCCGTAAGGTGGGCCCCCTCTTGTTTCCACAGATACTTCAGTGGTGGGTTGTGGGTTTCATAGGGTCTGTCTGTTTTGTAGCTCCCTGGTCACATGACCCGGGATAGTCCCTTTCTTTTTCTGTGAAGTGCAGACAGCAGTAGGTCCTTCCTCTTTGGCTTGGGAGGGTAGTGAGCTTGCAGCAGAGAAAGTCCTTAGAGCCACATTGGCCCAGACTAAATGTCTGAGTCATCCCTCTTTAGGACTCTATTGTCACTGTGGTTTGTTTCTTTTTTAAAAGATTTATAATTTTTAATTATGTATATGTGTGCGGGGGTGTGTGCACGTAAGTGCTGGTGCCAGAGGTGTGGGTTTCCCCTGGAACTGGAGTTCCAGGTGGTTGTGAGCCATGTGGGTGCTGGGAATGGAACTTAGGTTCTCTGCAGGAGCACTACACACTCCGGGCGGCAGAGCCGTCTCTCCAGCCCGTTTGGGAGGTGAGCTCTCTGGGAGGGCAGTTCAGGTTGACCTTGGATGTGAGAACCTTAGGACTTGTCTTGGAGCTCCGTGTTGAGGGGTTCATGGACATCCTTGACTGGGGCTCTCCCGCACTGTGCAAGACTGATATTTTAACACCATATAGACAAAGAAGCTGGGGTTCTGGAGGCAAGGGCCCGGAGTTCCAGGACTTCTCCCCATGGACCCAGCACGTCCCATCCTTCAGTGAGCCGCACTCATTAATCATTCATTCACTTCCCCTGCGCTTAATTTTCCTTGATAATCAAATTTGTATTATTTTTTTCTCCATTTGCTTTTCATTTATTTTTCTCTTAATTAAAACCGTATGTCACTGCTGATCGTAGCCTGCAGGAAGAAGTGTTAAGCAGACTCTTGAGGATATAAAGGGCTGAGGGAAGAGGTTCTGGGTTGACAGGCCACCTGGGCAAAGAGCTCTGCCATGGAACGGTGTGCTTTGAGGTCTCTTCTCTCTTCCTTCTTGCCCTTCCCCAATACCCACGGGTCCATGCCCTGCTCCCACTCCCCCAATAATACGTGCTGGAGCCCTGTACTGTTAGAATTCTCATGTGGGGTTAGGTTGGGTATTATCCAACCTGTCCTCCTCAAGGATCGTGAGGAAGAGGGGATTCAAAGAATGAACCCCGAGATTCTAACTGATTGCCTTCCATTGCAGAAATCCTTTTTCTTCTCTCCTTTCCCTTCCTTCCCTCCCTCCTCTTTTCTTTTGATGTTTCTGGGAATTGAATCTGGGGCCTCATAACTGTTAGTCAAGGACTCTGCCAGTGAAGTTCGATCCTCAGTCTGTTTTTACTTTTCCTTTGAGCCAAGATCTTCAAGAGTTGCCCAGCGTGGCCTTAAGCTCACTCTGTAGCCCAGACAGGCTTTGCATTTACAGTCTCAGCGCCTTAAGCCATCTGAGTAGCTGGGATTACAGGCCCGTGCCCCCAGGCCTGGCAGCCGGCTGCTTCTCTGATGGATGGCCAAACAGACTGAGCTCTAAACACTGGCAACGCCAATGGTTTGGGTGACTTAGGGGTAAGGTTAAGGACTCTGTCCCTGCCTGTCCCCTCTCCCAGGCTCCCATTTGTCTCCATCAGGAAGTTTTGTGTGCCTTCATAGGAAACAGTAGACATCTGAGGGCCCCATTCTCTGCTAGGAAAGCTGTTTTCCCCGGCCAGCACGGGGGACACAACAGGCCCTCACTTGTCTCCTGCTCGCTCTTGCTGTCTGGGTTGTCTCCTCACCAGGCCTGCCTCTAAATCTCTCTTCCCCTCTTGGGGTCCCCCTTCCCTGTTCTCTGCCTCTTGGCTTCTGCTGTCTTCTTCAGGCTTCGGAGCTAGGAATGACCTCAGCGTTTTACAAGTACATCCTTACCACCATGGTGCGTACAGACCTATGCCCCTCCCAATCCCCGCCTGCCACACCTCCCTGCTGCAATTCTGCCTCAGGCCTCACCCCTATTCTTGGTCCCAGGACTTCCCTATCCTGCATCTGGAAGGTATAGTAGAGGACTCTTCCAACATCCTGGGCTTTTCCATGTTCAACACCTCCCATCCCTTCTACCCGGAGTTTGTGCGCAGTCTCAACATGTCCTGGAGAGAGAACTGTGAAGCCAGCACCTACCCCGGGCCTGCGGTGAGCATGTAGATACCCACTGGCACTAAGACACTGTGCACTGACTCTGGTGACAGGACCCTGTGGGACCCAAGACCTCGGTGAGGCGCTGTGATGAGTGTGGCCACCCAAGCCTCCCTCCACCTCTCAGGGCAGGCACGCCTCAGGGTGTTTGTACTCCCCACCTGCACCCCCATTTCCATGCAGACCCAACAGCTGCCCCCCCCCACAAAGCTTTTGCTCAGATGTCTCCTTGGCTGGAAGATCTCACTTGTACTTCCTATTTTATTTGTTTGTTTGGAGACAGGGTCTCACTACGTAGCTCTCAGCACCGCCTTCCCTTGCCTTTGTTCTAAAGCATGCCATCCCCATGACCCCCAGAGCTATGCTCAGGGTGGAGACAGCTCTTCCTCCATGCTGCAGTGGAGGGTTCTGAACCTCAGGAAGGGGTTGAGATGGCCAGGATCAACACTTAAACTCTCCTGTCTCCTCGCTCACTCCGTGTTCATCCTTTCCATACTGTGTGTAACCCAGGCACACACAGATGTTACCAGTGGCTGTCTTGCCTACTTATCTTAACCATGCAGACCTGGCTGTCTCAGGGAGACAACTGGCCATCGAGGCTAACTCCTCTCAAACAATCCAAGCATGGTGGCATGTGCCTATAATCCGTGCATTTGGGAGCTAGAGACAGAGGGATCAGGAGTTCAAGACCAGCCTCAGCTGGATATCGAGTTCCAGGCCAGCCTGGGCTACATGATGTCCTGTCTTATAAAACCAGAACAACAAAACAACAGACTCTCAGAAATGACCTTCTCCAAACAGACGTGGCCGTGTACAGCACGAGACAGTACACTTTCCCCAGAAAGACACCGTAGTCCATCCCGCATCCCTTACCCCACCTAAGTTTCCCACACCCTCAAGGACGGGCATCTGAGGGTTGGGGTGACTCCATGGGGGCTTTTGGGGGCTGACACTTTCTTGCCCGGCCTTGCCTTCTCCTTCACTCAGCTGTCTGCCGCCCTGATGTTTGACGCTGTGCATGTGGTGGTAAGCGCTGTCCGAGAGCTGAACCGAAGCCAGGAGATTGGCGTCAAGCCACTGGCCTGTACTTCGGCCAACATTTGGCCCCATGGGACCAGCCTCATGAACTACCTACGCATGGTGAGCCAGAAGCAAGGGGGCATGGAGGAGGTGGGGAGCAGCAGCCGCCTCAGGCAGGGGCAATGACTGTGTCTATCCTGTCTACCCTCTGCCTTTTCCCATCCTGACTCTCCACTACCTGGGCCTCCTCCTCATTCCTGTGTCCTGTCTGTCCATGCCACCGTCCCTGTCGGGGTTATGTGCTCTTTGGGTCTTGCTCCTCTGCTTTTGTTCTCTTGCATATGTATCGTCCTCTTGTCCTCTTTCTGACCCTGCCCCTTCTGTTCCTTTTACCTGTCTCTGCGCCTTTCCCTGTGGCTGCCTCATCCCTGCCTGGTTTTTCCGCCTATTTCTGGGCCCCGCCTCCTCTCCCTCTGCCCCGTCTCCCGCCCTGCTAGGTAGAGTATGATGGGCTGACCGGGCGGGTTGAGTTCAACAGCAAAGGGCAGAGGACCAACTACACACTGCGCATCCTAGAGAAGTCCCGCCAGGGCCACCGTGAGGTGAGCAGCCCCAGGGTGACACTAGAGCCCTGCTGGGATGTGGCCCATAAAGCTTCCAAAAATATGAACAGCGTTCATACTGATGATGTCTCCTCTGTCCCCAGATAGGGGTGTGGTACTCGAACAGGACCCTGGCCATGAAAGCCACTACCCTGGACATCAACCTGTCACAGACTCTAGCCAACAAGACACTGGTGGTCACGACTATCCTGGTGAGTGACCCAAATGGGGCCAGGGAGAGCAGGTGGAGAGGCCCTAGTGCTGGATCTTCCCTGAACATCTTTGACGCCTGTCATAACCCCTCAGGATGGGGAGGAGTCCCTCGGGCAGCAAAGGGCAGTGTAGTGTAACTGGGGGTGTGTCCTGTGCAGTCCAGACTGTGACCAAGGTGTCAACACTCCAGCCACAGCCAGAGTAAAGGAGGACACAGAGGACACAGGCCCTGCAGTGGGAACCAGGTTCTCTGATAGGTTCTCTTTAATGGCCATCGTACCACACTTGCCAGTTGAATGTGTCGACAGACACCAGTTTGTTGAATGTCCACCTTGAAAATGTGGACACCTAGGGTCAGAGAGGTGAATTAACAGCAAGTGTGTAGCAGAGCCAGGACTGGAAGCCTCGTCTCTAAGGGTGGAGTCTGAGTCTGTCCTTTGAAACTCTAGTCCTTGACTCTGAGCACCAAGCGAGGAGCCCATCCAGTGTCATGGGGAATCCCAGTCCCTATTTCGACTAAGTCAAGACGTGGGCCTGGTGTGTCAACAGTTGCTCTTGAGGAACTGGGATCTGTCTCAGTTGGTAGAGTGCTTGCCTAGCATGCACAAAGCTTGGGTCTGATACTTTGCACCACAGGCCCTACACTCAGGAAGTGGAGACAGGAGGATCAGGAGTTCAAGGCCAGCCTGGGGTACATAAAGTCCTGTCTCCAAAAAACAAAACAAAACGAAGTAATCTATTGGGAGCCACTGTGCACTAGACCCTTCCTGGGCATCATTCCTGATCTCGCAGTTGCTCCTTGATGAAGCTGGGAAACAAAAGTAAGGAAAGTCCCCTGCAAGTCCCTGTCTGGGCAGAGCATCCGACTGCGCCCGGCCCTCTCCATTGCGTTCTGCTGCCTCCTGCCAGCATGTCATGGAGGGGGTTACACACGGGGCCTGGTGGGCAGGAGCAGCTGGGCCTGGGGGCTGGACAAGCCAGGTGGCTTCACTCTTTGCAGCAGCCAAGTCCATGGCCTCCAGCCTGCTTTGTCCCACACCCGGCAGCACTGAGCCGGGTAGCTAATCGCTGTGACATGAAGTTCAGAGACAGTTTCCAGAGGGTGTTAGGAGCCCTTATTAGCAGCCCGTTCCCCAGGGAGCTTCTGACCTAAAGTGGACCTCAAATACCCATGGAGAACAGCCAGCTAGCCAGTTGTAGAGGGACAGATGGCTTGCAGACGGAAGCCAGACACCTCCTAATGGCCCCTCTGAGGGGCCTTGAGGCCTGGTTGACGGGGGCCTGTTGGAACCTATGTGTGCATTCTGCTCCATCCCTGATATGTCCTGGAATTGAAAGCCGTGAGGCCTTGGTGGGGAGCAGAGTTAGAGGTCAGGGAGAGGATTTCAGAAGAGTCCCCAAGGCCAGAGAACCAATATTATTCTTGATTCCTGGACTCCATTCTTTTTCTTAATTCCTTAAATATTTGCTGTAGCTGCTGTGTTCCCATCCAGGCCCAAATTCTAGAGACACAGAAACGAGTGAACAGGTGCTCTTAAGGGGCACTGAGGGGGCGGTGGCACCAACACCAGGGCACTCATTCCACACCAGGTCATGGAGGGGCTCCCCGAGATAAAGACAGACATAGGCTGGAGGAAGGGCTCACAGGCGAAGCACAGGAGTGCGGAGACCATAGGGCAGCAGGCCATTTGGATGTTTGTCAGGTTAGACAAACACCCTCATTGTGTGCAGCTGGACACTCCCATTGGGACATCAACACTTTCTCATTTATTATTTTACTATACTTTATTGTTGGGACAGCGTCTCCCTATGTAGCCCTGGCTGCCCTGGAACTATGGAAACCAGGCTGACCTCGAATTTACAGAGAGTCACCTGCCTCTGCCTCCCAAGCGCTGCCACGCCCTGCCGAATGCCTGGAGCAGGATCCCTAGCGAATGTGGCTGGCAGCAGTCCTGTGGCTGAGCACACTGCTGAGCCCTCAGTTTTCAGAGCCCTGAGCTCAGCACCTTCACGGAAACCATTTTCAGATGAGAAGGGAGGGTTCAGGGACGTGCTGAAGATGGCCTAGCCAGTGGTGACAGAGCTGATATGAGGTGACAGAATCCGTGTGTTTGTACCTTTCCACACCTTCCTGTCCTCGGAGTTGTGCTGTGGACCTGACACTGCCATCCACACCCCATGTGACCTAAGCAGCACTCCCTTCTATGCTTCTGGTTCCTTTACAGAGGGAAAAAGGGCTGGAGAGATGGCTCAGGGGTTAAGAGCACTGACTGCCCTACCTAGGATCCCAGTTCAGTTCCCAGCATCCACCTGGTCGTTAACAACTGTCTGTAACTCCAGTTCCCGGGCCTCTGGTGCCCTCTTCTGGCCTCTGAAGGCATTGCTATGTGTAGTACACAGGCATGCAGGCAGCCGAGACACCCAAACACATAAAATAACATTAACTTTAAAGGTAAAGGGATAAACTAGTGTGGTGGTGCACATGCATAATCCCAGCACTCTGAAGGCAGAGGCAGGCAGATCTCTGGGTTCCAGGACAGCCGGGACTACATAGAGAGAGCCTGTCTCAATAATAACAAAACAACAAAAAGTAAGAGCATAAAGTGCTCCTAACAGTGATCAGGGATTGGGTTAGGTCGGGATCCCATAAACCACACCCCCGGAATCCATGCACGTGGATTTGTGTGCTGGCTCAGTAAAAAACAAACAGCTTTTCAGGAATGGTCTAGAACCTTCCCTACTTTATTTTAGTTTAGTTTAATTTTTTTTTTAAAACTTTCAGGAGGTCATCTGTCCCTAACTTGTCTCCTGCTGGGGATCAAACTCAAGGGTCCCTCACTGGAGGATTCTAGGCAGGGGCTCTACCACTGAGCCACACCCCAGCCCCTCACTGGGGGATTCTAGGGCAGAAGCTCTACCTCTGAAGCATGCCCCAACTTCAAGAGAGTTTTACAAAAGTGTAAAAGTGTAACTTGCACATACATACTCTTGTGACTTACACAAATTATAAATCTTGTATCTCTGAATTTTCACAAAGCAAACACACTTGCCTAACCGACTCCCTGTCCTGACACTCTCTCCTCCAGTCACTAGCCTCCCTCCTTTGTACACAGAAACGGTGTTAGACTGTGTGGTGTCACACCTGATGCCTTTTCCCTGGTGTCTTTGTAAGATCCACGTGGTTTTGTGGCGTTCAGTCTCATGACAGTTGACGTACCCGTCAAATGTAGGTGGGCACTGGTTCTTGTTGTTATGAGTCATTGCACCGAGAAGATTGTTTCGTGTAACTTTCCTGACCTTGCTTTGATGCTTCCATGGGTGTGTTCTGTGGAGTGGGGATGCTGTGTCATGCGTGTCTTGAGTTTTAGCAGAGGCCACAAGCCTTTGCCAAAATGGCTGCCCCGCTCGCCTTCTCCCCGCAGTGTGTGACTGAGCGGCCCATCATTCTCCATTTCCCCTGGTGACAGTACATAAAGGTGCCACCACCGACGACAACAGCATGGTGCCTTTGTTTGCCTTTGACCATCTTTGTGTGTCGATTGGCTGTCTGAAAAATCCTCTTCGGGGCTGTGTTTTGAGATATTGGAGCTTAAGAAGTGGGTGCACAACTGTAATCCTAGAATTGAGAGGTGGAAGCAGGATGATTTGAGTTCCAGGCCAGCCTGGGCCTCATAGTGAGACCCCATCTCCAAAAAAAAAAAACAAGGGCTGGGGATGTGGCTTAGTGGTAAAGCACCTGTCGTGTGTCTGGAATGCCCTGGGCTCAACCCCAGTATGCCCCCAAAGGGGGTCTGTATGACCTTTACGTTAATTTTGGGATTCAACTTTCTGGAGACGTGTCCTTTGCCTGAAACCATGCATCACGGACATCTCCCCTCCCTTTGTGAGTCACCTTGCCTATTTTCTAAAAAGTTTTCTTCTTTTTTTTTAAATTTTATGTGCATGGGTGTTGTGCCCGCTCACATGTATGTCTGTGTGAGGGTGTCAGATCCCCTGGAACTGGAGTTACAGTTATGAGCTGCCATGTGGCTGCTGGGAATTGAACCTGGGTCCTTTGGAAAAGCAGCCCATGCTCTTATCCCCTGAGCCATCTCTCCAGATCCTAAAATGATTTATTTATTATGCTTAAATTTATTTTATTTTTATGATCTTATGTGTGCCTTAGTTAGGTTTCTGCTGCTGTGGTAGAACACCTTGATCAAGAGCATCTTGGTGAAGAAAGGGTTTAATCTTACAGCTTGTACATCTTGCAGGGAAGTGAGACAGGAACGTGGACGCAGGGTCTGATGGAGGTCATGGAGGATTGATGTTCAGTGGCACGCACTCCATGGCATATTTAGTGTGTTTTCTTACAATGCCTGGGTCCTCCAGCCCAGGGATGGCACCACCCACAGTGAGCTGAGTCCTCCTACATCCACTGCTAATTAAGAAAATGCCCTCCAGGCTTGCCTACAGCCCAATTTTATGGAGACATTTTCTCCATTGAGACTCCCTCCTGTCAGATGACTCCGGCTGGTGTCAGTTGACGTAAGAACTAGCCAGCACAGTGCATATGGGTATTTTGCCCTCGTGTATGTCTGGTTCCTAAAGAGGCTAGAGCAGAGTGTCAGAGCCTCTGAGACCAGAGTTACAGGTGGTTGTGAGTTACCGTGCGGGGCTGAGAATCAGACTCTTGCCTGTGAAAGAGCAGCGCAGAGCGAGCAATTGCTCCAGTCCAACCTTTTTATTCTTAGTTGAACATTTTGATAAAAAGATCTCAAGCTGGGCCAGCAAGTAAAGCACTTGCCACACAAGCCTGATGACCCGAGTTCATACCCAGAGCCCACCTAATGGGGGCAGAGAAGGACCAACTCCACAGAGATGTCCTCTGACTTCCATGCGTGTGCATCATGTGCACACACATTTGACAGTAATTAATAATAAAAACATAAGGTTTGGAGCCAGGACTGTGACCCCAGCTACTCTGAAGAAAGGCAAGAGGATCATAAGTAGCCTGCAGTGGCTACAGAGGAAATTTTAAAGCCAACCCGAGCAACTTAGACCCTGTCTCAGAGTAAAGAGTAAAAGTGAGGTGCTGTAGATAGCTTACCATTAGAGGGTTTGCCTGGCACGTATGAGACATGAAACTATTTCTAGTGATTCCATTTATCCAACTTTGTGTCTGTATGTGTATCTCCTGTGTGTATTTCTGTATGTGTGTCTCTGTCTTTGTGTGTGTGTATGTTTGTATCTGTGTCTCTGTGTGTGTATTTCTGTCTGTCTGTCTCTGTGTTTTTGTGTGTGTGTATCTGTGTCTGTGTGTATCTCTGTATTTCTGTATGTATCTCTGTGTGTCTGTCTGTGTCTGTCTTTGTGTGTGTCTGTGTTTGTATCTGTGTCTCTCTGTGTTTCTGTCTGTGTCTGTCTCTGTGTTTTTGTGTGTGTGTATCTGTGTCTGTGTGTATCTCTGTATTTCTGTATGTATCTCTGTGTGTCTGTCTGTGTCTGTCTTTGTGTGTGTCTGTGTTTGTATCTGTGTCTCTCTGTGTTTCTGTCTGTGTCTGTCTCTGTGTTTTTGTGTGTGTGTGTGTGTGTATATGTCTGTATGTCTGTCTTTCTCTATGTGTGTGCACTCATGTGTGTACAACTTGCTAGAATTGGTTCTCTTCTTCCACCAAGTGGGTCGCAGGGATGGAATGCAAGTCTTTAGGCTTGGTGGTAAGTGCCTTTTACCCCTGAACCATCTCACTGGCCCCCTTGAACCAGTTTTAATGTTTCCATGTGTGGAGCTTAGGGATAACTTTTTGAGAACTGGTTCTCTCCACTCATCTTGTTTTGAGGCAGAATCTCTCCTGTTTTTGTTGCTGTTCTATGTAGGCTAGCCTGTGAGCTTGTGGTCAGGTGAGCCTCTGATCCACCCACTACCCCAATCCACCCCTGCCGTAGGGTGGAATCTCAGATTCCAAATTTCAGCCATCACGTCTGGCTCTTTGTGTTATTATTGTTTGTTTTTTTGAAACAGAATTTCTTTGTGTAACAGCTCTGGCTGTCCTAGAACTTGCTCTGTAGACCAGGCTAGTTTTGAACTCATAGAGAAGCACCTGCATCTCCCTCCTGAGTGCTGGGATTAAAGATACACACGATCACACACACAGCCACATCTGGCTTTTTAAGTGGGTTCTGGGGATCAAACTCAGGCCATCACAGTTTTGGTGCTTTTGCCCTCTAAGCCATCTCGCCAGCCCCTCTATCTTGTTTTATTTTCATTTCACTGCGGGGGGCAGGGGCATATATGTAATGTGTCTTTGCTCATAAGGGTTTCACAGTGCTGTTCCAGAGGTCAGAGGAAAACGTGCGAATTGGTTCTCTCCTGCCCGGCTTGCTCTCACTCGTCCTCTCCCCCATTTCTCTCTCTCCAGTCTGGAGCTTGCTGTTTTGCTAGATTGGTCCCAGAGGGTTCACCCTGTCCCCTGGTCTGTAGGTCTCCACCTCCTCCTTGCACTGGGCTTACAATTGTCCCTGCCACCTCTGGGTTACCTGGATGTTTGCTAAGGATCCTACACTTGTACGGTTTTGCAGTTTTGCCCGCTGGAGCAACCACCCACCCGATGGTTGGATGTTCCCCTTTACCATGGCTCCACCCACTTTAACCCTTTGCAGTCTACACACTTTCAGGAACGTCACTTTAGTTTTTAAGGTCCTCCTCAGTCCTGTTAGTGGTGCACACCTGCAGTCCCAGAACTTGGTGGAAGGAATTGAGGACACAGTGTGAGATCTTACCTTAAACAAAACAAAAAATTCATGGTACAGAGGATAGCTCAAACCAAGGGGAAAAAGAGGATTTTCTTAAAGAGCAATAAGGACATTGTGTGTATGTGTGTGTGTATGGGGGGGGGATCACACCTTTAATCTCCGCCTTCAGGAGGCAAAGGCACGTGAATCTCAGTGAATCTGAGGCCAACCCGGTCTATATACAGCGAGTTCCAGCCAACCAGGATTACCTAGTGAGAACCTGTCTCAAAAGAAACAAACAAAAACCCCCAAGAGTTAATAAGGACAAAATTAGCCTCCATCCCTCCCTGGCTCCTCATTTTTCTCTCTTCCAGAAATGTCTCTATGTACAAGCACATCCCAGCTCCTTCTTTCACAGAGAATAGCATATCGTACAGATTGTTCTGTAGCTGGTGGGTTTTCCCTCTTAATATATCCTAGAGACCTTGCTATTTTTGTAGTTGCCTAGGATCCTTTTATGACACTGATGATCTCTCTAACATGTTCCCACCCCAAGGCCTGCTGCAATGATTGTTCTTGGACTCGTATTTCTGTACATAGATGTTCATCCATTTGCGAGACAGCTTCTTAGAGCTGGCTCCAAAGCATCCTTAGCTTGTCCCCAGCTTTGGGGTTCTCAAATAGTGTCTTGAAAGAAGTCTGATAATCTTGACTAAGAGCCTCTTGTAAGAACCACTGGAGGGCCAGGCCTTTAATCCCAACCTTCGGGAGGCAGAGGCAGGCAGATCTCTGTGAGTTCGGGGCCAGCCTGGTCTACAAGAGCTAGTTTCAGGACAGGCTCCAACGCTACAGAGAAACCCTGTCTTGACAAACAAACAGACAACCAAAGAACCACTGGGAGGATCAAAGGTTCCTTCAAGGCCAGCCTGGGCAACTTAGTGAGACTCTGTCTCAAACAAAGAGCACTGGGAGCTCTTGCTCAGTGGGAACCCGGGTAGAAAAAAAGGGTGGGGGGAGGTGTGTGGGAAGAAAGGGAGCTTCGACCCTTTAGTTGAGTGTCAGGACTGTAAGTAAAAGTCCTGTTAGCCTGAGCCCTATGCTAGGCTTCCTTCTCCATCATCTCTGTAGCCGCAGGCTGCTGCAGACAGACCCTGAGCCCAGGTCCCTCAGTCTTTGACTGGGAGATTGGCTTTAGGAGCGTGACTTTGGTGTGTGCAGCCTGGATCGGTCTCGGCCCTATATTCTCTCCTTCCCTTTGCTGTTCTTTGCCTGGTGGCCTTGGCCTGGACACCTTACCCCTAACCTGCGCCCTCCTCTGTGTTCTGACCAGGAGTCGCAGCACAGGCTTTTGTCTCTTGTTATCCAGCTCCTCCGTTCTGTCTGGCTTCTCCCACGCCCACTGCCCTACTCCGTCCACTTGAGCTCAGTCTGGCCTAGCACTTAAAGAGTCCTTTGGAGTCACACTGACTTACGACTTTGCTCCTCTGGCCTTCCGTGTCCTCAGCTGTAAGACAGAGGTAATAATACCGCTGCCCTCCCACGCTGACAGAGCTGTCACATAGCAAGCCCACGAGAAATGCTAGCAGCCGCCGCTATTATTAGTGTTATCTCACATTCCCATCCCCGCTTCCACAATTTTGGATTTGGAGAAGCTGCTTGGGCGGGAGAAAAGCTCCAGCTCCCTCTCTCTTGTGTGTCCCTCAGCTTTGGTTGGTCAGAGAATACAAGGGCCTGTGGTGTAACCTGGTCTTGTGGGAAGAATGGCTGTCTATGGTCTTTCGAAAACTCCCCCCAAACTCAGAGACTAAAGCTGTTAGAGATTCTGTGTGTTGCTTGGTGGCTCTCATCTTGTTTCCTGGGGACTCACTGGCTACATACGTCCAGTAGCTAAGAAGTATAGAAAGCCCAGAATGTCCATGGGTGCTCCTTTTGGCTTCCAGGCCCTAGTTCACCTGTCCTCCTCCGGACTAGCCTGGGCTTAGAAGTCTCAGATCTGCTCTGAAGGCCGAGGCTCCAGAATTCGGCTGACTTGATTTCTACCTCATCCTGTCAAGACAAGTCACAAAGCCAGCTACCACAAGCGGTGGGGGAGTGACCTATGCCTGCTGTTGGAAGAGGCAGCAGGGTAGAATAGCCGATTCTGCCACCTGCCCTCTCTGAATTCCAGTACATGTGCACAAAAAAGAAGCAGAGGCTTTCATTCCAGTTATTTGGGAGACTGAGGTAGAAGAATCACGGCTTCTCTGGTCTTCAGTATGACTTCAAGATCTGCCTGGGCAAGTGAGCAAGGCCCTGTTTTAAGTTGGAAACTTAAAAAGAGGGTTGACTATAGCTCATCAGTAGAGCCCCTGCCTAGAATCCCCCAGAGAGGGGCTAGGGTGTGGCTCAGTGGTGGAGCCCCTACCTAGAATCCCCCAGTGAAGGGCTGGGGTGTGTCTCAGGGATAGAGCCCCTGCCTAGAATCCCCCAGTGAGGAGTTGAGGTGTGACTCAGTGGTAGAGCCCCTTCCTAGAATCTCCCAGTGAGGAGTTGAGGTGTGACTCAGTGGTAGAGCCCCTTCCTAGAATCTCCCAGTGAGGAGTTGAGGAGTTGAGGTGTGACTCAGTGGTAGAGTGCCTGCTTAGCATGCCAAGGCCCTAGATTCAATCCCCAGCTTTGCGGAAAAAAAAAAAATTAACAATACTCACTTTGTTATAGACTTCTGTGAAGATTTAAAGCCAAATAATCTGGGGCCAGTGAGAGGGATCAGAAGCCAAAGGCGCTTGCTGAAAAGCCCAAGAACCCAAGTTTGATCCCTGGAACCCATATGAAGGTGGAAGGAGAGAACAAACTCCACAGAGTTGTCCTCTGACCTATACATGTGTGCTATGCATGCATGCCTTTCTCCATTGTGTACACACACACATCCTTTAACTCACGGAGATCTGCTTGCCTCTGCCTCCTCCCCAGTGACGGGATTAGAGGTGTGTGCCACTACTGCCTGGCTAATGATAAATAATTTTTTCAAGTCAAGTAATCTAAAGATTACACACAGGACAGGGAAGGAGGGAGGGGTCTATCTCATGGTAAACATCGTAAATATTATTACCAAAGAGTTCTCTCCTGGGTATTTCCTGAGTCCTAAATTCTTTTGTGTAAAGGGACACTGTCCTGCCTCTCATTTAGACTATCACTGCCTAGGTAAGTTACATTTTTATTGCAGTGGCCTCCAGATGCCCTTGCTCTGCTGGTACCCTGGAAGGCTCTCTGCCTCCTTGTTTCTTTGTAATGCTGAGATCAGTAAAGTCTACTTGTGACCCTCAAAAGTAGCCTTCAGTGTAACCACTGAAGGTGACACATACGCCTATAACCCTAGAATTCAGAAAACTGAGACAGGAGAATTGTGAGTTTGAGGGCATCGTCTTCAATCCCAGTTCAGGTGACAGGCAGGAGGATCTCTGTGGGTTTGGGGGCTAGCCTGGTCTACATACAGAGACCTTGTCTCTAAAACAAAACCAAGAACACTGTCTATTCTTTCAGAAACCTGAGTTTGGTTGCCAGCACCCACGTGGTATCTTACAGTCGTCCATAACTTCAGTTCTAGGGGATCCAATGCCCTCTTCTGACTTTTTTGGGCTCCAGGCAAGTACATGGTACACAGATGTACAGGCAGGCAAAACACCCATATGCATAAAATTTTTAAAATCTCAAAACAACACCTACAAAAGACCATCCACACAGCAAAAAGCCGGAGATTGCAAACTGGCAGGTGTGTTCATGTGGCCTAAAAAAAAAGGTATTAGAATTTGAATGAGTCGCTGACATTCATAATCAGGGGATTTTACAGAACAATCCAGGCTTCCAAATTCTCTTGCAGTTTTACCATCTGGCGTGTCATGCCTGCCTGCCTCATGGCAGCCCGGGCTAGAGCGAAATCCTGGTGAGGGATACTCTCGTGGGCCACATTGGTGGCTCGTAAAGTTGGTTTAGCGAGTCACTGCTGGCTGTGCGGTGGGGGTGGGGGATGAAGAACTCGAAATTTAAATTACCCATGTATGCGGCAACAGAGAGCAATGCTGTCTGGTGGAAGCGGACAGGGTCGTGTGTGTACTTGTCCGTGTAAAATGGATGAGTTGAGTAAGATGTGTCGGAAGAGAATCTTGAAAGCTCCATTCTAATTTGATGCCAGCCCATTCTGAGTCCCTCCAGCGTCCCCCCTTTCTCGTAGGCGTTTTGGTTGGAGTCTCATAAGGGGCTGCAGAGCCCAGAGATGCATCCCCAAGCCCCTCGGCTTTCAGGCCCACTCTCCACTCACAGCATGTATTTTATTCTATTTTGTTTGGGTTTTTGAGACAGGGTTTCTCTGTGCGACTTTGGAGCCTGTCCTATAACTCACTCTGTAGACCAGGATGGTTTCGAACTCAGAGATCCGCCTGCCTCTGCATCCTGAGTGCTGGGGTTAAGGGTGTGCATCACCACCGCCCGGCCACTCATAGAGTTTCCAAATGAAGGATATGTGCCTTAGCCAGGTATGGTCGCACACACTTGGGCAGAAGCAGGAGGATCAGAAGTTCAAGGCTGCTCTTATCTATACATTGGGTTTAGAGATAGCCTGGACGATGTGAGAGGAAGTCTCAAAAAACCAGCACACAGGGCTTGGGAGACAGCTCAGCCTGGCTCATCCTAATGCCTGGGAGGCAGAGTCAGGCAGATCCCGGGGGCTTGCAAGCTACTCTGCCCACCTTACTCTACCTATTCTGGGCCAAGCGTAGACACTGTCTCAATAAAACAAACAAACAAACAAACAAACAAACAAAAAAGGCAGATGGGAAGGCTGGAGAGGTGACTCCGCAGTTCCCAGCACTACATGGTAGCTCTCAGCCATCTGAGTTCCAAGGCATCCGATACTCTCTCGCCTTTGCTGGCAGCAGGCATGTACATGGTACACAGACACACATGCAGGCCAAAATCATACATACAAAATAAAATTAAAAAAAGAAAGATCAAAGCTCCTGAGGAGTGACACCTGGGTTGTCCTCCAGCCTCCCCACATGCGACCACACAACAAACAAAAAGCGGACAAGCATGCAGTGGTTCTGTCATCCACAGCTCTGGTCCTGGGCCCCAGGATCCCTGACTCAGCCCCCAAGTTCTCAGTCTCTGACCTCTGCTCTCTCTTGCCCACCCAGGAGAACCCGTATGTCATGCGCAGGCCTAACTTCCAGGCCTTGTCTGGGAACGAGCGCTTCGAGGGCTTCTGCGTGGACATGCTTCGGGAGCTGGCGGAGCTACTGCGCTTCCGGTATCGCCTGCGGTTGGTAGAGGATGGACTGTACGGGGCACCTGAGCCAAATGGCTCCTGGACAGGCATGGTTGGCGAGCTCATCAACCGGGTATGGCTGGCGGGGGGCTGGGAAAGGAGGAAGGGCAGGTGGGGCCAGATCAGCACAAAGCAAGAGAAACAGGCGAAAGGTTGATGGTGTGCTAAGTTACCTTTGCCCTGAGTGCCTCGGGGCCAGGTAGAAAAAGCACAGCATTGTGTCAGTCACCTCCTGTGTTTTTGCCAGATGCTCCTCTTATGTTCAGAGGTTTGATGAGTGAATGACTGTGACATGGAGTAGGAATCAGGTAGCCTGAAGTCATCAAGGGGTGCGTCCTCTAGGAGGCAAGACCAAGAGCGAGGACTGCTCTCTGCCCGGTTCCATTGGGAAGGCCTGGCTCACTTCAGGCCCCAAGAGTTGTCTTCTGGGGCTGAACGTGTGGCTCAGTTGGTAGAGGGCATGTATAGCATGCTGGAGACCCCAGACTCGATCCATGTAAACCAGGCGTGGTGGTGCAGGCCAGAAATCCTGGCACTGGAGAGGTGGAGGCAGGAGGATTCAAGGTCATTCTACATTCCGTTGCAAGTTTGAGGCCAGCTGGGGTTATGTCACCTGAGATCTTGTTGCAGAACCAACTAAACAAAAATCCAGAGCTGTCCGTCGGCTCAACCTTTCCTCGGTAGGTGTGTGTGGAACACCAGCTCTGTGTCCTGCTCTGTGTTGGATTCAGTGAGCAGACACTTTGCTCCCAAGAACTTAGAGTCTCGTTAGGGTCCAGGAGCAAGTTACCACCGTGGTTTCTGATTTAGAAAATTCATAGGAGAGACCCAGAGCAGACCCCTGACTCTAACTCTGCACTCGGGGCTTTTCCTGAAAAGATGCTGCTGCCTGAAGTGATGGACCGGCGGGGCAGGGGGTGGGGGCATCAACAGGAAATCAGGTCTTGAGACACACACCTGTTCCCTGATCACAGGGCAGGCTGTGGGGAAAGATCAGAGGTTTAAGCTAGCCCAGGCTGCAGGGCGAGACTCTCACGGTGGCATACACGGGTCCAAGGCAGGAGGATTACCAACACCAATCTCGTGGTGATTTCCAGACCAGCCAAGGCTACATAATAAGACCCTGTCTCAAAAAAAACCAACCAATCTCCCTCAAAGAAAAAGAAAGGATGGGGCTGGAGAGATGATTCAGCAGGTAAGAACACTGGCTACTCTTCCAGAGGACCTGGGTTCAGTTCCCAGCACCCACATGGTAGCTCACAACTGTCTGTAACTCCACTTCTAAGGGATCTGATGCCCTCACACAGGCACACATGCAGCCAAAATACCAATGCATATAAAGTAAATAAATCTTTGAACAAATGAAAGGCGTGAAAAAGTTGGGAGGTGAGGAAGTGCTGAGGAGCAGAGGGAACATGGTTTGTAGAGGGGGAGCCCTCTGAGTGAGCCAGCTGGGCCTGCCTGTGCGTGGGAAGTGCTTCATGAAGGTAAGGAGGGAGAAGAGGCAGGAGTGAGAGGTGGGAGGCAAGGGCACAGTGGAGAGAATATTCTGGAGTCTGACCAACCTGGACTGGAGTCCTTAGATGGATCTTTTCCCAACTCCAAACTCCATTTTCCCCTTTCCTAAGATGGGGGTAATACCCGCCAGGCCTGTAGTGAGGATCCCAGGCCTCATGCAAACTCGTCGCATGCTGCCTGTCGGACAGCGGGACTGTGGAGTTTTCTCTCCCCATTTTATGTGTGTGTGTGTTCAGTGGATGTGTGTTTCTAGATGTGTGTGCACATGTGTGTATGCATGCAGAAGCCTCAGTAGCTCAAGCTGATCTTTTTTATTTTATTTTACTTTTTTCTGAGACAGGTTCTCTGTGTAGCCCTGACTATCCTGGAACTCTGTAGACCAGGCTGGCCTTAAACCCACAGACTTGCCTGCCTCTGCCTCTCAAATGCTGGGTTAAAGGCGTGCGCCACTACACCCCACTTCAGGCTGCCCTTTAATTCAGTTTGTAGCTGACGATAACCCTGATCATTTGCCTCCGCCTCCCAAGTGCCAGCATTCTCTGACATTTGCCACTATGCCCAGTTTATGGGAGATGCTGGGGATTGAACCCAGGACTTCATACATGGTAGGCAAACACTCTACCAACTGAGCCACATCCCTGACTCCTCATAGGTTTTATTTCTTTATTCCAGAGAAAACCAGGTGGGCGAATGGAGAGAGGAAAGGCTATGCAAAAGAGGCTTGTGGTTCGCCACACAGGAGCTGGTGGGCAGAGCAGGGAAGGGCAGTGAGGTCAGCCTTGACATTGGACTCGGCTAGGTTCACCCTCCTGTCTCTCCCGAGAGAGAGAACTCACTACTTTGGAGCCCCTGAATGTCATCCAGATTGACACAAGCAGGGTGTTTTGTTAGACAAGGACATTTATCCCTCGGGGCATTGATTTTCTAAAGTTATTTGAACAGCAGAACCTTTCCTCCCATTGAAAGTGTCTTCAGAAGCCCAGACAAAAGCAGAGCTGCTCTGGGGAGGAAGAGGTGGGGGCCAGAGTCCTGGCTCCTTGGTCTCCCCGCTCCAGCCTGCAGGCGAGCCCCAAGGCACGGTCCCCTGAAACTGCCGGCTGGTTTGAAGTCTTCTGCCCCCAGAGTGGGTGCTAAGACCTGAGTCCCAGAAAAGGGGGCCTGAGCAGAGGGGAGAAGGTCCAAAGCCAATGTTCCTGTACCCACCCCAGGGTCAGACCTGCCCAGGACCAGTATCCACAGCCTGCGACTCTTTTTGAGAAAAGATGGTGTGTGTATGTGTGCAAGCACCTGTGTTTGTGTGGGGGCCAGAAATCGTCTCGTAGGAGTTGGTTGTCTCTTTCCACTATGCGGGCTCTGGGCTCTTAGGCTTTACCCACTGAGAGCCAGGAACAGGAGCAGCTCCTCTAGCTGGCCACAATACACCAGAAGCCAGCAGTCCCCTAAGGTCTGTCTGACCTCAGGCAGACCTTCCCTCACCTTGGTGGCTCTGGCCTCACCAGATGAACACAAGGATTTAGTGTCCGGGACCACTGTACCTGATTACGGCACAGCCAGACCCTTTCAGATCTTGCTTCTCCTGTGTACTGCCCGGGTGACCTTTGACGGGTTACCTTCATATAAAATTGGAGAATGGTTCCCAGCCCCGTAGCATGACTGTGAGCAACAAACGGATAATCTGTAGAAAAGACTTGGGGCAAGGCTGGTAGGCAGAGGTGCCACCTGCCTGTGACCTGTTCTGTTATTGTCCTTACTTCTGTCAGCACGGTCAGTTCGTGCATACAGTCACCCATTTGCCATCCAGCTGGTATTATTAAGCACCTACTGTGTACCAGGCTCTCTGCTTCGCCTTGGAATAGCCGTGCCAGTCCTGGCCTTGTCCTTAGTGGGCAGGTCAAAGAGTGTGAACCACTGCAGATCAAGCTGGTTCAAGTGTGAAAGAGGATAGGCCAACCTGAGGGCCAAAATAAATATTGCAGAGGGTGTGGTGGACCAGGGGTTGGTGTGCAGTAGACACTAGGGGAGGAAGGGCTTGGTGAGCGCAGACCCGTTGACTCCTAGGAAGAAAGTGCCGGGGAGGAGAATGCTGTAGCATCTCCCTGTGTCTGCTGGGGCAGCTGTGGACATTACAGAGAGAACAGTGGAGAAGAGGCTGGGAGCACACAGAGGCTGAGACTGGGTCCTGCTGAGTTTGTGCCACCTACTGTGGCGTGGCCAGGCTTGCAGAACCACGTGGGAGTCTATTCCACATCACCCAGCAGCAGTAGCTGCCCCTGCCTGACTTCACACATGTGCGGGCAGCATTCCAGTCGCTGCTTAACTCCAGAGCAGCACTGCCCTCTGCCAGCTAGAGGCCTGGGGCTCCGCAGCGTGGAGTGCGTCTCCGTTCCCAGGGCTGCAGCTGGGTCTGTCTGTCCCTAAAGCTACACCCTTTGCAGACCTCCCAGCAGATTAGTTGGGAAGACCGGAGCAACCAGATCAGCGTTTGCTGTGGCCGATGAAATGTTCCTTCAGGACTTTGTCCAGGCTTCCCATCCCCATAGCCTCACAATGAGGGAAGGATTAGTGTTTGCCTCAGAAGCAGAGAGGCCACGGGGTTAGTGACTGGGTGAACTGGTCCCAAGCTGGAGAATGACTTCCAGACGGAAGGCAGCCCAATGCACTGGCACCTCCAGCCTGCATCCAGGGATCCTCAGAATCTGGTCCATTTATCACACCCTGTGGCCATTGCTGGGGACTGTCGTTCCTTCCTGTGCTTGGAATACAGGCTCTGACCCTCTTTTCTTCCTTAAAGATTTGTTTTGTTTTATATATATGAATATTTACCAGCATGTATAGTGCCCATGGAGGTCCGAAAAAAGCATGAGATGTCTCCAGTACTGGAGTTTCAGATGGTTGTAAGCTGCCATGTGGGTGCTGGAAACCAAATCTGGGTCCTCTGCAAGGACCTTTTATTTCCCTCCCTAACTTCCTCCCTTCCTCCTTCCTTAACAAAATCTCCTGTATCCCAGGTTGGCCTGGAACTCCCCTAGCTATTCCCTTGGGGAGTCAAACCCAGGAGCTCACGCATGCTAGACAAGCTCTCTGCCAACTGAATGGCATCCCTAGCCCCAGCCCTGCCCTCTTACTAATCTCCTCACCAGCTGCCTCACCTTGGGTCATTCCACACCAGTTTGTTCAGTCTCTCCAGTGCAGGTCTGACCTTCAGCCAAAGCCACAGGGCTTCAAGATAAGGCTTTCCTGGCGCTGAGAGGTAGACAGACGTCCTAGACCAGCCTCGGGAGGCAGAGGGCTTAGAATGAGGGAGCTAGGAACTAAGCTCAGTTTCTAGTGCCTAGCTCAGTTCTTAGCTTAGTTCCTATACAGTTGTGCATGCTCCTCAACCCAAGGGAAGTTCTAGAGCTGGGCTGGGTGAGGACATCTGCCCTGCAGCCTGCCTCGAGGCCTTTGTACTCCTGACCCGAAAGACGAGTCTTCGGCTGTGATCTGCCCTTAGGGAACATCAAGACCTTGGTCAAGAAGACCTCTTCCATTGGTAGAACTGTGTGTTCCTAGCACCCAGGGCAGCTTGGGCATCCAGTTCCTTGATCTAGGGTCCACTGGCATCCATGACAGTGACACAGTGGTTAGCAGCTGATTGGTAAGCTCCAGGCTTGGGGGGGGGTCCTGCAGAATTCCTGGCAAGCCACCACATCTCGCTGAGCCTCAGTTTCCCCTTTGAAAATAGTACAGAATATTTTCCTCTCACAGAACTTTGGATTAAATTGGAACATTTTTAAGGGGACCATAGCATGTCAGTGCTCACTGCTGACGTCATGGTCAGTGGGGTATGTGACAAAAGGTGTTAGAACATTGGCTGTGGAGTCAGATAGCCCTGGTCTGAACTGGACCTGCAGACAGGCAGCCACCCATCTGAGTCTTGGTGTACCCCTAACTTAGCGGGGCATCACTGAGGGACCGATGAGATCAGCACACATGTTGTCATAGCCAAGACAATGTCCACAGCACCTTGGATATCACAACCCGGGGGCAGGACCCTGTGAGCTGATGCTGAACAAGTGGACAGTGTCTCTCTCCAGGACTCTTTAGAATCATTGCCCTACCCTGCCTGTGCAGGTACACAGTGTTCTTCAAACACATTGTGGCTAACTCCAGTCTGCTTACAGTCTCCATCCAACCCTGTCTCCGGGGATTGCACCAAGTTCCCTAGACTGGCATTTGTAAATACTCTGCTGTATTGGTGTTCTAGTTCCAAAAATGTCAACGTGTTAAGAAAGTTAGGTAGGTGCAGAAATGAAAAGGAATATTGCTGTAAGATAGCTCTCATGGCCCTACAAAACCATCATCTTGGGGCCGAAGAGGTGACTCAGCAACTAAGAGCAACAGTTCTCTTCCATAGGACCCAGGTTCAATTCCCACCTACCCACAGGGTGACTTAGAACTGTATGTAATTGCAGTCCCAGCACATCCAAAACCCTCTCTGTCCTCCAGTGGCACCAGTTGTGCCCATGGTGCTGACACGCATGAAGACAGAGCACCCTTACATGTAAAATAAGAATCAAAAACAAAAACAAAGCATCATCTCACAGCCCGGCATGGCATAGCATACCTGTAATTCTAGCACTCAGGCAGCCAAGGCAAGATCAAAAGTTCAAGGCCAGCCTGGACTGTATCCAGAAACCCTGTCTCTAAACAAAACAGTAAACAAAAACACCTTGCTGCATTAGTATAGTGTATAACTTTGCAGCTACAAAACTGTGTTGAAGTTATTCTTTCACAAAATATATTTACTTTACCAGGAGATCGTGGCACACGCTTTTAATCCCAGCACTCGGAAGGCAGAAGCAGGTGGATCTCTGTGAGTTCGAGGCCAGCCTGGTCTACAGAATGAGTTTCAGGACAGTCAGGGCTGTCTTGTGGGGGGCAGTCATGTGGCTGGGGTGTAGCTAGCTCAGAGAGTGCTTAGCTTGCACAATCTTGGCTAAGGGTTCTAGGTTCGATCTCCAGCACTATAGAAACAAAACAAGAAAGCTGGGCGGTGGTGCCGCACGCCTTAAATCCCAGCACTCGCCGGGAGGCAGAGGCAGGCGGATCTCTGTGAGTTCAAGGCCAGCCTGGTCTACAAGAGCTAGTTCCAGGACAGGCTCCAAAGCTACAGAGAAACCATCTCAAAAAAACACAAACAAAACAAGAACACAATGCGTTTGTTGGCCCTGTCTCCAATGTGTCATACAAAGTGGTCTGACATCTGAGGGAGTAGCGGGAACTCGATGAGGCTGCGCAGGGACAGTGGTCTCACAGCTCGGAGACAGGAGGGATATGGGGTAGATGTCTCAGTCATTTTCTTTAAATTCATTGACATATAGTAATTTTTTTTTCAAATTGAGTCTCATGTAGACCAGACTGGCTTGGACCTCATTGTGTGGACTGGGACAACCATGAATTTCTGTTTCTCCCGCTTCTACTGCCCTAGCGGTGGGCTAATAGGCATACAATGGTACCATGTTACACGCAATGCTGTGTCATCTGTTCTTCCCTTTCGTGTTCACTCAGGTGTTTGTTTATGATTTCCTCCCCCCCCCCCAGAGTCTCATTATGTAGACCAGGCTAGCCTCTCACTCACAGAGCTCCATCTGCTTGTACCTCCTAGTGCTGGGGTTGAAGGTGTGTGTCAGTATACATAGATTTGTCTCATTAAAAAAAAAGTTACATTTTTGAAAACTTTGGTGTGCCATGGCACAGACATGAAGGTCAGAGGACATCTTGTAGAGCTGATGCTCTCTCTGTGGTACTCGTGTCTTGGGGGACAACAAGCACTTTTTCCAGCTCAGCCATCTTGGTGGCCCATACATCATTTTTTTATTTTATTGATAATTATTAAGCTCTACATTTTTCTCTGCTCCCCTCCCTGCCTCTCCCCCCCTTCAATCCTCCCCCAAGGTCCCCATGATCCAAATTTACTCAGGAGATCTTGTCTTTTTCTACTTCCCATGTAGATTAGATCTATGTAAGTCTCTGTTAGTGTCTGCATTGTTGTCTAAGTTCTCTGGGATTGTGGTTTGCAGGCTGGCTTTCTTTGCTTTATGTTTAAAACCACATATGAGTGAGTACATGTGATAATTGTCTTTCTGTGTTTGGGTTACCTCACTCAAAATAATGTTTTCTAGCTCTATCCATTTTCCTGCAAAATTCAAGATGTTAGATTTTTTTCTGCTGCGTAGTATTCCATTGTGTAAATGTACCACATTTTTCTTATCCATTCTTCGGTCAAGGGGCATTTAGGTTGTTTCCAGGTTCTGGCTATGACAAACAAAGCTGCTATGGACATAGTTGAGCACATATCCTTGTGGCACGATTGAGCACCCTTTGGATATATACCCAAAAGTGGTATTATTGGGTCTTGAGGAAGGTTGTTTCCTAATTTTCTGAGAAATCACCACACTGACATCCAAAGGGGTTGTACCAGATTGCATTCCCACCAGTAATGAAGAAGTGTTCCCTTTTCCCCACAACCTCTCAAGCATAAGTTGCCATCAGTGTTTTTGATCTTGGCCATTCCTACAGGTGTAAGATGGAATCTCAGAGTTGTTTTGATTTGCATTTCTCTGATGACTAAGGATGTTGAACATTTCCCTAAGTGTCTTTCAGCCATTTTAGATTCCTCTGTTGAGAGTTCTCTGTTTAGGTCTATACTCCTTTTTTTTTTAAATTGGATTACTTGATCTTTTGGTGTCCAATTTCTTCAGTTCTTTGTATATTTTGGAGACCAGTCCTCTGTCTGATGTGGGGTTAGTGAAGATCTTTTCCCATTCTGTAGGCTGTTGTTTTGTCTTGTTGACTGTGTCCTTTGCTTTACAGAAGCTTTTCAGTTTCAGGAGGTCCCATTTATTAATTGTTTCCCTCAGTGTCTGTGCTGCTGGGGTTCTATTTAGGAAGTGGTTCCCTGTGCCAATGCATTCAAGTGTACTTCCCACTTTCTCTTCTATAAAGTTCAGTGTGACTGGCTTTATTAAAGTTAATCCATTTGGACTTGAGTTTTGTGCATGGTGATAGATATGGGTCTATTTTCATTTTTCTGAATGTTGATATCCAGTTATGCCAGCACCACTTGTTAAATATGCTTTCCTTTTTGCTTCTTTATCAAAGATCAGGTGTTCAAAAATGTGTGGATTGATATCTGGGTCTTCTATTTGGTTCTATTGGTCTTCCTGTCTGTTCCTATTCCAATACCAGGCTGTTTTCAGTACTGTAGCTCTGTAGTAGAGTTTGAAGCCAGGGATTGTGATGCCTCTAGAAGTTCTTTTATTGCATAGGATTGTTTTGGCTAGCCAGAGTTTTTTGTTTTTCCAAATGAAGTTGAGTACCGTTCTTTCAAGGTCTTTGAAGAATTTTGCTGAGATTTTCATGGGCATTGCATTGAATCTGTAGATTGCTTTCTGTAAGATTTTTTTTTTTGAGACTGTGTTTCTCTGTGTAGATCCGGCTGTCTTAGAACTCACAGAGATCTGCCTGCCTCTGCCTCCCGAGTGCTGGGATTAAAGGCGTGCGCCACCACCGCCCACACACACCCCGCTCGATTTTTAAAAAGTGGTTTGATCTAGTAAGTTACTACTTCATTTCTTTGTTGTCCACCTATCATGGGCCGGATTGCGCTCCAAATACTAGCAGTGTGCAGACCAGAGAGATCCCGTTCCTCTGAAGTTGCCGTTCTAGCGTGGAAACTGACAGCAGATATGTCAAGTGAGACGGCAGTCCCACATGCTGTGGATAGAAAAGAAAGGTGATGGCGAGAAAGGGTCTGGTGCGCATGTGCGTGCGCACGCGTGCTTTGGTAGCATTTAGCAGACATCAAAGGGGGATGAGGAAGCCATCCCTGCGGAGACCCTGTAGTGTGCACCGCATGCCTGTATCCTCAGCATTCTAGACATTCTGATCATTCTAGAACAGGTTCCTGTATACTGTCTGCATGAAGGTACTGGTCTGAAGGCAGGACGTTCTCCAGAGGAGGGTCGCCTGAAAGTGGGACTGACCATCTGTCTGCCTTGAAGGTGTGAAAGCATGGCTGCGTGAGGAGGAAGCGAAACAGGGAAGGTCTGGCGGGGCACAGACCTCGGGATGATGACCAGGGAGACAGATTCCGAGTGGTTTTGTATAGCCTTGTGAAGAATTGCGTGATTTAAGCAGGGAAGCCACGGCAGGGCCTAGTGGTCAAATGAACTCCCCCACCCCCACTCTTGAGACAGGGTTTCTCTGTGTAACAACCCGGACAGTCCTGAAACTTGCTCTTGTAGACCAGGCTGGCCTAGAACTCACAGAGATTCGCCTGCTTCTGCCTCCCAAGTGCTGGGATTAAAGGTGTGCTCCCTCATGCCTGGTACCATTTTAATTTTTTAATTTTATTTTATGTATTTGAGCATTTGCCTGCATGTATGTTAGTGCACCATGTGTGCAGTTCTCACAGAGGCCAGAAGAGGGCGATGATGGAGCCTCTGGAACTGGAGTGGCAGATGGTCAAGCCATCATGGACCAAACCCTGGTCCTCTGTAATAGTGAGTGCTCTTAACCACTGAACCATCTCTCCAACCCAAGAGTAACCGTTCTAGAGGACACATGTCAACCAGTAGTAATCACAACTCTGCTTGTAATCCTAGATTTTAAACCGAGGAAAGCTGTAAGTTGCAACCAGGGCTACATAGTAACTAGACACCCCCCCACCCCACCCCCCAAACAACAAAAGTACAGTTAAGTGGTATCTAATACACTCATTGCTGTGCAACCCCACCTCTATCTGATGCCAAAGTATTTTCATAACCTTTCAAAAAAAAATCCCCAGACTCATGGACTCATTAAGTAATCATTCCTGGGCTGGAGAGATGACTCAGCGGTTAAGAGCATTGCCTGCTCTTCCAAAGGTCTTGAGTTCAATTCCCAGCAACCACATGGTGGCTCACAACCATCTGTAATGGGGTCTGGTGCACTCTTCTGGCCTGCAGGGATACACGCAGACAGAATGTTGTATTCATAATAAGTAAATAAATATTTAAAACAGTAATCATTCCCCGTCACCCCTCCACCACTCTAGGCTTGGAAACCAATCCTCTTTCATCTCTATGGAGTTACCTGTTACAGATACTTCATATAAGTGAGGACCTCCAACATACAGACTTTTGAATCTGGTTTCTTTTACTCGTGAATTTTTTAAATGTTTTTATTTATTCGAGTATGTGAGTATTTTTATTTACCCAAGCATCTGAGTGTTATGCCTGCGTGTGTGCCTGTGCACCACGTGCATGCAGTGCCTGTGGGGTGAGAAGAGGGCGTCAGAGCCTAGAGCTAGAGGTACAACTGATTGTGAGCCACCAAGTAGTGTGGCGCTAGGAACTGAACCCAGAAAGAGCAGCTGGTGCTCTTAGCCATTGAGCCATCTCTCCAGCATCGTAGCTTGTTGTTTTGAGGGTCTTCTACATTATCACAGGTACCAGTACCACAGTTCTTTTAAAAACCTTTTTTTCTTTTTTTCTGTGTGTGTGTGTGTGTGTGTGTGTGTGTACGTGCATGTACACAGGTGCCATGCCACACAAGTGGAAGTCAGAAAACAATTCAGAGAAGTCAGTTCTTCCTACCGTGTAGGTTCCGGGGATCAAACTCAGATTGGCAGGCTTGACAGACAGCACCTCCCACCAAGTCTTCTCTTACATTCCTTTTCATAGCCCGACATTTAACCAAACAGACCACTTGAATCTTTTTAAATTGCTAGAGGGATGTGTATAGTCTGGCTGTTCTCTTGGAAAACAGCAACTGGAGGGGAAAGCAGCAGACGGCTCGTGTGGGAGACTGTTGGACGAGAAGGGGCTCAGACCTAGATGTCGTGGCCAGGGCTAGCGTGGCAGGTGTGCAGCCACACTGGATGTGCGTGGGAGGGAGTCAGGTTGCCTGGCGCTTGGCTGGAGCAGCCGAATGGACAGTCCATCGTCTTCCCACCATGCAGTGGTCAGGGTAAGAAAGAATAATTGCGTTTGGATGCCAGTATTTGTTTGAAACTGAGAGGGAGACCGGGGAATTCCGTTTATGGTTGGCACATGAGTTATTAAGCCTATCCCCTATTGATAGCCGGCTGGGTGGCTTCCAGTGTTCGCTGGCACGGCCTCTGTCCCTCTGAACTTGGCCTGTGGGTTTGTGGGAATGTTCCTGAGGGATACATCGTGAGAAGTAGGAGGGCCGGGTCAAAGAACAGGAATTGTACATACTGCCAAATGGCTGTTCAGAAAGGTTCCACCAATTTATATTCCCACCAAAAGCGCAGGAGAATGTCAAGTTTCCTGAGCGCTTGCCAACAGTGGATATTATCAATCTGAAAGGAAGCCGTGCCAACGAGGACGGCCCGAAATAGTACCTGACTTTTTTAACCTAAATGGAATGATACATGGCAGCAATTGACATGCAGATATCTACTTATTTATTTTATTTACTCAGCATTTTAAATAGAGTTTTTTTTTTAAAAAAAAAAAAACTTTCTATATATGTGTATCTGGTGCCTGTGAAAGCCAGCAGAGGGCTGTAGAACCTCTGGAACTGGAGTTAAAAGCAGACAGGAGATGCCATGGGGCTGCTGACATGGAACCTGGGCCCTCTGCAGGAGCACTCGATGCTCTCAACCCTGAGCCACCTCTCCAGCCCTCTTTCCTCCTTACCATCGCTTCCTTTCTCTATTCCCTTGATCTTTTCTTTGAGATGTGGTCTTGCTATGTTGTCCATGTAAATCCTGAACTCAAGTGATCCTCCTGCCTCACCCTCAGGAGTAAGCGGGCTACGCGTGCCAGTCACTACACTCAGCTTCTTTTCTTTCATCCTTCTTGCTTTGTTGAGACGGGGGTTTCTCTGTGTAGCCCTGATTGTCCTTGAACTCGCTATATAGACCAGGCTGACCTCCAACTCGCCAAGATCCGTCTACATCTGCTTCCTGGGTGCTGGGATTGAAGGCATGCACCCCCACACCTGGCTGGTTTTTTGTTTGTTTGATTGGTTGTTTTTAGACAGGATTTTCCTGTGCAACGGCCCTAACTGACCTGAACTCACTTTATAGACCAGGCTGGCCTTACACTCACAGAGATCTGGCCTCCCTCTGCCTCTGGATACTGGGATTAAAAATGTGTGCCACCCCTGCCCAGCCTAATTCATTTTTGAGGTACAGTCTCACATAGTCCAGGTTGGCCTTGGGACTTGCTGGGGATGACCTTGAACTCTTGATTCTCTGCCTCTACCTCCTGAGAGCTGAGATAGTAGACCCGCACCACCATTCCCAACCCCTTACTATTTTCCCGGCAGATTCTCTGTATAGAATGGCCAGTTAGCAGAGTGTGGCAGTGCACACTGCTGACCCCAGCAGAGCAGACTGGTGGGTCTCTGAGTTTCAGGTCAGCCTGGTCAACACAGCCAGTTCCAGACCAGCCAGAGCTACACAATGAGACCCTGTCCTTAAAAGACTAGATGAGGGCTGGGAATGTAGCTCAGTGGTAGAGCAGAAACAGACAGAAAGACAGACAGATGCTTTTTGTGGCTTTGTTGTATAATTATTGAACTGCTTTTCAGAAGGACTACAGCCATCCCTTGTCACTGCTTTTGTAGGCTGCCCTCTGCCATCTTGGTAAAAGGCGGAACATTTTGATTTAGATTATTCCTGCTTTGCCTGCCAGACAGAGGTAGGGCTGATGGGGTCAGATGGAGTTTACCAGAAAGCGTCTGATAGGGGGATGGCTCCACCTTGTGTTTTCTCAGTTCCTGGCTGTATGGTTGAAATTCATGTGAATTTCTGTAAGCTTGTAGAACCCCAGGTTAGTGTACTGAGCACTGACCCAGGGAACCGGCCCCACTGTGGTAGCAAGAACCTATTCCTTAGAATGCTCTATCTTTCTTTACATAGTAATTCTAGCACAGTTCATTTTTTATAAGATTTATTTATTTACTATGTATGCAGTGTTCTGTCTGCATGTATGCCTGCAGGCCAGAAGAGAGTGCAATACTTCATTACAGATGGTTGTGAGACACCATGCGGTTACTGGGTGGTGCTGGGAACTGAACTCAGGACCTCTGGAAGAGCAACCAGTGCTCTTAACCTCTGAGCCATCTCTCCAGCCCCACTAAAGCAGTTCTTTATCGTCTGTGAATTGCAGAGATTAGCCCTACCATGAGAGGTACTGCCCCCACCCCCATTCCACTGCCTCTTTGGTCCATGGGAGGACAGATGGATCCTAGAGAATGACTGGGGGTTATTGTGCCGGCAATCAGGTGACGGCTCAGTCGCAGTTGCTGTCCCAAATGAAGTGTCTTTACTGGAGCGAATCAGTACGGCTAACAGACACATGGGTGACCTGGCAAATGCCTTTTCATCCACAATGATTTCCAAAGACCTCCTGAAGCTGAGTGCATGTCATCGGAGCCTTGCCTCGGGGCAACATCAGTGTTCCCACTTTCTGCCCTGGTATGGATTTTGTAGAATTTGATCTCCAGGGTCCCTACAGTCTTGTGCTGACTGCTACATGGCCAGCAATATGCTGATCGCATCCAAGGAGCTGAAAGCAGTTTCCTTAGCGGGGTTAGCAGTAGTCTTTCTGATATCAATCAGCCACAACCAATCTGGAGATAAAAACAACTGCTTAACTCAGTAGAATCATAGTGGGCATATGAGGGAGGGGTGTGTGGTGTGTGTGTGTGTGTACTGCAGATTGAACCTAAAGCCTCATGCATGCACTGAGCCATAGCCCCAGCCCTTATTCTCTTGATCCTCTTCCCTCGGTCTTCCAAGTGCTGGGATTGGTGGGAGTGTGCACTCACGCCTGCCTCATAGTTGTTTAAACAGACGGAACTGTGTGGATGTGTAGAATGGATGTGTGCGCTCGTGTGTGTGTGTGTGTGTGTGTGTGTGTGTGTAGGTGCGTGCGTGCGTGTGCATGGACTCATGTACATGCAAAGCTCATGTGGAGGCCAGAGGTATCCTCTTCTAACCCTGTCTACCCTATTTGTTGTTGTTTGTTTCTCAAGACAAAGTCCTGGCTGTCCTGGAACTTGCTTTGTAGACCAGGCTGGCCTTGAACTCACAGAGAACTGCTTGCCACTGTGCTGGGACCACCATGCCTGGCTCTGCACAACCTATTTCTGAAAAAAAAAAAGTATTTTATGTGTATGAATGCTTGCCTGCACTTATATATGTGTACCACACATGTGTGCTTGGTGCCCAGGGGAGTCAGAAGAGGGCTTTGGATCCTCTGGAACTGGAGTTCCAGGTGGGTATGAGCTGACATGTGGATGCTGGGCATTGAACCCGGGTCCTCTTAACTGAACTTTCCAGCTAGACTGACTGGGCAGTGAGCCCCATGAAGTCAGGTATGCGTCCCCTCCCCTAGGTACTGAGATGACAGGTGGTGCTCCTCTCCGTGGGTGCAGGGAGCTGACTCGGGTCCCCATTCTCACACGCAAGCTCTTTTCCCGCTGAGCCACCTCCCCAAGAGAGAATTGCTAACTAGCCCAGCATGGTGGGGCTGCTGGACTCCCGTCACTCACGTGGCTAAGGCAAGAGGGTTGATTGCAAAGACCTGGTCCCAGGATAGAAGGTAAAGGGGGCCAGTGAGATGGCTCAGTGGGGAAATGTTGGCAACGATGGGGGATGGCTACGAGGGCTTGGGACCCAGAGGAGAGAGAGAGAGAGAGAGAGAGAGAGAGAGAGAGAGAGAGAGAGAGAGAGAGAGATCCTCTGATCACACGTGAGCACCACGGATGGCATGTACACACGCATGCAAGGCTGGGCTGTGGCTCAACCATCGGCACTAGCAAGTGGCAACAGCTCCTGCTTGTAAGACTGGGCGAGTCAAAAGACAGCAACTCAGAGCCCAGAGTCCCACAGAACCCAAGTTTAGACCTGGAGGAGGGGACTCCTTTTGGCTTGGTGCTGTTGACATTTGGCAGGTTGTTTGGGTGTTCGAGGCAATTCGTACCACGTTAGATAGTGTGACTTCCATCCACCTGTCTACCAGAGGACCCTTCCAGCTTTGCATTTGGAGTGAGGCTGGCTGTGCAGCAGATTCAAGGCAGTGTGCAGGCTGCTCAGTCCCCCGAGATGGACAGGACCAGGTGCCAGTGGGCCCTTGTGGAGGCAAACCGATGTCCTCCATACTGACTTGGCCTTTGAGATACTCCTCCTGGTTCCTTCAAGTCCATGCAGGACATGTGTCTGAGGGCTGTGTGACCTGAGCCTCCATCGGGACTTGGGGGTCATTTATGCCTCAGTCAGACCATCACCAAGTCATTGACTTGCTAAGTGAGAGAATATGAGACCCCCGAGTCAGGAGTGAGAGACTTCCCAGGAAAGAGCCACACAGGAAATATTTCTGACTTTCAGGCCATTTGGTCATAAGCACTTAGCCTTTCTGTTAAACGGAAATTCAGTTGGACAATATGTAAACAAAGGGGCCATGTTCCAGCTAAGCTTGTTCTGCAAAGGCACCTTGCTTTCCTGTGCCATGCAGGAGGTGGTCACATCCCTAGTTCTGGCAGGAAGAGGGAAAGCTAGAGCTATTTAGAAGCCCAAAGAAGCTGTAACTCGGCCCCCTGGAGGCCTGCACCGGGAGAAGCCAGCTCTGCAGATGCTGTAGGGAAAGGAAGAAGGAACCACAGCTGCCCAAGCTAGAAAGGGAGATCTGGAGGCCGACTGGAGCAAACCCTCCATCCTACAACCTGCAATCTTCTCCTTAGTGCCCCCCCTGTGGGTGGGACCTGGCAGAGCAACCTTCCCTCCTCCGGCATCCTCGAAGCCTTCCTCTAGCGCCCCCTACTGGTGGATTTCTAGTGGAACATTTGGAGAAGTAACGTGGGTTGTAAGCACCTAGAATGTGGGTTTGGACGGATCAGAGGGACAGTCACGAGGGCTTCTATTGGCTTTGGGGCATTCAGGTGACCATCCCACCATCATTTCTTTTGTTATTAGTCAAAATAATGTTTTTTTCATTACAGTGTTTATTTTTATTGATCCTCTTGCCTCTCGTCAGTCTGTCCTCCCCTTGTGTCCTCCTACTTCCCATAGCCCTTCCTGCTCTCGTGGCATATGTGCCCCACTACCCTGCCTCTCCCCTGCCCTTTCTTTTCCTTACTTAAAGCTGTGTTGTGTAGATGAATGGATGAACGAGCAGAATGGGCAGGTGACCGCATGTGAGGGTCAAGGGTGAGGCAGGCAGGTGACGGCAGGTGGAACAAAGCCTCATGGGAGAACTTTGAAGTAGGCCCTTAGGGGCAGAAGACAGAGATGCTCCAGGCTTTAAAAGCAGCCTGAGAATGCTGGCCAGTAGATGAAGAGTGAGTGTTATTGTGGCATTTAAGCAGGACTGGTGTGATGGATGTACATACAGGCAAATGCTCATACAAAAATAAAAATAAACCTTTAGAACAAGGCTGGTCAGCACCCATGTGTTGAGCTCCCTGCAAACACGGAGGGGTCTGACTTGGGAGTGACTTCAGATGCCCCCAGCTTTGGAGGGTGGGAACTGCAGGCATGAAAAACCCCATCAGAGGGCAAGTGGTTCCAAATCCCAGAGTCAGCTAGATGAAAATGGCCACTCTCCTCACATGGGGGTCTGAAGGTCCCTCTGCACAGAGTTACTCTGGAACCAAACACGCTGTTCTGGGGAAAGTGCAGAGTGGTGGCCATGGAGGGAGTGTTGTACATGGGGAAATGTGGGACTAGGGTCCCAGGGTGGACAGAGGAGAGGAGGACATTGGAGGTCCAGGAGACTGCGGTGATGGTCCAGGCTTTAGCAAAGGATTCTGGGAGATGAGATACATCAGCCCTCTGCTCTGACCTGGTCTCTGTGCAATTGCCACAGACAAAAGACACAGCCCTTAGAAGTTTAGTAATAGAGGCACAGAAGTGAACAGACATTTTGTAATTTAAGCTACTGAGGTTAAGGGATGTCTGCGCTATTTGGGGGGCTTTGGAGGAATGGCTGGGATCATTTCCCTTCTGAAAAAATGACAGATTTCACTATAGAGCCTTGTTTGGTCTGGAACTGCTTGTTGAAGACCAGGGTGACCTTGCACTCACAGAGATCATCCTGCCTCTGCCTCCTGAGTGAATCCTAATGCACTGCTAGACAGACACTTAAGAGAATGTAAAATCAGCAGTGGTAGTGTGAGAGAGGAGGACCCCGGGGCAGGTGAGGTAGGCTCCAGGAAGCCTGACTCCTTGACACTGAGGAGTTAGCTGTTGCTGAGAACCGTCTTTTTCCTCCTTGATCGTGACTTTGGTTTTTAGCTGCTGGTGGTAAGGAAGAGCCAGGGAGGTCCTGCAGTAGGGAATGGGTCTACAGAGTTCAAGAGCAAAAAGCAGGCCACAGTGGCTAGAGCAAACTCGGTAGAGGACCGTGTATGTAGGCGTGCCAGCAAGACAGGAGGCTAGCTCTTCCCGAGTGATAGGGAAGCCATTGTGTGTGTGTATCAGTTTTTTGTTCTTAAGGTTTATTTATTTCACGTGTGTGAGTATTTTGCTTGCATGTAGATACGTGCACCACATGGATGCCTGATGTCCACAGAGGTCAGAAGAAGGTGTCAGATCCCCTGGACCTAGAGTTACAGACAGTTGTAACAGCCATGTAGATGCTGGGAATTGAACCCTGGTCCTCTGGAAGAGCAGCCCACGCTCTTAACTACTGACTCATCTCTCCAGCCTCGTGATGTGTTTTGAACAGGAGACATCCCTTTAGCTTATATCTGGGGAGTGAATGTGCACTTTGTGAGAGATGGGAGGGTGCTGGGGGCAAGTGTGGCTGCCAGGAAAAGCACTGGGGAGCGTAGACCATAGACCTGGGTGAAGGAGATGGGGAGGAGTGGACAGACCTTGGAGGATTCCCGAGCAGAGCAGGAGAAAGAAGCAGCAGGTGTGGGGTCTGAGGCAGGTGTACAGAGAGGCTGTTGAGCCACAAGAGATGGGCAGAGAGCAAAGAGGAACCCTACAGGCTTTCTGGGGGAGAAGGGACACACACACACACTAGGATCCCTGTGTTAGTCATGATGGTTTCCACACCGGTTCATCTTATTCACACATGTGACCAGTTTAGAAAAAAAGGATGAACGCTCCCACTCTCAGCCCCAGGAACCCCTGTGCACACCCCACACACCTCCTCTGGTTATGCCTCAGGCTGAGCTGTCTCCTGTACCCCTCACTCACCCTGCAGTCCTCGTTGAACCTGCGCTGTGTCTCTTGGCTCTGGGTCATCATCAGATCAGGGTGGTTTCTTGCAGACATGAAGAGTGAGTTGTCCTTGATCTGCCTTCTCTCTCCCTGGCCCTGGATTCCACTGGGGCCTATTTGCTCTTTCCATGACCTTAGGTTCGTTTGTTTCTGGTTTGGGTTTTTAAGTTATTTAATTTTTAAAAATGGGATCTCACTGTGTATCCCTGGTTAGCCTGAAACTCATCATATAGACCAGGCTGGTCTTGAGAGATTCCCCTGCCTTTGCCTGCCTCTCGAGTGCTAGGATTAAAGTTGGCCATCACCACACCCTGTCTTGTTTTGAGCATCATCTTCAGAAATGCTGTCCACCTCATTTGAGACAGGCTCTCTCACCAGCCTGGACTCACCGGCTACACTGCTCTGCCTGACCTCTGAGCCCCAGGGATCCACCTGTCTCCACCTCCCTGATGCTGTGGTCACAAACGAATTCCATCCCATCATGCCCAGCTTTTGCACACAGTTCCAGGGATTTCACCCGGTCCTCGTGCTGACCATGCCTGTGTGTGAGATGCAGAACTTTCCGGGCTGAGCCACCCCTCCGTCGCTGACTTTAAATTTTGCTTTTTTTTTCTTTGTTTTGTTTTTGAGACAAGGTTTCTCTGTGTAGCAGTAACTGTCCTGTAATTCACTCTGTAGACCAGGCTGGCCTTGAACTCACAGAGATCCGCCTGTCTTTTGATTGTCCTTTGGGCTTGTGGCATCTTTCTCTGACCTTGAATTACCTGTGCCTGTTCTCTCTTGGGTTTAAGGCCACTCTCAGTTATGGAGGTCATGACCTGGCTCATAGGTCATCACACCATGGGCTCCAATCCTGGCTTCTGCCCTCCCTTCTTGATACACTCTCTAGGGCCCTGAACCCCATCTTCCAGTCCCAGCCTTCCTAGGGACGCGCCCTCCCTGCTACGGCCCACTTTCTTTCTGCCTGGACTGCTATGCCTCTTGTGTTCAGCTTCAGCCCCCAGGACAAGCTCTCTTCCCAAATTTGGTTTGGGAATCTCCTGGCTGAAGTCCAGGATATGGAATTCAAGTGTGGGGAGGGGCAGAGCTGTGTCCTGATGACCAAACCCCCCTTTGCAGAACAGTGAACCAAGATCTAGACACATGAACCCCCTGCTTGAGGTCCTACAGTCATGGGAATGGGGCAGAAGCAATGCTCTACATTCCCCGGACCCACTCTACCTGTTCTGTTGCTCAACTGAAAGATGTCACTGTGTGCCCCGTTACATGTGTCTGTCATGGCTCCACGAGCCATGTGTGTGTCACTGTTGACCAGCGTCTCAGCACATGCATAGTCATAGTGCACGAAGCCCACTGTGCTGTAGAAATGACTAGACAGTGTGTGAGATGCAGTATGTGTGAGCATGCCCGCATGTGAGGTGCAGTATGTGTGAGCATGCCCGCGTGTGAGGTGCAGTACATGTGAGCATGCCCGCATGTGAGGTGCAGTATGAGTGAACATGCCCGCGTGTGAGATGCAGGATCTGTGAGCATGCCCGCCTGTGAGGTGTAGCATGTGTGAGCATGCCCGCATGTGAAAATGCCCGCGTGTGAGATGCAGTATGTGTGAGCATGCCCGCGTGTGAAGTGCAGCACGTGTGAGCATGCCCGCGTGTGAGGTGTAGCACATGTGAGCATGTCCATGTGTGAGCATGCCCGCATGTGAACATGCCCACGTGTGAGGTGCAGTACGTGTGAGCATGCCCGCGTGTGAGATGCAGACTCTTCCCTGCTTTGTGTCAGCCCTCAGCTAACAGCTGGCTGATGTCCCCAAAGTGACACGATCCTGTAGGATCACTGAGTTCATGCAGAAAGGGGTTCCCTGCAGGTCAGGACAGCCCAGCCTATACCCTTCTGTCTGTCCCACACTTTACTCCTTTGGACCTATCCCACAGCACTCCTCCCCACCAGAAGTATGCAGCCTTCCCCAAGATCGTTGCGGCTGAGATGGACCCTAGTCCTGTGTGTCCTTCAGACACTGTGTAGATCACGGTGCCTGCTGGAGCAGGAGATTTGTGGTTATACCCACTGCATGCTTCCAGCTGCTCCCATGCCTCTCTGAGACTCCCCCATCTGTAAATGGAACTAGCCATGCCCCAGAGAGCTTTGGGTGAGACAGAGGATCAGGAGGAAGTCCTGTCCAGGGAGTGAGGAGATGGCCCAGTGGGTAGAGTCCTCTCCACACAAGTGTGAGGACCTGAGTTCAGATCCCCGGCACACTTATAAAGCCAGGAACAGCAGCAGTGTCTGGGAAAAAGAGACTGGATGATTCATGGCTCTTGGTCAATAGGCTGTGTAGCTGAACCACCGAGCTCCAGATTCAGTGAGAGACCCTGCCTCAGAAAGTAAGGTGGAGCCAGGAGGTGGTGGTGGCACATGCCTTTAATTCCAGTACTCGGGAGACAGAGGTAGGCAGATCTCTGTGAGTTCAAGGCCAGCCTGGTCTACAGAGCAAGTTCCAGAACAGCCAGGGACACACAGAGAAACCCTGTCTCGAAGAGAGAGAGAGAGAAAGAGAAAGAGAGAGAGAGAGAGAGAGAGAGAGAGAGAGAGCACATTTGCATATAACATCCCCATCCACACACACGAACATGTGTACACACATTGACACACACCAAAAACAAAGCAAAACACTTCTGTCCATTCTGGTAAGCAATTAATAAACATCATTTATTGAAACCAAGGTCCCAGCACAAGCCAGAGACCCGGTGGCTTGGACACTAATCTCCTGCTTCCTCATGAGGATGCAGGGTGACAGCAGCAAGTGGTGGGCTTTAAAAACAAGGCTGTTAGCTGAGCAGTGGTGGCGCATGCACTTGGGAGGCAGAGGCAGGCAGATCTCTGTGATTTCAAAGCCAGCCTGGCCTACAAAGCGAGTTCTCGGACAGGCTTCAAAGCTATAAGTACCCAGTCGAGAGAGAGAGAGAGAGAGAGAGAGAGAGAGAGAGAGAGAGAGAGAGAGAGACAAGTAATAGTAAGGCTGTCAGCCTGAATGCTAACATTTAAGAGGTGAAGCCTGTAATGCTAGCATTCAGGAGGCTTAGGGAGGAAGAGGATATCAATGCTAGCCTTGACTATATAATGAGTTCAAGGTGACCCTGAGCAAAATGGGACTTTCTCATGACAAAACAAAGCAGGGCTGCTGCAATGGACCTGACCATAGTAGCATTAGGAGCCAGCAGGCCAGGGGGACTGGGATAGAGCTGCGGCCAATCTCAGCTCTGACTCTCATGGAGGTACCTCTAGTGTCCCTAACTGCCCACCTCTGTCTCCTGCCTCCCTCCCTCTGCCCTATCTGCTTCCCCTCCAGCAGAAGGCAGACTTGGCTGTGGCAGCCTTCACCATCACCGCGGAGCGGGAGAAAGTCATCGACTTCTCCAAGCCCTTCATGACCCTGGGGATCAGCATCCTCTACAGAGTGCACATGGTACATTTCCAGGGCTGGGGGTGGGGAGGGTGACTGGAGATGGGCTTAAGTGGACCTGGGGTTGGTGGGCTGGTCGGACTTCAGAGTTTCTGGAGGATGCAGAGGCTGAGCACACCGCTTGTGGCAGGGGTAGCTGCTCTCACTGTTCTTTCCATCCCTAGGGCCGCAAGCCTGGCTATTTCTCCTTCCTGGACCCCTTCTCCCCTGCTGTGTGGCTCTTCATGCTTCTTGCCTACCTTGCTGTCAGCTGTGTCCTTTTCCTGGCTGCCAGGTGAGTGGACCACCTGCTACTGGGGAGCGGGTGGGGAGAGAGGCCGGAGTCCAGCGCACAGACCACCGGCACTGTCCCTCTGTCGCTGCCACGGGTGCCCTATACCTGCCTTTCTGTCTTTCTTGCCCTGTCTGTTTCTCTCTTCCCCCTCAGGGGTTTGACTTGGGCTTTGGCAGGCCTGTTTCCTTCATTTTCTCTCTGCTTCTCTCCTCTTGCCTCCACTGCAAAGTCTAGTTCCGTGATGTTAGCAGCATCTCTGCTATCTGCCTTCCCCCTTTTCTGCATGTGTCCGGCACTCTTTTCCCGCCTCTTCCGGTCTCTTTTCTGCAACTCCGCCTCACCCACCCACTCATCTCTCCACAGGCTGAGCCCTTACGAGTGGTACAATCCTCACCCATGCCTTCGGGCGCGTCCCCATATCCTGGAGAACCAGTACACGCTGGGCAACAGCCTCTGGTTCCCTGTGGGTGGCTTCATGCAACAGGGCTCGGAGATCATGCCCCGGGCGCTGTCCACGCGCTGTGTCAGCGGAGTCTGGTGAGCCCCGTTGTACTACACTGTCAGGGTTGGGAGGCTTCCATTCAGGGATAGAGGGGCTGCTCTACTCTCCCCAGCGAGTTCCCGGCACCCCCCATGCTACGCAATGAAGAGCCCAACCTCAACAGTTGCCCACCGTCTCTATGGCCTTGGGTAGGGGATGTCCCCTCTCTTTGCCTCAGGCTCCCTCATCTGAAAAATTAGACAGAAAGGTCTGTCAGGTTTGTAAGCATTTGACGATGGCTGGAACAGAAGAATTGTGAGTTTGAGAGAGGCCTGACCTTAAATATCAAGTTCAAGGTCACCATGGGCTGCTAATAAGACAGTGTCCAAAAATACCAAGGATTAGGGCTATGGCTTAGTGGTAGAGTACTTGGCTAGCATGTACAGGAGACCAAGTACATCCTGAGCATGTGAGGAAAGGGAAGGGCCCATGGCTCGGGCGTCAGTGAGTCGCCTGTGCTGACGTGACCAGAGGGGCGTTGCTATCGCTGCCTGTGACATTGCCCTGCTTGTACCAGAGATTTAGGGTAGGGACCCAGTGTCCTGGATAAGATTCACTTTCCCCTGGGACATGCGCTCAGAAGTTCATGCTAGCTACAGCTCATGCCTGGCTTGCATTTTAAAAAATATTTGTTTACTTACTTTGTGTGTGTATTCGTGTGTATGCACAAGTGTGTGTATGTATAGAGGCAGGCATGAGTTTCTTTTTGTTTGTTTGGATTTTTTGTTGTATTTTGGTGTGTATGGTGGATGTGTGTGGGCATATATGCATACATGCAGTTGTGTGTGCACATGTGTGCAAGAGTGTGCGGAGGCCAGAGGCTGACACTGACCATCGTCTCTGTTGCTCTCCACTTTATTATTAGAAACAGGGTCTCTCACTGAACTTACAGCTCGCTAACTTAACTAGAAGGCCAAAAAGATGGCCCAGTGGGCACAGATGCTTGTGCTGTGAGCCTGTCAGCCTGAGTTCAGTCTCAGAGCTGACAGAAAGATGGAGAGAACCAACTGCAGAGTTCTGCCCTCTACATACACACTGGTGTGCACATCATACACACACACACACACACACACACACACAATAACAGTAAACAACCAAGCAGCCAAGGCATGGGAGGATAGAGCTCGGTTGGTGGTGAAGTGCCTGCTTAGCCTGCGAGAAGATCTGGCTTCAGTTCCTGTCCGTGCATAAACAGGGCCTGGTGGTAGACACCTGTGTTCTCTGCACTGGGAGTTACAGGCGGAGCATCCTTCAAGTGCATCCTTGGCTGTACTGAGTTTGAGGATAGCCTCAGCTACAGGAAACCTTGTCTTAAAAAGAGGAGGGATGGGGCCTAGGAATACAGCTCAGTGTACACTTGCCTGGTGTGCTCAAGGTCCTGAGTTTAATACCCAACACTGGAAAAACAGAAATCCAGACAGAATCTCTGTTCATTCCTGTCTGCTACAAAGATCACCACCCATGTAGTGTTTTAAGACGACACAAGTGGGGCTGGTGAGGCAGCTCAGGGGTTAAGAGCATGGGCAGTTCTTCCAGAGGAGCCAGGTTCAATTCCCAGCACGCACATAGCAGCTTAAAACTGTCTGTAACTCAACTTCCAGGGGATTTGACACCCTTACACGAGTGCACATAAAAATAAGTCAGTTATTTTAAAAAATGACACAAATGTACTGTCTTATGCTTCTGGAGGTCAGAAACCCAAACCAGATCTGTCAGAGACCCGCTTTGGCTGGGGTTCAGGTCCCAGAAAGGATGTGTAGAATCGCTGGGGATGTGTGTGTGGGGGGTGAATCAGGTTGGTTGCCAGCAGCATTTAATTGAAAAGAGAATACTCCTTTTATTCTCTGTAGTTGCACAAAGGATTAGGCGGGAGACAAGGGGCTGTAAACTGGGGAGTGTTTTGAGATCTGGGGTTGAGGAATTTAGCCTTGACCATAGTAATAGGCACCTGTCTGGTTAACGAAAGGGCTGCAAGTTCCTCTTGCTAGAGATAAGAAGGACTGTTAGCTGTCTCGAAAAACCAAAAAAAAAATAAAATAAAATAAAAAAAGAAGGACAGTTAGCAAGCAGGACATTTCCTCAAGCCCCTGAAGGCATGGAGACTTTGGGAAAAGGACTTCTTCTGGGGAGCAGAGCCTATATTGAATACAGTCTCTTAGTCTAACTATATGGACCTGTTCCCCTCTTACTGCTCCCAAAGGAGATAGTCCTGATGTCTTACACTCTTTCCATTATATTGTACCATTCTGACTCCTACAAGCATTAGCTGAACTCTTGCCCTTAATGGCCTCAGGCTCTGGATCTGAATTGTAGGCTTTTCATCCTTGGGGTCCTGTGTGTGTAGTAAATCCAACATTCCTGTTCTTGGTGTAATTAGGAGGGCACAATGGGATTCCCGGTTACCCAGTCAGTGGTAGGGATTCTTTTCCAAAGAATAGAGAGGCTACCATTGTACACATTTTCATCCTTTACCAAAGCCCTGCACAAAATTTCCCAAAGGGAAAGGCACTAATAGTGAGAATCATTAAAAATGAAAGTTAAAAGGTTCTGGAGAATGGTGGTCTGCAATGTTGAAATGCTGGAACTTTGTCAAGCAGCAGTGGTCACCATGTGGTCCTTGCCGTAGGTCTCACAAGGCTGAGTCATCTTTTCCAGCTTTTACAATCCTCCTGTATTCTCTGACCTTTAGCCTAGTTTATCAAACAAACAAACAAACAAAAAAATTAGCATAACTTCATCAAATCTCTCTCTTGTTATTTATTTTTGCAAAGCTAGATATTGAAGCTAGGGGTTTATGCATGCTGAGCAGGAGTGCTGCTTACCCCCGTGGGCGATGCTAGGCAGGGGGTTCTCCCAATGAATCACACCCCTAGTCCTTACTGGGGATTCTAGTCAGGGGCTCTACCACTGATCCACACCCCAGCCCCTCACTGGAGGATTCTAGGCAGGGGCTCTACCACTGAGCCACACCCCAGCCCCTCACTGGGGGATTCTAGGCAGGGGATCTACCACTGAGCTACACCCCAGCCCCTCACTGGGGGATTCTAGGCAGGGGCTCTACCACTGAGCCATAGCACTAGCCAAATTTTTGTTCTTGTATTTTGAGACAAGTTTTTACCAAGCTGCTTATGCCTGTCTGGAATTCACTCTGTAGCCCCAGCTTGCCTTGAGCTTTCAGCCCTCCTGCCTCAACCTTTGAAGAACCTGAAATTACACTGCTTTTCCACTAGACTCACTTCTGATTTGCTTCCACATCCACACACTTGTGTTCACCAGGCCTGTCTGCACGGTCTAGGATCACTTCCTCGTCTTAGCCCTTAATATCATCTCCAGAGTCCCATTTACCATGCCCTGAAAGGTCGATGTTTTCCAAGGGTTGAGGGGCAGATGTGAGTCTGTACTGTCCTAAAGGCACGGAGCCAGCGGTCTCCACTCTGTGAGCCCAACTTCTTCCTCCTCAGCCTGGGCCTGCTGCTTGAGGGCCGTGCCGTCTAACCAGCCATCCCCTACCCTCTCCCATTCATCGCTCCCTGCAGCTGTTTGCCCGGCCTCGTGCTCTTCCACACCCCTCGTCCTCTCATTCTGCTCATTCAGCAGCACTGTTCATCTCCTCATGTGACTCAGTGACAGTGACTAGAGGCCAGGCTCCCACCATCCTGCAGGAGGACTGTAGGGCATCCATGCTGTCATCCTAGGGGATGTCGTGGGCCCTGGTCAGAACATGCCTCCTGGGCAGTGTTCACTCAGCCCAGTCTTCTGTAGCCATACCTGCAACCTCAGCACTAAAGACAGGTCGGCCTCAGAAATCAGCATACCCAAATGCTGTCCTTTACCACAAGGGGGCTCTCCCTTGGTCACTCTTTGGGAAGTGGATAATCCCTTGACCTCACTCTCCTTGCTCTCTGAGCCCTGCCTACCTTCACACCCCAGTGTCCAGAAAGGTCTCTGGGTTGCCTCCTCAGCTACCGTCTCCACACCCTCCTGTCAAGAAGCCCTCAGCCTAATCCAGCTAGCAGCAAGGCTTCTCCCCTTCCCCTCAACCCTCACTTCACATGTGACCATTGTATCCATATGTCCAGTCACTGCCTTAGCTCAGACAGCATGTGTGCCCCCTGCTAGCGTACACTGGCACTTCAGTCCTCAGCTTCAGCTTCACATTGCCCACTGCCTTCTCCCCACCCTGCCGTGAATCCACTGGCACCAGCAGTGTTTGCAGACCCCCTTTTCATAACTAATATTATTTTAATGCTTTTACGTCCTGAGGTGATATTTGATTTTTTTAGGGTTGGTGAAATGGCTCAGTGATTGAGAAAGTATGTACTGCTCTTGCAGGGGACCCAAGTTCAGTTCCCAGCACCCAAGTTAGTATGGTCAAGACTGTCTGTAACTGCAGCTCCAGGGGATCCAACGCCCCCTTCTGGCCTCCAGTGGCACCGTATTCACATGCACTGACACAAGATTTTTTTTTTTAAGCTTTCAGTACAATGCTCTAGTTGTAATGAGAAAAAAAAAAAGTGGTTTGATGTATTATTTGTTAGTTTTTTGAGAAAGAGTCTCACCATGTAGCCTTGACTGTACTGGAACTCATTATGTAGACCAGGCTGGCTGCAAACTCACAGAAATCCACCTGCCTCTGCCTCCCAAGTGCTAGGGTTAAAGGTACGCACCACCATGCCCAGCTAGGTGATGTAATCTGTGACCGGATAACATAAGAGCAGTAAGCAAATGCTTGTGCACGAACATGAGAGAGGACAGAAACAAAACAGGTGACATCCATTTATAATGAGTCAGGGGATGCCAAGAAGTAAGGCCATTGATTGGAATGCTGTTGACGCTCGGCATTGGCAAAGGAACGCGCTGGTGCTGGAATGAATCACTGGGACCTGGTGCAGCTGGCCCAAGCGTCTGGTCTTGGTGACTCAAATACCAGTGGAATTGCTGTCCTAAATGTGACTTCCAGAAATGGTGGGTATTTTTTCAGCAGTTCTCCACACAACAGCCTCCAGCCCTCAAGCTGAGTGAGAGCTGCGCTCTGGAGATTTCAGTTCCTACTATGACAGTGTAAGAAATACATGTTTCCCTGCATGGAGGAGTCAGGCTTTGGGAGCCGTGCCCTCAATTTTCTGTGTTGTTCAGGCCAGGCCTTGCATTGTCAGCCCGCCCACTGGCAGAAACCAAGACAACTAACAAAATACCCCACACTTGACCCAACACGAAACACCCTCTAGATGCATGTCTCTGCTGCAGGCCACGCCTGAATGCACCGGGCTAGGGCTGCTCACTTCCAGACTCCTCGTCTGAGCCTCTTCATGGATCCAGCCATCTTGTGCTGATTCTCTTGGGTGCTAACAGCTAACCCCAAATTTACCTTGTCCGAATAGCTCAGTGAGCAGCCAGTCCTTATCACCCTGTGCCCACTGCCTCCACCCGTCCACCATGTTGCGGTCTCAAGGTCCAGCCTGGCACCTGATGTGTGCTGGGCAGCCATCGGGTCATTTCTTGGTAGTGAATTGGCCCATGAGGTGGGTGTGGAGAGATTGTGTCCATCCCTGGGCGTCATGTCAGGGCCAGAGGTTTGGCTTTTCAGGAAGCTGTATTATATACCCTTCTGTCCACTCTCCCCCAACCCAGGACGTTTTGCACATGTGTTAGACAGAGGCCAGTGGCCTGTTGTTGTTAAGGCTTGGTAAGATGCCAGCGGGGCCTGGGAGGCTCTCTCGGGTCTGTGACTTGCAAGAGGGCCTGGCCACTCTTACTTGGCAGAGCAGGAGGGTTACCAGGGGAGGCCAGGGTAGAACAAATGGCTGCCCTAGGGTCCTGCAGCCAACCCCATTGAGTACCTATTTTCCTGCGTGAGTCAGGCAGTGTCATTAAGACAGTGACAGTAAGCACGTGCCTAGCACAGTCTGTGTTTTAGGTTAGCCCAGTCCTCACAAAACCCTGTGTGGCAGAGCCAGCAGTAATGCGACCAGCCCAGGTGAGGACGCCTAGCCTCAAGGTCACCCAGCTAGACGCCCAGTGGAGCCAGGACTTGGGGATTTTCCAGCTCTTTCCGTTATTGATTTCTAATTCACTTCCATTGTGGCCGGAGAGCATTCTCTGTTGGTCTTTAATCCTTTTAAATTTATTGAGACTCGTTCCGTGGCTCTGCAATATGGTGTGTCTCGGGAAATGTTCCCTGTGCTTGCCTGGAGATGAATTCCAATGTTGGTGGGTGAAATGTTCTAGAAATGTCATTGAGCGTGAGTGGTTTGAGGTTGTCCACGGCGTCTGCCTTCTCACTGATCTCTCTGTGCGGTTGTCCTATCAACCACAGGGAGGGAAGTGGTGGCGTCTCCCTGTGTGCTCTGCAGTTGTCAGATGGTTATTTTGCTCTGTGGGTTTGCTTTCTCTCTTTCTCTCTCACTCTTCCACTCCCACCTCTTTCTTTCTCTCTTGTTGAGGTCAAACCCAGATATTTGGAAAAATACTTTGCCACTTAGCTAAACTCTCAGCCTTTTATTGATGAATTCCTGGCAGGTTCTGTACAGCTGAGCCACGCTCCAGCCCCTCACTGGAGGATTCTAGACAGGGGCTCCACCACTAAGCCACACCGCCAGCTCCTCACTGGGGGATTCTAGACAGGGGCTCCACCACTAAGCCACACCGCCAGCTCCTCACTGGGGGATTCTAGACAGGGGCTCCACCACTGAGCCATGCCCTAGCTCCTCAGTGAGAGAGAGTAGGAAAACATTCCACTGTGTAATCAGTTTTTACTTTATAACTTTTTTTTGAGACTTTATAGCTTTTTAAAATTTGTCTTTATTGCTGGGCAGTGGTGGTGCATCCCTTTAATCCCAGCACTCGACAGGCAGAGGCAGGTGGATCTCTGTGAGTTTGAGGCCAGCCTGATCTACAGAAAGATTGTCCTTATTTACCTAGGGGTCTGCGCGTGCCACAGAGCACATGTGGAGCTCAGAGGACAGCTTATGGGAGTCCATTCTCTCCTACAACCATGTGGGACCTGGAGATCAAAACCTCATCAGGCTTGGTGACAAATGCCTTGACCCGCTGGGCTGTCCCTTGCCAGCTCCACTTTGAATTTTGAAAATCTGCAATTATGGGCACTGATATGTGGGACTGTTCCGTCCTCCTGAACTGTCCCCTCTGCCATCAGATCCTGGCCCCAGTGCTTGTTCTGAGGTCCGCGCTGCACTGCAGCTTCTGGATGCCTAGTGTTTACATTGTGTAGCTTGTTGCCATCCACATAAAATAAACAAAATTTCACACACATACACACAAATAAAATGATGGGCAAGCTACACATTTTATTTGTGTGTATGTGTGTGAAATTTTGTTTATTTTATGTGGATGGCAATTTTGCCTGCCTGTTGTGTGTGTCCCTCGTGTGTACAATGCCCAGAGAGGGCAGAAGAGAGCGTCAGATCCTCTGGAACTGGAGTTACAGATGGAATTCCCTCCCTGTGTGAACACTGCAGGGTTGTTCGTTGTCTTTCTGTCCTCGTGAGGTCTCATCTCTCACACTGATATCCAGCAAAAGATTCAAGCAAACCCTGTGTTTTGGGACACCCCCACCCTATTTTGTGTGCCTTTTTCCTTTTGAGTTTTCTGTCTCCAAAATCCCATTCATCTTCACGCCTGCCTAAAATCCCCCAGTGAGGGGCTGGGGTGGTGGCTCAGGGGTAGAGCCCCTGCCTAGAATCCCCCAGTGAGGGGCTGGGGTGGTGGCTCCAGGGGTAGAGCCCCTACCTAGAATCCCTTAGTGAGGGGCTAGGGTGTAGCTCAGTGGTAGAACCCCTGCGTAGAATCCCCAGTGAGGGCCTGGGGCATGGCTCAGTTGTAGAGCCCCTACCTAGAATCCTCCAGTGAGGGGCTGGGGTGTGGCTTGGTGATACAACCCCTGCCTAGAATCCCCCAGTGAGAGGCTGGGGTGTGGCTCAGTGGTAGAGCCCCTGCCTAGAATCCCCCAGTGAGAGGCTGGGGTGTGGCTCAGTGGTAGAGCCCCTGCCTAGAATCCCCCAGTGTGGACTGGGCTGTGGCTCAGGGGCAGAGCACTTGCCTAGCATGCTTGAGACCCTAGTTCTAATCTCTGCACTGCTAAAGATTTCCTCTATTCTGTTCAGCATTTTTGCTGCTCACATTGAGAGCATATTTCCAGACAATCTTCCTCTCTTATACCTGAAGTCAGAAGTTTCTAGAAGCGGTACTTAACCCCGGGAGTCAAGCTCTAGAATCCCACTCCAGCCCTCTGCCCTAACTGGCAGTCACTGAGCCTTTTGAAAGTTAGAGCCACTGGGGTCAAGGGTCAGGAGGAGCCACTCAGGAGGGGGCCATGGTTACAGGTCAAGGTGCAAGAGATGACTCCAGCCTGTGGCTCACGCTTCCCACCCCTCAGGTGGGCCTTCACTTTGATCATCATCTCCTCCTACACGGCCAACCTGGCCGCCTTCCTCACGGTGCAGCGCATGGAGGTGCCTGTGGAGTCGGCTGACGACCTGGCGGATCAGACCAACATTGAGTACGGCACTATCCACGCCGGCTCCACCATGACCTTCTTCCAGGTGGGTTACCCCTAGGACTTCTCAGGCTAGGTACGAGGGCAGTCGACATACTTGACCTCTTGTGGGGAGAGCTGCTGCCTGGCTGGAGAGTGACTCTTGCCCAGTAAATGGAAACATGGAGGCAGATGGGGATCTAATGTGAGCCAGGCCTGGGTGGCACAGGCAGAGCAGGGTCAAGGAGGCTGCTGGGAGGGTTGGGCCATGTGGTATGAGTTGTCAGAAGGAAGGAGGGGGAGCTACAAGCTGAGATGAATTTACTCTTGTGTATGTGGGAAAGGGAGGGGACAGGGCTCGAGGGAAACAGTCAGAGTGGCCCTCACCCATCCTCCTTCATACTCCCTCTGCCAAGAACTCACGGTACCAGACATACCAGCGGATGTGGAACTACATGCAGTCAAAACAGCCTAGTGTGTTTGTCAAGAGCACCGAGGAAGGAATTGCCCGAGTCCTCAACTCCCGTTACGCCTTCCTACTGGAGTCCACCATGAATGAGTACCACCGGCGCCTCAATTGCAACCTCACCCAGATCGGGGGCCTCCTCGACACCAAGGGCTATGGCATCGGCATGCCGCTGGGTATGAGCAGGGCTGGACCGGAAATGTGGGATGTGGGGGCTGACTAACCAAGATGTGTGCGTGAACTCAGGAATATCCCACGTCCGACTCCGTAAGACAAGCAGCCTTGCCCTGTGACCCTGGACAGGTGTGGTCAGCATCCTGAGCTTCTACACTTTAAACACACAAAAAGTCAGCCTAGAAACCAGTGGGCTCCAACCTCAGGGGATAGTAAGAGAACTGAGGTGACTTTGCATGTACTCCTCAGTAAACATGAACTACAAGGTGCAACACCTCTGTGGGAGACAGGATTTGGGTTTGTTTGTTTTTCAGTTCTTTGAGACTAGGATTCACCCTCAAGTAGGTCAGGTTGTAGATGATGACCTTGAACTTCTTGACCCTCCTACCTCCACCTTCCGCGTACTAGGGACACCAGTACGTGCGTGCGTGGCGTGTGTGTGTGTGTGTGTGTGTGTGTGTGTGTTCCACTTCCGTGCTCAGCTCTAACACCATTCTCAGCTAAGACTTGCTTTTCTTTGCTTCATATTCTCTACACCACGCCTATGTCCTAGCTCAGAGCAACCACTCAGAAAAAGCAGGAAGGAGCAGGGAGAAGCAGTTTATAGTTCCGTACATATTGTTTCACTGCCCAGTGCGAGAAACCCAAGCGCTAGTTTGTCTCAGGACTTTGGTAAGGTTTTCTCAAATGTGAGACTTGGGTGCTTACTCTGTCGGCCCAGAATCTGGCCCCTGGGTACCCAAGGAACACCCGTCATCCCCACTTGCTCGTATCTCTCCTGCCTGGCATTGAGACGGGGCTTCAGAGTAGAGAGCCCGAGGGGAACACAGGGGAGGGAAGAGCGCGGATACAAAAGGATGGGGATGCACTAAGCCGACTACTGCGAGGCCTTCCAGGTGGCAGGCATATTAGACCACAGATATATTAGACAAGCATACTATAGAGCCACGTCCTATAGCAGTAGGTGCTGACAAGGGCTGTGGACAGATGTAGAGGCAGAGACTGACAGGGAGTGGAAAACTTGGTGCCATTTTGAATTAAGTGCCCATAGAAGACTCGTGAGGAGCCACTGTGTAAGCAGAGACCTGAGGGAGGGGAGAGAAAGGGTGTTCTGGGCAGAAGTCAAGGCCCTAAAGTAGAGCTTTGTCTGGCAGATATGGGGACCTGCCGGGCGGCCAGTGTGGCTGGGCTCCTCGGAATGGCAGCCCCCTGACAGAGAGCCTCTTCCTAGTTGCCATTGGCTTGGAGAGGCCTGACCTCTCTCTTGGCTGTTGTGTGACGAGATCGAGTAGAAGCTGGGAGAGGTGGCAGGGCAGGTGGGGTTTGGGGTAGTGGGGCCCATGGTGAGCCCCTCATGTGCCTGGCCAGGCTCCCCATTCCGGGATGAGATCACGCTGGCCATCCTGCAGCTCCAAGAGAACAACAGGCTGGAGATCCTGAAGCGCAAGTGGTGGGAGGGCGGCCGGTGCCCCAAGGAAGAGGACCACAGGGCCAAAGGTCAGAAACCCCTTCCTATGCCTGCTCTTTCCCAGAAGCACCTTGGGCCCGGGCCCACGCCCACACTGCCCATACCCTGGTTGTACCTACCCTCCAGGTTTGGGCATGGAGAATATTGGAGGTATTTTTGTTGTGCTCATCTGTGGCCTCATCATTGCTGTCTTCGTGGCGGTCATGGAATTCATCTGGTCCACGCGGAGGTCAGCGGAGTCCGAGGAGGTGAGATTGACTGTGGCTAGTTAGGGCTGGAGTCTGGGAGACTCCAGGGCCCAAAGTGGTGGGAACTTAGATGAAGTAGAGGGAGGATATGAGAGCTGTTGGGGAGAGGGGGTCGGGGAGCCAGAAGTAAGAGGGGAGCCAAGAAACTCCTGGTTAGATAAAGGAGGTGACAGATCAGAGAACAGGACAAAGGATCCATCCCCAAGGCTGAGAAGCAGGATACTGAAATACAAAAGAAACACCTGGTGTGGAGGTGCACTCAGGAGGCAGATGTGGGCACACGGTCAGCCACAGGACTGTCCACATCTGCATAATGAGTTCAAGCCCAGCCTGAGCCACATGACACCCTGTTTGAGAGACAGACAGACAGACAGACAAACCAAGCATAATCCCAGCCCTTGAGAAGCTGAGGTAGGAGGATTGCCACAGTTCGCCTCAGCCTCTCAGGTGGTAGCAGGGCAGGCAGGCGTACCCCCATCACCCCCATCTAAGACATGCCAGGAGAGGGACCAGGGTGAGGAAGTGGCTGGGCCAGTCTGCCTTACGTTTTCCTGGAAAAGGCAGGGCAGAGAGTGTATGCAGCAGAGAGGACAGAGGAGGGACTGGCTGGTTGGTATCGGGTTGGTGGGCTTGGAACATGGGGGCTGTCTTTTTATTTTTTTTTTAACGTATCTGTGGTACTGAGCATAGAACCCAGGGCCTCGAGTGTGCCAGGCAAATGTTCTACCACAAAGCCCTTCATTGGTAGTTTCTTGGCAAGTGCTCTGCCAGTGAGCTATCTCCTCAGCCCTATTTTTACTTTCTATTTTAAGACAGGGTCTCACTGAGTTATCCTGTCTAACCTTGAATTCAGCCCTTAGCCCAGGATGGCCTTAAACTGGCAGTCCCCCTGCATCAGCTTTAGGTCTGCAGCCCTAGGTCTCTGTAGGTTCACCCACTACTGTTTGGTTTGTTGTGAAGGTTGGCCCTTTGTTCTCTAAAGCATGGCCAGTTCTGAGAAAGCCAGCCTTCCACCAGCCTGTAAGATCCTAGGACATCAAGCATCCGGAGCAAGAATTAAAAGCATAATGCATACACTTAGTGGCAGCTGGCAGGAGGCCTTTGTTCCTCGAAGGAGGGCCTCTCTGTGGAGTTGCTTAAGTGCCCTCCTGCCTGGGCAGCTCATATCCCCCAGAGCAGTGATCCAAGAGAGAAATGGAAGATTCTGGTCACATCCTGTCACTCAGCACAATCCTGATGTAATGTTGGAGGAGAGGACCACAGGACTGACAAGGGGTGGGACATAGAGACTAGGTACCATGACTCCCAAAAGTGTGTCTCCCCCAGCCTAAGATTAACTGTTTCGTTTATTAATTTTTGAGTTTAGACGCAAGTGTGAAGGTCAGGGGTCAACTTTGAGAAGTCCATTCTCTCCCTCCACCATTGTGAGGCCCAGAGAAGGAACTTAGGTCACCGGCCCCAGTGGCCTAGTCATCTCACTAACCCTGGTTTGGTATTTGGAAACAAGGCCTTGTTAAGTAGCCCTCACTGGCCTTGAACTCACTACATAGCTTATGCTGGCCCGAAACTTGTAGTAGTCACTCTCCTGTCTCAGCTCCCCAAGGCATGAGCTCCACGGTCTGTAACAGTGTCCCACTTGGATGTCTAGTTAATGAAGCAAGTGCCAAATGTCCAAGCTTGCCTTGCTCTGTCTCCACAAGGCAGAGTCTCCAGTGCCGAGTGCAAGCATGATCTATCCTCACTCCTTCCTCTCCCTCACTATTTCTCGGCAAACCCTGTGGGCTCTGCCTTCACAGGACAACCGAGAGGCCTCTCTCATCCCTCTGCTCCAGCCTGCTGCAGCAGGGTCTCTACCCTCAGCCTCCTGTATCAATTCTCCCTTGCCTCCCGTTGGATGCTAGAGTAAACCACGAGCCTTATGGTGGTCTGATGGCCTTACTCAGCTGGTCCCCCGCCCTCTCTCCCCATTCCTCCCTAGCCAGGCCCCATCTCAGCACCTTTGCACTGGGTTTCCTGTTAGAGCGCTGTCTCACCCAACCGCGAGGCTTTTATCGTGAGGCTCATGCAGCCTCCACACGGAGTCTCACTGAGGACTTCCTCTTCTGCACGGTCTCAGACGGCAGCATCCTGCCCAGCCACACACACACTATGACTGTTTTCTCCCCCAAGCACCTGTGACAGAATGTCAAATGTCCCCATTTGTTGTTTTCTGTGTGCATACTTGAGGAGGACTGGGCTCTATTTTTTTTTCTCTCCCTCTCCATTGATGGGGATGGAACCCAGAACCTTACACGTGTTGGGTAAGACCTCTACCACTGACCTACATCCCAAGAACCAGGAATTCTCTATTATTCTTTGCTGTTACTCGGGGTGCCCGGATCAATGCTGAGCACTCAGTAAAATATGTCTTGCAATAATGTGGGGCAGTCAGAAAATGTTGTGCGGAAAGACAGGGGTCAGAAAGTGAAAGGCAGGTTCAGGGACAAACTCAAGGAAACATGGAGCCGAGAGAGGGATGGGGAGAGAGGGTACAGAAAACAAGCATTGGCTAAGGTAACAGAATTGGGAGGTGAGGAGGGGGTGGGAGGGAAAGGAGTGGTGCAGAAGGGAGATGGGGGAGGGGAGGAGGGCGCGTCGTGCCCGGCGGTGACCGTTCCGCCACCCCCAGGTGTCGGTGTGCCAGGAGATGCTGCAGGAGCTGCGCCACGCCGTGTCTTGCCGCAAGACGTCGCGTTCCCGCCGGCGCCGGCGCCCGGGCGGCCCGAGTCGGGCCCTGCTGTCGCTGCGCGCGGTCCGTGAGATGCGACTCAGCAACGGCAAGCTCTACTCGGCCGGCGCGGGCGGGGACGCGGGCGCGCACGGGGGTCCGCAGCGCCTCCTGGACGACCCGGGGCCTCCCGGGGGGCCCCGGCCCACGGCTCCCACGCCCTGCACGCACGTGCGCGTCTGCCAAGAGTGCAGGCGCATCCAGGCGTTGCGGGCTTCGGGGACCGGGGCCCCCCCTCGTGGCCTGGGCACCCCAGCCGAAGCCACCAGCCCGCCCCGACCGCGGCCAGGCCCCACTGGACCCCGCGAGCTGACCGAGCACGAATGACCGTGGACGGGGCCGGGCATACGCCCCAACTGACTTCAGGGACGCGACGCGCCCCAGGTGGACAGGAAGCCGCGATTTTGCCTTCAGTTCCCGGTGAATTCCAGCCCAGCTCCGGAGCCGGCCTGCGCCCCCTAGTGGACTCGAGCGAGGGTGTCGCAGACACCCGCATTCCATCCCGCACCGAGGGCGGGAGGAGCGCAGAGACCGAGGACTCCAAGGGCTGGGGACTGTGGGGGCCGCTCCCGGAGTTGGAAAGCTGTCCGCGGGGAAGACCCCAACCTGGGACTGCTCAGACGCCCCAAGACTTGACACGGCTCTCCACACTTCTGGAGGTGGGGAGGGCCTCTGGACATGTGGGTGTCTCCTGGTGCCCCTCCTCTCTTCTCTTTCTCTCTTTTTTGGGGGGAGAAACCTCAGATTTCTATGAGACGCCCCCAGGGAGAGGGTCAGTTGGGCCCCTATATCTCCCCCTGCCACATCTCAGTCCCTGTTGGAATAAAAAAAGAACAAAACCCCAAAACTGGGGGTACGTGTGGCTTCTTTTCTGGGAGGTGGGAGGTCAACGGGCGTTTTTAGATCCTGGGAGTCCGCAAGAACAGCAGGAGATTCACGCACTCGTCACCTTAGGCAATGACCGCAAGCATGCAGGTCAGCTCAGGTCCCGGCAGCGGCCCCCTCTCCATTGACCTTCCTTCTCTCAGGACAGAAGGAGGCTTCCACAGAGACCCTGAGACAGATGGAGAGATGCAGGATCTGGAAGGGTGGAGACACCGGCAGGGAAGACACAGAAAGAATGAAACCAGATGGGGCTGGGGGATGGGAGAACCTGGGGACTGTTACAGCCTGGGGTGGCACCTATAGTGGCGGTATGGTACTGGGCTATAAAGAATTGAGAACTTGGGGGTCGCGTGTGTAACCCTGTGAAGCCACCTTCAAGAGTGATTGATCCTTGAAGTTAAGTCCCTTCCCAGCCCTCAAGCGGGGAAGCAAAGGCGGGGAGGAATTGGGCTGAGGGCAGGCTGAGCAGGGAGAAGTGTGGGCTTGCCTTCTGTCCTCGCCTTCCTCGCAGCTCGAGGTTTCTGTGGAGAGAGGACGACTGAAGGTCACACAGCCTGAGCCAGATCGAGGCCGAGCGAGAAAGGGAGAGAGATGCAGCGGGGGTGGGGGAGAAGCAGACAAATAGGGAAGAGGAAAGATCTTGAGGACAGAACGGGTGAGGGCTAGAAAGAGGCGAGAAGAAGGGGGCGGGGGCAGAGGGAGAGATTGTTAGAGACAGAGATTGCAGAAGGGGACAGAGTCGGGCGGGGGTGGAAGAGTGGGAACTCAAATGGAACGGAAGATAAAGGGCACAGGGAATTGGGGTGACAGACAGAAAGTCATAGAAAGCTAAAAGAAGACTGAGGGGGACCCGAACTCTGGAGAGAACGTATTAAGAACCCGGAGCTGGTGAGGGCAGAAGCTGGGCCCGCCCTTCAGACTCCACTGGTACTCAGGAGCTGTCCGATTCAGCACCTACGCTGCCCGCCTGGCGCGCAGCAACCCAGCGTCTGCCCAGACTTCCGTGGTCCCCTGGCAGAAGGCCACGCCCCAAGAGACCCCCACCCCGCACCTCCATGTCAGGCTACTTAACGCTGTGTCCTCAGTCTCCACTTGGCCGCTTCTGTGTCTTAGACTCTTGCTTTGTTTGCCATTCCAGAACATCCCCACTATCTTTGCAGTCTCTAGCTCTCTCTAAGGAACTGATTGATCACCCTACCCTGGGGTTGAAGTGGCTATCATTGCGGATTTTTCTGGCTTCCCCCTTTCTATCCCAATAGCACGAGACTGCTCTTCTCTAGGGTCTGTCCTTATTTCTGAACCCACCAAGTTTCTCCCCGTTTTATCGCCAAGTCTCCATGTTTGGCAAACCTGTCCTCTGTCCAGCATTCTAAGGTTCTCCGTGTCCATCACTCTCAGTGAACATGTCTGCTACAGTCTTCCTATTTTGCTTTATTTTGTTTTTCCTCCTCTGCCTTCGCAGATCTTTTCTTCTGTCTTGTGTCTGTAATTCTCTTTGGCTCTGGGATGGCTCCTATCTGTAGCTCTGATCTCACTCCTTTTACCTCTCCCTGTGAGCTCTGTTGTCGTCCTCCATTCCGGTGACCTTCCGAAGTCTTCCCTCCCCCACTACTTCTGCAGAGCGCTGGGAGCGTGATGCGCCAGTCATCGGTCTAGCCAGGCTAGTGTCTGAGAAGGGATTACATGAGGGAGCACCCCCAGCCTGGCTAGAAGAAAGGACAAGTACATATTTCCTTGGGTCTGAGACCCCCTCCCCAGCCTTCCCTGCCTCTCTAACCCTGTTCTCTGTGGATCAGCCACAGACCTCCATATTGAGAAAAGGGAGGGACAAATGGATAAATGTTGGTAACAGTCCCTCCATCCCGGGGATAGGGGAACAGATTTGAGGAAGGGGTGTCTGAGAGCAAAGCACCTGAGCTGAAAGATGGGGCTCCTCCTCCTTCTCATCTCCATGGCAACAAGGCTGATCTGCAGGCCCAACCTCCTTTGCTGCAGAGTCAGCCTTCCTGTTACCATGGCAACAAAGGACAGTGGGAGAGAGGGAACAGGCCATCAGAGAACAGGGTTGTGAAGAAGCTCTAGGTGCTAGGGGGAGCCCCCTTCCTCCTTCTACTGTGGTCCTAGCTATTCCTGCCCAAGGCCATCTGTCGGTGTCTGTGTCCCTCTCTCTGGTTTTCAGTCTTTCGGATGTCCCTTTGAAGTCAGTATTATCTTAATTTTTTTTTTTTTTTTTTTTGTGAGCAAGGTCACCCTTTGCATTCCTGGCTGCCCTGGAGCTTGCTGTCTAGACCTGGATGGCCTTGAATTCATGGAGAACTGATAGCCCGTGCTTCCTCAGTGCTGGGATTAAAGGTGTGCTCGACCATCTTAATCTTAATACGCACCACACCCTGACCCCACACGCCAGGCTCACTCCCGTCTCTTGGCCCCGCTCCTAATTTCTACTAACATTCCCAGGGAGAGTCAGGAATGTCCTCCTGAGCAAAGTGCTCTCAAGGTGGAGACAGGAGGCTCCGACTCCTCCGGCTCTAGTGTGGAAACTAATGGGTGTTGTTTGTGTGTGTGTGTGTGTGTGTGCCTGTTTACACACACTGTGGTGTGGGTGTGGTGTGTGGGTAGGGATGTTCGGATGTTGGAGGTGCAGCAAAGTCATACATGACAATATGATGTGTGGGATGGTACCCCATGGTTTGGTTCTGAATGACTGTGTCACGTGTGAGTCTGTGTACATTCTTGTCTGTCATCCACAGCACATATGTGTCCAGTTTGTACCATGTGTCATGCCCTAACCCACTGGGGAGCACCGTGTGTTTAGGTGTGTTTGATGGCATGCACATACATCAGTGGTATCTGGAGGAAGTGTGCATCCTACGTGTGCAATGGCCAAGGGGAGAACTCTGTTGGTTCTGTGTAAGATGGTGCAAGGTCAGTTGTGGTGCAGTGTGTGATGCAAGTCTGTGGGGTGGTGTTCTGAGGGCGTGGGCCCTCTCCCTAGCACTTCCGCCTGTGCTGTGGTTCTGTGCCGCTGTGGTGGGTGTGAGAGCTGTGTGCTCTTCGTGGATTCCCCTCCTACCGGTTTTTGAGCCTCTGGTTGAAAGATACTGGTGTTGTGTGTGAAGGTGTGACTGGGATATGATTGTGAGCCTGTGGTGGTGTCTAATGGGGTGCAGATGCGTCTTAGGGCTTCCTCTTGTGTTCTGGCTTCGTCGTGTCTCCTGTGTGATGTGTGTGGTGGTATCTCATTGGGTAGCTCAGTCAGGGCTGGGACACAGTGAGCAGGGTCTTAGGACTCCTTCCTGTCTTTGCAATACTCCTCAATTCGGGAGCTTTCCCCACCAATATTATCTCTCCTGCACTATCTTCTTCCTGAACAGTGTCCAGCACAGACTCCTGGGATCCCTCTACATACTGTAAGATGGTGGTGGTCTAGGGCCCTGCATTACTGCAGTTCACTGGGGCTTGCTTCCTACCCTGTGCCCACAACACTCCCAGAAGAAGGCAGTTTCCGGGGTGCTTCCTCCCTCAGAGCCTCCATCCCTGAGGTCCCTCCCTGCATTGAGGGGGGTCTCTAGGTCTACCATCCACCGTGGGGTGTCCGGGATCCCCACCCCCCACTGTGCTCAGCTCCCTGGTGGCGCCGCCACTTTGCAGAGACAAGGTTGGAGCGGTGGGGAGGAAGGGGGAAGTACAGCTGCAGTACCGGGGGCCGGGCCTCGGGCTGTCCGTCATCTTATAACCGCTCCTGATTGGCCGGCGCCGCCTCCCCCCGCGGGCGCGGGCATATGAGGAGGCGGAGGCCCCAGCCGCCGCAGCCTCTGTGCGGTGGGACCCACGGACCGACAGACGCACGCTCCCACCGCAGCGCGGGCGCTGCCGAGGCCCATCAGCCCGAGCCCGCGCCTGAGCCCGCCCTGCGGCCACCGCTTAGCAGCCCGTCCGCAGCTCTTCCCACGGAGCCGCCAAGATGGGGGTAGGTGCAGGGGTCGGCAGGGCACTGAGTGTGTGTGACATTGTGGGTTCAGTGACACTGGGTTGTGCGGGAGTTGGGGGGCTCCCGCATTCCTGAACTCTGGGGCCCAGTCTACGGGGACTCTCGTGCCGGCTGACCTGACCAGTTCGTGTGATGGTGTGTCAGAGAGAGCGGGTTACTGAGTCGAAGGGGGTCTGTGGCGCCTGTTGGTAGCTTTGTCTACGGGGGGAGGGGGCTAACCCTTAGCATCTCGGTTTGACCTTGTGCGGTTGCTCGTGCGCCCGCTTGAGTGCAATTGCTTGAGGGTGAATGCGTGCGTGCGTGCGTGCTCCCGACTCCCTCTAGCAGCAGGGTCTGCAGCCATCTGTGCCCTACCCCACTCCGTCTAAAAGCCTGCAACCTGCCTGGGTGTGTCTGAGAGCTCTGTTAGTGTGTCTAGGTGGCATTGAAGACCCCCTCCGCTGCCCGGGTACCCTGGCCCAATGGAGATAGATACAGGCTATGGGATGGACATGAGATGACCTCTCTTTCTCCTTCCAGGCCTGGATAAGGGTGATCTGCAGTGACCGACTTGGGGCTGCAGAGTTTGTGCGGGGGCCCTAATCTGGGGGGGAAATAGACATGAAGGCTGGGAGGAGGGGGAGGAGCAGGAGAAAATGAGTGACAGACAAATGCCTGGCTAAGGGTGTACAAGCACAGCCATGTAGTGGTGGGGGGCGCTTGCATGCCTGGCTGTGTCCTTGCCTCCGTGTCCGTGTGTCCTTCTCTCTGTCTGTGCATCTCTCCAGCAGATGCAGTCTCCTCCCCTGACTGACCACCTGACCCCTGCTGCGGCCCTGGATTCCTCCCTGTGTGTCTGGGGTGGGACCTGGGGGGGTCTGTCAGGGAAGGCAGTGGATGGGTTGCGGGGCCACAGGATAAAGAGAAAGGGTCACCATGGGGGAGCCAAAGGGAACATGAAAGATGGGGAGAAAGATGGCGGATGGAGGCTGAAGGGCCTACGGATGAAGATGGGGGATGGAGCTATTGGTGTGGGGGTTGGGTGGGCAAGGGGGGGATGGGAAGGAGAACTAGGTGGAGGAGGATTAGGGAAGAAAGGGGGCGATGAGAGTCCGTGATGGCTTTCAGGTAAGTGGAAGCTGGGGAATGTGGAAGACTGGCTGTGAAGGGAGGGGTGCAGTGCTTCGGGCAATGGGGATGAGGTGGGGAAGGAAATGACTTAGATGTGGGGGAGACAGACATGGGCAGAAACCATGGGAGAGAGACACCGAAAAACAAACAAAGGGACAAGCCATGGACGCCAAGAGAGAGACTGAGGTGGCAGACAGAATTGGAAAGACACAGAAAGACAAAATGAGAAACTGAGGCTGACTTGGAGAGAGAGGGAAAGACATTTCTACCCAAACAATAAAGAAACAAACAAATAGCCCACCCGAAAGATGGGAAGAGGAGGCTGGGCTCAGCAGGTCGGCTGAGGTAGAGGTTTAGAAAGGACGTCACAGGTACCCTGGGGTGGGGGCAATGGCGTGCGGAGGCTGTGTGAGCCACGCAGGTGGAAGGGAGGCAGACCGCATGGGAAATGGCTAGGAGCCGCAGAGGCGGACTGCAGCAAGACAGGCATGTCCCCCACCCCTAGAGGTGCTCCTGCCCCGCAGTGTGCCCATCTGGTCTTCTTGCCTTCCTTGGGAAAGCCTCAGTTCTTCGTGCCAACAGATGGAAGCCACCCTCAAGGGAGGCTGGTCATGGCAAGGGCAAGCAGGAACTAAGGCTTGGGTTGCCAGGGGCGTGGGCGTTACTGTCCTTCCCAAAGGTCCAGGTTCCAGCCCTCCCTTCTCAGACAGAAGGGTTCTGACCCCCGTCCCCCTCCCTTAGACCCTGGAGGTCAAGCCCAGCCTCTTTCCTCACACCTAGGAGTCCAGGTCCCAACCCTTCTGTGTCAGGGCCCACACTGCAGCTCCCTAGGGATTTGGGAATGGGGTAGCTGATTCCCCTATTTCTGCCAGACCCCATCTCTTCTTGTGCCTGTCACCCTTCTCACTTCTCCACCTTGACTGGCTATCCTCACATCCCTCCCTGTGCCTGCCTCATCTGCAGGGGTGGACACGCCACCCTGCAGCCCATAATTCAGGAGGGTGGAGGATCACCCCAAGTCTCCGTGCCTCCTTGTCTGAGGCGCAGTACTGCTGCAGGGCTGGCCAGGAGCCAAGCTCCCGCCTCCCCAGTGCACCCCCTCCTTGGAATTTCCAGGCTTCCAAGGCTGTGGCTCCTCCCTAGACTCCCAAGTCAGCCCTGGGTCTGGGGGCAGACCGCAGGCAAGTCGGATGGCTACAAGGTCACAAGGAGATTAACGCTGAGCTGTGCTGAGCCTCGGATCCCAGCTTGGCCCTGGGCCTGCGGGATCTGTCTGCAGCCCTCAGCAAGCATTGAGCCTCCGCCCACCAAGCCTGCCAGCCTCAGATGCCATGCTCCCCACCTGCCCAGGTCACCAAATCAGAATTCAGTCCGGGCCTAAGGCTTTTTTACCCCTTGCTCTTCAGTACCCCCTCCCAGTTCTTGCTCCTTCCTCGAGTCCTGACTGTGCAAGACTGCCTGCAGTACACAGCTGTCCTCAGAAGAATCAGAGTCACACCTTGCCCATTAAGCCCGTGACTACTGTTAGGTAGCACACTGCCTCCCACCGGAGCCTTTGTCCCAACTGTCGTCTGGAGTGACCCTTCCTCTCCTGATTTCCCTGGCCTCTGGGGGTCCCCCAAGATTGGCTGAGTCCTTTGAGGTATCCACAGTGTAGGAGACCGGCCAAGCAAAGAGCAGGAGAGACAGGCAGTGACCTCCATGGAGACCTTGCTTTGGAAAGTCAGGCGCCAAAGCGTACAGAAATCGAAATAAGTAGAGCAAGGAGAGAGACAGACAGACAGTCAGAGCTGGGTGTCCTACTCCTGCCTGGCAGCCAGATGTTTAAAATGCAGGAGCAGGAGGTCCACCAGGAATGGAGACTAGCCTGATCTACACAGTAAGATACCTGTGGGGGAGGGGGCAGGCAGGCAGACAGAATAAAAGCAGTCTAAGAAAGAAAGAGGGACTCTCTAGTTGAGACAGAGACACATAAAGGGATGGAGGCAGGAAGATCCCAGAGTGAGAGTAAGGGAGAAAAACTGACAGAGAGATTTAGGGCAAGATGGACAAACCAGAGGAGAGGTGACACAGGCAAGAACGAGGCAGTGACCCCAGGAAATGCCCTGAGGAGATAAGAATGATGGCACCGCCCCTGCAGAGCAAGACAACGACAACAGGGGCCCTCAGAGGTGACCTGAGATTTCGGCAGATGCCACCTGGGAAATAGAGGGGACCAAAGGCTCAGAGATTGAGTAATGAGATAATATCGGAGACAGATGGCAAGAGCCAGGGACAGAAAGACAGACAGCACCAAATGAGAGGAGAGACAAAGGAGAGAAGCAACCTCAGTGAGACACAGAGGCAGAAGGAGACGCGCACAAGCTAGCAAATAAATGCCAAACAGCTAGCAAGACAGAGCAGAGAGAAAGGCGGATGGAGGAAAGCCGCAAAGCCAGAGACAGCAGTCCAGGAAAGTTCAATTGGCCCGAGGAAAAGAAACAAAAGGATACATTGAATGCTGGGGCGCAGCTCAGTGGGCAGAGCGCTGGCCTGGCATATGCAAAGACCTGGGTTGGTTCCAGCACTGCAGAGCCGGAGGCAGGAGGAACAGAAATTAGCCTGGCTACATAGCGAGTTCAAGACCAGCCTAGACTGTGTGGGACCTTGTCTCAAAGATGAGCGTGCGCACACACACACACACACACACACACACACACACAGACATGGTGGTTCATGGCCATATCCAGAACTTGGAAGTTTGAGGCAGGAGGATTGTTATGAGTTCCAGTCTGTGATGCATAGGAACTTCTGGGACAACCTGGGCTTAAAAAACAAGACCCCATTTCTTAATTGTAATATTAATAATAATATTAATAAGTTAAAAAGGGACAGTGAGTAGGCTCAGTGGGCTAAGGAGTTTCCCTACTAGCCTGATGGTCTGAGTTTGCTTCCCAGGACATGGTGGGAAGTGATTCCTGCAGACTGTCCTATGACCACGCATACACTATAGCACACTTGCACATTAAATAAATATTTTTAAAAAACTGAAGTAGGGAAGGGGAGAGACCCATAGACATGAGGAAGGAGACAAACAACCTCAAGTCCCAGAGATACCTCTAACCAGACACAGTGAGGCGAACTAGATGAGACAAGTCTGGGGGGGGGGGGAGCGGGGAATTCTGGGAGATGCCCAAAGACACCAGAAAGACAGTGAGGCACGGAGAGGCCAGGCCAGAATGAGAGCCGGGCGCTGGGGGCCGGTGTCGCTCTGGAACCCCTTCTCGCCCGCAGTCTGGTGGCTCTGACAGCTACCGTGTCGCCACCTCGCAGGACAAGAAAGATGACAAGGGCTCGCCCAAGAAGAGCAAGGCCAAAGAGCGCCGGGATCTGGATGACCTCAAGAAGGAGGTGGCTATGGTAAGCGTCACCCCACCATGGTCCCGCCTGCCCAGAGAAACTGTGTGAGATTATGACAATCTCTCCCAAATCCTTCTCCAGACAGAGCACAAGATGTCTGTGGAGGAGGTCTGCCGGAAATACAACACCGACTGCGTGCAGGTGTGGAGGGGTGGAGCCAGGGCTCTGAGGGAGGAGGGCTGGAAGCTGGCAGTTCTGGGTCCTTGTGGGCGGTGGCTTTGATCTGGGGGGGGGCTTCTCTGGGAAGGCTCCCATATGAGTGCCTTGTCTTCTAGGGCCTGACACACAGCAAAGCCCAGGAGATCCTGGCCCGAGATGGGCCTAATGCGCTCACACCACCACCCACTACCCCAGAATGGGTCAAGTTCTGCCGACAGCTCTTTGGGGGCTTCTCCATCCTTCTGTGGATTGGGGCAATCCTCTGCTTCCTGGCCTATGGCATCCAGGCGGGGACTGAAGATGACCCCTCTGGTGACAACGTGAGTAGGCCCCCACACCCTGGCCACTGAGGAACACAAACACATCTGCCTGTCTAGACCTCCTGAGCCTCCTCACCTCTCACCACAATTACCCCTCAGAACACAAGATCAAAAATAAGGAAACCACTGCCCCAAACAGCCTGAGACAGCTGGGTGTGGCTCTGTCGTAGGGCATTTATTTGGCCAACTTTCATGGGGAGCTTGGCTCAGTCCTCTGCATTCATAGAGGACATGTGTCGCACACAGAGATCTGAGGCAGGGAGATTATGAGTTCGAATCCACCTAGGCTGCATAGGAGAATCCTGTCTCAAAAAAATGTTGGCTAGGGAGAAGACTTAATAGGTAAAGCACTTGCCATACAGCCTTGAGAGCCCAAGTTCGAATCCTCAGCACCCACATGAAGCATACACCATGGCACGCACCTGTAATACCAGTACTTCTGTGGGGAGATGGGGGGACAACAGGAGAATCCAGCCTGAAGTATGCAGTTGGGGTAAAAGAGAGACACAGGGTGAGAGCCATGGCTTAGTGACTACGAGTGCTTGCTGCTCTAGCCGAGAGCCTGGGTTTGATTCTTAAGCCACATGGTGGCTCACAAGCATTACAAGTACAGTTCCAGGAGATCCAGCACCCCCTTCTGGACTCTCAGCACCAGGCACACGTGGTGTGCACAGATACAAAAAACAAAACAAAAAAACCAAACAAACAAACCAAACAGCTGGGCGGTGGTGGCGCACTCCTTTAATCCCAGCACTTGAGAGGCAGAAGCAGGTGGATCTCTGTGAGTTCAAGGACAGCCTGGTCTACAGAGTGAGTTCCAGGACAAGCTCCTTAGCTACAGAGAAACCCTGTCTCAAAAAAACTAAAAAAGCAAACAAAAAGGCAGAAATTTTTTTTCAACTAACTAAATAAATAAATAAAAGAAAAAAAAGCAAACAAAAAACCAAGAGGCCCTCTTTTAAAGTGAAAAGTGGAGCCAATACCTAATGTCTGACTTCCACATATGCCATGGGGCATGCACACGTGCACACGCCCTGTTCACACGAAAGAATGCGTGAGCCCACAATTATTCAGTGTAAAAAAGGAAAGAAACTGCATAGTTCGGCTGGTAGAGTGGTTACCTAGCACACATGAAGGTCTAGGTTTGATCGCCAGCACCACACCAAACTGGGTGTAGCTGTGTGAGCCTGTTATGCAAGCACTGGGGAGGCTGAGGCAGGAGGATCAGGAGTTCACTGTCTGTCTGAGTGAGCTCTCAGAGACCTTGATTAAAGAGGAGAAAGAGGTAGGGAATGAACTAGAGTTCCGGCTTAAGGCTCTCCCACCTCAGCAGCTTTGGAGACAGGTGCCACCAGATGGTCACAGCCTAACAAATGACTAAAGATGAGGAGGAAGGTCAGGGTTCATCTAACTCCGCACAGGAGACAGGTGTGCGACAAGGCTGCTACAATTCTCATGCCTGTGATCACAGACACCCACACAACTACATAGGGATCGTCACGTGTATACAAGGAGTGAACGTGGAGAGTCCCAGTAAGAGGACACAGGTTCAAACCCAGTTACCCCATAGGAGGCACACACACAGGTGCAGATCTGCAGAGCCAGGCATGATGGCTAGCGCCTGTCACGTCGGTGTTGAGGAGGTTGAGCCAGGAGGATGAAAAACTCAAGGCCAGCTTGCTCTACAGAGTGAGTTCCAGGACAGCCAGGGCTACAGAGACCCTATCTGAAAAACAAACAAGAAAGCAAAGCCAGATATGGTGGGACATCCTTGAATTCCCAGCATGGTGAGGAAGCAGGAGGATCAAGAATTCAAAGTCATCCTCAGCTATGTGGCAAGTGCTAGACTAGCTTGGGCTATGTCTCAAAAAGGAAAATGGGAGAGGTGGGGTTAAGCACTTGCCCTTTAGGCCTGAGGACCTGAGTGCAAGCCCCAGAATTCGTGGTGGTGGCAAGCGCTTGTAACCCCAGTGCTGTGGAGGTGGAGGCAGGCTGAGCCCTGGAACCTGATGGGCTGGCAGCCTTGCCCACTTGGTAAGCTTCAGGACGTGAGAGACCCTGTCTCAAAAAAACATAAGAGGAGCCAGGCGGTGGTGGCGCATGCCTGTAATACTAACACTCCAGAGGTAGAGACAGGTGGATCTCTGAGTTCAAAGCCTGCTTAGTCCATAAAGCTTTTACACAGAGAAACTGTCTACAAAAAAAAAAGAAAGAAAGAAAGAAATATAAAAGGTACGGTGCCCAAGGGATGTAATTTGAAGTTGTCCTCTGGCCTCCATGTGTGCACGCCATGCACACATAAATGAAATGTAGTCATGAAAGAATAATAGTAATAATAATAGTATACACAAAGATACGCTGTAACGAAGCCTTAAGCACACAGTCCTGCAAATGCAAGGCGAGACCTGCAGGCGTACAGACAACAGACAGATAGACACACAAAGAGTAAGGACACAGATAGGTCCACAAAGATCCCTCGCAGGCCTGGGAGTGGAGGCGGGCGGGGAGTGTGCGTGACTGTCCTAACACCCTGTCCCCACAGCTGTACCTGGGCATCGTGCTGGCGGCTGTGGTGATTATCACAGGCTGCTTCTCCTACTACCAGGAAGCCAAGAGTTCTAAGATCATGGAATCCTTCAAGAACATGGTTCCCCAGGTGAGGAGGGCCCAGCACGGGGACAGAAGGACGTGGCCAGGTGGGCTGTGCCCAGGGACTCCCAGAAGGGGAAGTTCAAGGGCTGACATTTCTGTCTCACACCCAGCAAGCCCTTGTGATCCGGGAAGGTGAGAAGATGCAGGTGAATGCCGAGGAGGTGGTGGTCGGCGACCTGGTGGAGATCAAGGGTGGGGACCGGGTTCCAGCTGACCTTCGCATCATCTCGGCCCATGGCTGCAAGGTGGGTCAGTGCTCGAGGTTCCAGCACTGCTCTCCGCTCTCAGGACCGCAGAGGAAAATCCCGAGTACCTTCAATAGACCCCAGAGTTCCAGACCCCAGCCTCCTCCCTCAGACCCAGGGTCCAGCCCAGCCCTCTTCCCTCAGACCCAAGAATCCAGGCCCAGCCTCCTCCCTCAGATCCAGGTATCCAGGCCCTCCTCCCTCAGACACAGGAGCCCAGGCCCCAGCCCTCCTCCTTCAGACCCAGGGATCCAGCCACAGCCCTCCTCCCTCAAACACAGGAGCCCAGGCCCAGCCCTCCTCCCTCAAACACAGGAGCCCAGGCCCAGCCCTCCTCCCTCAGACACAGGAGCCCAGGCCCCATCCTTTCTTCAGACCTAGTAATCTAGACCCATGCCCATCCCACAAGAATTCTGAAGGACTTTAGACTTTAGGCCAGAGGTTCTATTCCTGCCTAGTGACCTTTTAGTATCCTACCTCCTGGTTTCACAGATGCCACAGGCCAAACAGGGCTCCCCTGCTTTTTTCTGTCACTTCCTGGGACAGGTTTTCCTCCGGGGCCCCTTGCTCTCTGTTCCCGGGCCTTGTGCAGAATCTTACCCGTGCTGCTCCATCCTCAGGTGGACAATTCCTCCCTGACCGGCGAATCTGAGCCCCAGACCCGCTCCCCAGACTGCACACACGACAATCCCCTGGAGACCCGGAACATCACCTTCTTTTCTACCAACTGCGTGGAAGGTGAAGGAGGGGCCCCAGGGGCACAAAAGGAGAGATGTGACCCAGAAAGAGGGGTACCTGCAGCCTTCTGAGTCCTAACGGACCCCAACCTCTCCCTTTGGCCCTACAGGCACCGCTCGGGGTGTGGTGGTAGCTACAGGTGACCGCACCGTCATGGGCCGCATTGCCACCCTGGCCTCAGGCCTGGAGGTGGGCAAGACGCCCATCGCCATTGAGATCGAGCACTTCATCCAGCTTATCACTGGCGTGGCTGTGTTCCTGGGCGTCTCCTTCTTCATTCTCTCTCTCATTCTGGGATACACCTGGCTCGAGGCTGTCATCTTCCTCATCGGCATCATCGTGGCCAATGTGCCAGAGGGGCTGCTGGCTACTGTCACGGTAAGGCTGAACCCCAAGGGAGGGGTACTGGGGCCAGGACCCCCTGAAACTGGAGCAACAAGTGCTCTTCCTGCTGAGCCGTCTCTCTAGATCAACACCTTAAAAAAAAAAAAAAGCCCACTTTATTTATGGGTCTGAGTGTTTTGCCTGCATATATGTGTGTGCCTGATGCCCTTCGAGATCAGAAGAAAGCATTGGATCCCCTGGAACTGGAATCACAGACAGTTATGAGCTACCATGAGGGTGTGGGGAACCAAACCTGTGTTCTCTGCAAGAGCAACAAGTGCTCTTAACCACTGAGCCACCTGTCCAGCCCTGCCCCTATTGCCTTTTTTTTTTTTAATATTTATTTATTATGTATACAATATTCTGTGTGCATGCCCGAAGACCAGAAGAGGGCACCAGACCTCTTTACAGATGGCTGTGAGCCACCATGTGGTTGCTGGGAATTGAACTCAGGACCTTTGGAAGACCAGGCAACGCTCTTAACCACTGAGCCATCTCTCCAGCCCCCCCTATTGCCTTTTTAAAATAATTTATTTTTACTTTATGTGCATTGGTATTTTTCATGCATATATGTCTGTGTAAGGGTGTCAAATCCCCTGGAACTGGAGTTACAGACAGTTGTGAGCTGCCATGTGGGTGCTGGGAATTGAACCTGGGTCTCCTGGAAAAGCAGACAACCACTGAGCCCCCTCTCCAACACCTCCCCCACACCATTGCCTTTTAATTCAACTTACAAAATTAGGATGTGCCCACTCATGGCAAAAGTGGAATAATAGCTTCTTTGTGTGTGTGCTGGGAATTGAACCTGGGTCCTCCGGAAGAACAGTCACAAAAAAAAAAAAAAAAAAAAAAAACCATTATGCCCTGACTGCAGCTTCCCCTCCCTCCGCTCCTCCTAGTTCTTCCCATTTTATTTTTTAAATTTTAATTGTTACTTATTTGGGGGCATTTGTGAGCTGCCTGATGTGGGTGCTGGGAGCCAAACTCGGGTCCTCTCTCAAGACCAGTATGTGTTCTTAGTCAATGAGCCGTCTCTCCAGGCCCCCACGTTAGCTGTTTTGAGTGTGAGTCTGTTGTACCTACTGCCTCTGAGAACATTCTGCTGTGTTTTGAAGCCATATCTGCACCTGTCAGTTGTTCAACCCCTACCACCCCAATATTTAACACTCACTCCACAGCCCTGGCCTGGGTGGTCTTCACAATTTGAGCTGAGGCCAGGCAGGTGAACTGCAGACCTCTGTACGGTTCCCCGTCCTTGCCCGTCCTCCAGGTGTGTCTGACCCTGACCGCCAAGCGCATGGCTCGCAAGAACTGCCTGGTGAAGAACCTGGAGGCAGTGGAGACCCTCGGCTCCACTTCCACCATCTGCTCGGACAAGACAGGCACCCTCACCCAGAACCGCATGACTGTCGCCCACATGTGGTTTGACAACCAGATCCACGAGGCCGACACCACTGAGGATCAGTCAGGTGGGTGGGAGCTCAGGGCGGGGACTGGGGCACCCGGTCCCAGAGGGCCTCGTGGCCTCACACGTGACTCCAATAGGGACCTCTTTCGACAAGAGCTCACACACCTGGGTGGCCCTGTCCCACATCGCCGGACTCTGCAACAGGGCTGTCTTCAAGGGCGGGCAGGACAACATCCCTGTGCTCAAGGTGGGTGCAGCTGCCTGCCCGCTCTGACCCCACACGTCCTCCCCCCTCCCCACATCTGACTGACCAGGCTTTCTGCCTGCCGCAGAGGGACGTGGCCGGTGATGCCTCTGAATCTGCCCTGCTCAAGTGCATTGAGCTGTCCTCGGGGTCTGTGAAGCTAATGCGTGAGCGAAACAAGAAAGTGGCGGAGATTCCCTTCAACTCCACCAACAAGTACCAGGTACAAACTCCAGCTCTGCAGACTGTGTGAGCCTTCCTGGATTGGTATGAAGAAATGTCTGTTTGAGCTGGGTGTGTTAGAGAACACCCGTGAGCCCAGCGCTTGGGAGGTAGAGGCAGGAAGATCGGGAGTTCATGGTCATTCTCAGATACATAGTGAATTTGAGGCCAACCTGAGCTACACAGGGCATGGTGGCACAGGCTGTAATCCCAGCACCGAGGAGGTGGAGGTAAGCGCATCAAAGCTATCCTCGACTACCTAGCGAGTTCCTGGTTAGCCTGGGCTACATGAGACCCTGTCTCAGACCAAGGAAACTATTTCATCCCTGTCTGGCTTGGTGAAAAGAGGGGATAATTGGGGTTCATGATAGGAAACGAGAGTGAGGAGTTACTTACAGGAGCGTGAAATGACTCAAAACAGCTGCATCACCAAAGACGGCCACCCCAGCATGGGTGATGACTCATGAAAACTGTGTTATTGGAGTCCCAACTCCAAGACAGCTGCGGGGACCAGAGGGAGGACTGGGTGTTAGCGGCCTGGCCACCATCATCACAGACCTAGCTGTCACTGTGGGCGAAAGCCTTCTGCGGGTCACCACGGGGAACTCGGCTCCACAATAGCACCCGTCATGTCTAGCTGCATTACCGCGTGGGGACTGCAAGCAGGGATTGCAGTTTCTCTATGATTCCCGGGTGTAGCCCCCTCTGTCCCGTTTCCTTGTGGCTTTGGGGCAAGATACTACTCTTTATCACCTCTCTGTTTGCCATCTGTAAAACCGAGGGGCGGTGATAGCCGGAGTGGGGGAAAGGAAGTGGCTGAAGCAGGAGGTAGAGGATGGGCCCTAGCCACCATCTCAAGCACATTCTCCAGAGAGTTTTTGAACCTCTTGGTCCTGTTTGAGGTCCTGGGGCATATGGGGCGGTGAGAGCAACACTGAGACTCTCCCTTTCTGATGCGGCTAGCCCTAGGAGATAACCCAAGGACAAGGGCAGGAAGGAGCCCTGCACGTTTAAAGGAAAGCACGTGCAGGCTGCAGGCAGCGGGCGTGGTAAAGGAACGAGGACAGGGCCTATAGAACCATGGGAGCCCTGGGGGTTGTGGGGGAGAACTGGAGATGACTTAGAGGCGGGCAAGAGCCATGACCGGAAGCAGAGGGAGGACAGGGCTTGACGCACGTGCTCGAGGACAGACAGTTTTGTGAGGCTCCAGCTCACATACCACGAGCATCTGTGTTAGTGTACCCGGACTTGGGCCACCACCCACAGAGACAATTTTAGATTGTTTTTTATCACCGCAGAAAGAACCCCCCCCCCCCCGCCCTCTCAGTTTCTGCCCACCCCTTCTCCAGCAAGCCCCACCCCCATCTCAGCAAACACTAACCTACTTTCTGTCTCTGGATTCACTTGTTCTCGCCGTCTCGTAGAAAAATGAAATCATGTAATACTTGGCCCTCTTAAAAACCCCTTTTATTTCACTCCGCCTCATTTTCAGGATCCACCCGCATGTCCACCAGAGCCTCACGCTTTTTAAAAAAATATATATTATTGTGTGTACGTGATGGCAGTGGTTGGTGTGGAGGTCAGATGACAACTTTGTGGAATTGGTTCTCTCCTATCTTTATGGAAGTTTCAGGTATTGAACTCGGGTCTTCAGGCTTGCACAGCAATCACCTCTACCCGTTGAGTCATGCCACCAGTTTCCTAATGACTTTGTTGTTTTTGTTTTTCAAGACAAGGTTTCTCTGTGTAGCCCTGGCTGTCCTGGAACTCACTCTGTAAATCAGGCTGGCCTCGAACTCACAGAGATCCACCTGCCTCTGCCTCCAGAGTGCTGGGGTTAAAGATGTGTGCCACCACTGCTACCTGGCTCCTTGTGACTTTTTAATCTATTTACTCTTTTTCTGTTTTCTGTGTTTCGAGGCAAGGTCTCACTCAATAACCCAGTCTGGTCTAGAACTCACTATGTAGCCCTGACAAGACTCAAACTCATGGTGACTCCCTACTTCTGCCTCACAAGTACTGTGGTGGCAGGTGTGAGCCGCCATGCCCAGCCGCTTTAGGAGAAAAAGTGTACGTCGTGTGACTATGTCATGTCTTGTTGATCCATTCATCTGTTGATGAACAGTTTGGCAGTTTTCACTGTTGACCTCTTTGCCGAAGTGCCTGCCGCACTTTTCACTGACTTATGGTTTCTTTTTAGCTTTTATTTTCTTTGGACTAGGAATGGAATCCAGGACCCTATGTTAGCAACTGCTTTACTTCTGAACCACATCCCTACCTTTTCTTGATGGATTCTATGTAGGGGGCTTTACTTCTGAGACACACCCCCAGCCCCTCACTGGGGGATTCTAGGCAGGGTCTCTACCTCTGAGCCACACCCCAGCCCCTCACTGGGGGATTCTAGACAGGGCTCTACCACTGAGCTACACCCTAGCCCCTCACTGGGGGATTCTAGGCAGGGGCTCTACCTCTGAGCCACACCCTAGCCCCTCACTGGGGGATTCTAGGCCATTGCTCTGCTGTTGAACTTTGGCCACAAACTGGCTGATGCAGGGAAAGTAGATGCAGGGATTCAAGTGAAGGTTGATGATAGCTGGATCAGGAGCAAACACAGCAGAGGAAAGTGAGAAGGAGTTGGATTCTAGGTACTCTTCGGGCAAGCTAATTGCTAGATTTGGGATGGCTGTACACTGAGTCTGGAAAAGGCAGAGAGAAAGTATATGACCCACAAACAGTTGCAATTTCTGTGAGAGAGAAGGACAGAGACAGGAAACGGTTGGACAGAGATCTCCAGGAGACTTGAGAAACAGGAAAAGGCCTAGAGAGAAGCTGGTCATGCTCTTAGCTGCCTGTCCTATCCTGACACGGGGAAGGTGTGCTTCCCTAGCTCAGTGCAGACAGCCTCCAGGTCTCCGCAGGCATGGCTTAGGTAGACCCCCTTCTCTGTTGCAGCTGTCCATCCATGAGACTGAAGACCCCAACGACAACCGATATCTGCTGGTGATGAAGGGCGCCCCTGAACGCATTCTGGACCGCTGTGCCACCATCCTCCTGCAGGGCAAAGAGCAGCCACTGGATGAGGAGATGAAGGAGGCCTTCCAGAATGCCTACCTGGAGCTTGGTGGCCTGGGCGAGCGTGTGCTGGGTGTGTCTTATGGGTGGGGCAGGAACAGGTCCGGCTCTAAGGACCCTTGGGGGCCAGAATGCACCATGAATGAATGAATAAGTGAATGAGGTCGTTGCTGAGAAATGAATGCGGGTTGACTCCCAGCTGTGTGGGGAGACTGCAGGGAATCCAGACAGCTGGGAGCAGGGGTGCGGACATGGTGGTCCTGAGGCTGGCACCTTCATATGCCCTTCCTTGTGCCCGTCACCAGGTTTCTGCCATTACTATCTGCCTGAGGAACAGTTCCCCAAGGGCTTTGCCTTCGACTGTGACGATGTGAACTTCACCACGGACAACCTCTGCTTTGTGGGCCTCATGTCCATGATTGACCCTCCCCGGGCGGCCGTCCCTGACGCTGTTGGCAAGTGCCGCAGTGCAGGCATCAAGGTTTGTCCTGGGGCCACTTGGATGTGAGGTCAGGGGCTGCTGCAGGAGGCCAGGCTGTCCCTGAAACACAGTGCTTACAGGTCATCATGGTCACCGGCGATCACCCCATCACAGCCAAGGCCATCGCCAAGGGTGTCGGTATCATCTCTGAGGGTAACGAGACTGTGGAGGACATTGCTGCCCGACTCAACATCCCGGTCAGCCAGGTCAACCCCAGGTGAGTGGCCTTGCTTCCGTCTAGGCTTGATCCTCAGTACTGCCCCAAACAGTATAAATACAAAGTAAAATAAAACCAGGTATGGTGGTATACACCTATAATCCCAGCACTCAGAAGAGGAGGCAGGAAGATAAGAACTCCATAGCATGGTCCTGTTTCCAAACACTAGAGGCTAGGAATATAGCTCAAAGACAGTGTTTTCCTAGAATCCCCCAGTGAGGGGCTTGGGGCATGGCTCAGTGGTGAGTGCTTGCCTAATAATAAAAGAGGCACTGGGTTCCATCCCCAGCACCACCCAAAAAAGGGTGGGAGGAACAGTTTACAAATAATGATATTTAAATATTTCTTTTTGAGACAGTGTCTCACTATGTAACCCTGACTGGCCTAGAACTTGTTATGTACACCAGACTGGCCTCGAGCCCCGACATCTGCTTGCCTCTACCTCCCATGTGCTGGGATGAAAGGCAAGTGGGACCCCATCTAGTGGTCAGGTTATAAATAATTATAAACAATTCCTCTCAACAGATTTGCTTTGTTCCCCTCACACACCCGTATTTATGTTTGGTTTTTCAGACTTACAGCTTTTCCATCTTTATACCGGGCTATAATTCTCTTCCCGTTGCTCCGCCCACCCGCGTGCCTCCATGTCTGGTCCTTCAGGCTTCGCTCTCTCTAACCTTACCATATCAGACTTCCTCCTCTGCCTCCCTGTCTGTGGTCTGTCCCTCTGTCTATTAGATGCCCCCAACTCCTCACCCTGGCCTTGACCACTGTTCCTTCATCTCTTCTCAGGGATGCCAAAGCCTGTGTCATCCACGGCACCGACCTCAAGGACTTCACCTCTGAGCAAATTGACGAGATCCTGCAGAACCACACGGAGATTGTCTTTGCCCGCACCTCCCCCCAGCAGAAGCTCATCATTGTTGAGGGCTGCCAGAGACAGGTGAGCTCTGAGGGAGGGCTGGGTCTGGGGGAGGAGGGCTGGGCCTGGATCCTGGGTCTGGGGGAGGAGGGCTGAGCCTGGATCCTGGGTCTGAGGGAGGAGAGCTGGAGCCTCAAGCCTGGGTTCTCACCCTGGCCCTTCCTCCTTCTAGGGAGCGATCGTGGCTGTGACTGGCGATGGTGTGAATGACTCCCCCGCTCTGAAGAAGGCTGACATTGGGGTGGCCATGGGCATCGCTGGCTCTGATGTCTCTAAGCAGGCTGCTGACATGATTCTACTGGATGACAATTTTGCTTCCATTGTCACTGGTGTGGAGGAAGGTGAGCGGTCTGGGGAGGGAGGGACGGGGTCACTGCTAGAAGCTTTAGGAACGGTGGCTGGGAGGGGGAGCAGGCCAGGTGCATCATAGTACGCAAGGCTGCAGGATGGCATCACGAGATGAGCTGCCGGCCTCGGTGTCCCTGCATCACGTGGCACGGGGCAGTGTGGAAGTATTGCAAAGTCCTGTAAATGCAGTCACCCTAGAGCAGAGGGTCCTGGGGGTGCAGAAGGCCCCTTCCCCTGATGTGAGCCGGGGTAGTCATCTTCCACAGTAGACAGGAACTAGAGTGGACACTGAGCCAAACGAGGGGTCCACAATGAGACATCCACTTAAAGGAGGCAGGGAAAATGTCAGCTCCTGCAGTGAGGTAAGGGAGCAGGTGTGGGGTACGGCTGGTGTGATGGGGGTCCCCACTGCAGAGCCAACCAACACCAGCCTCATTTCCTGGAGGAGCTAGAAGTAGCCACGAAGAAGGCTCGGTTATGTTTTATTATTTTAATCTGGTCATCAGCAATTATACTGATAACTACAGAAAATGCCAAAGAAAGCTAGAGTCGTTGTAAGCTCACTATCGAAAAGTAACAGTTCATGCTGGCATCATTTTTCTCCCTAAGTCTAGCCCCCATCTGAAATGTCGCTACTTGCTGGGTGTGGTGGCACACAGCTATAATCGCAGGGCTCAGGAGACTGAGGCAGGTGAATTGCTGAGTTCTAGGCCAGCCTAGGCTGTGAGTGAGACCCTGTTACACACACACAGAGGTCAGTACAATAACGAGCCAAGGACGTAGCTCGGAGGGGTTGCCTAGCATACGGAGGATTTGAGTTTCATCCATTGCAGAAAAAAAACAAGAAACAAAAACTGGCATAGTGGCTCACGCCTTTAGTCCCTGTACTTGAAGACAGAGACAGGTGGATCTCTGTGATTTGAGGCCAGCCTGGTCTACATAGTGAGTTTCAGGACAGCCAGAGCTACATAGTGAGACTCTGTCTTAGGGGGGGAAGTGCAGTCAGCCGGATATGGTAGTTCCACACCCTTAAATCCCAGAACCCTAGAGGCAGAGGCAGGAGGATTTCTGTAAATCCAAGGGTAGCCTGATCTACAAACAAAGTGAGTTGTAGACTAGCGAGAACTACTGTAAGACCCTGTCTCCAAACAAACAGAAAACCAAAGTATAGTAAAAAAAAAAAAAAAAACTGAGCCCACAGTGACAAACTGGATGCCATTAGCCCTTGTCTCCAGTACCCCAGAGAAAAGCACAGATACTCCTCTTGCCCCCTCTGCCCTACAGCTCTGCCTGGGCAGGACAAAACAGGCACTCCTAGGTGGGCTCTGCCTTTGGCATCGTACAGTCTGAAGGATGCGCTGTGGGTGGACTGGTTCCTGCTCTCAAGGCTAGGGAACACATGTTCTAAAACAGTCAACAAACAAGCTGTGTGTGGGGCTAAGAAGTCCACAGAACCCCAGTCCACGGTGCGGGTCTGGAAGCTGGGGAGGTCCCCAACCAAGCCTGTGTAACTTAGTGAACCTCTGTCTCCGAGTAAGTTACAAAGAACTGGGGGAGAGAGGGAGAGAGTACTTTACCTTTCAAGGGCAAGAGGCTGGGGAGGAAAGGCCAACAGGGGGAAATTCCAGGTACTGAAAGTCCAGCGAGTGGCGTGTGACATCCCCTGTCATGGCCACCCAGCTGCAAGGGACCCGTTTCTTCCTCACACATGGTGATGTATAGTGGGGCTTTCTTGACTCAGCCTTTTACCTGGGAACATTTTAGGGTGAGGAGCAAATAGCTTCATTGAAGGAAAATGACCTCCACATGGGGACGTCGGGAGTCAGAGGTCTTTGGCACAATGAGGACTGTTGTTTTGTTTAGTTTTGATAGGGTCTCAGGCTGCAGTCCAGGCTGACTGCAACTTACTGTGTCCCAGACTGGTCTTGAACTCACAAAAATCCTCTTGCGTTAGCCTTCCGAGTGCTGGAATTGGTGGTATGAGCCTCTGCACCTGCCTGGGTTTAACAGATACATAGAAAGATAAGAACTGCACATATTACCCAGGTGTGCTGGTGTATGTGCATAATCTCAGCACTTGGGAGGCCGAGGCAAAAAGATTTAGTCTCTAGGCCCTTGAAAATAAAGAGAGGCCTGGAGAGATGGTTCGGCCGTGAAGAGTGCATGTTGCTGTTGTAGAGAACCCAAGTCTGGCTCCTAGCATCCATGCCAGGTAGGTCACTGTCTTTAACTACACCAAGGCTCCAGCGCCCTCTTCTGGCCTCCACAGGCACAACATCCATCCACCCACACACATAAAACAGCTGGGAGGTGTAGTGAAGAATGCCTTTGATCTCAGCACCCAGGAGTCAGAAATAGGCAGATCTCTGAGTTCGAGGCCAGTCTGGTCTACATAATGAGCTCCAGGACAGCCAGGGCTACATAGTGAGACCCTGTCTCCAAAAATGACAACAAGAAGCCAGGCATGGTGGCACATACCTTTAATCCCAGCACTCAGGAGGCAGAGGCAGGCAGATCTCTGTGAGTTCGAGGCCAGCCTGGTCTGTTACAGGGTGAGTGCCACGACAGGCTCCCAAGCTACACAGAGAAATGCTGTCTCGAATAAACTAAAAGATAAAACAAAACTGAACAACAACAACAAAAAAATCCAAACGAACAAATACTAGCTGTGCTTGGTGGGATATGCCTATAATTCCAGCTCTTGCGAGGGAGATCAGAAGTTCAAGTCCTGTCCAGGTTACATGAGACTCTCAAAAAAAAATTGTAGTTCCTAATGGATGGACATGTGATATTTTGATATATGTATGTGTCGGTTACTGGTTAGTCATGTTAAACACATTGTGTAGTATGACAACTTTGTATCTGGATATTTTTTAATTTTATTTTGAGACAGGTCTCCTTGTGTGGCCCTTAGATTAAAGGACTGTGTTATCAGACCCAGCATCCGCACCCAGTTTTTTGTTTTGCTTTGTTTTTTAATGTGGAGCAAGGTTTGAACCCAGGGCCTCGTCCATGCTAGGCAGGCACACACTACCAACTGAGCTACAGGCCCAGCCCTATGCCTGACTTTTTTGTTTGTTTTGTTTTGGTTTGTTTTTGTTGTTGTTGTTGTTTGTTTGTTTTTGAGACAGGGTTTCTCTGTAGCTTTGGAGCCTGTCCTGGAAGTAGCTCTTGTAGCCTAGGCTGGCCTTGAACTCACAGAGATCCAACTGCCTCTGCCTCCTGGGATTAAAGGTGTGCACCACCACCTGGCTAACCTGACTCTTATCACTCAGTTTAATACCTCAGATTTGCCTGTGAGTTCTTGCATTTGTGGCTCCTCCCTTTCCTTCCTGTGATGCTTCCATAACTTAGCCACTACTTGCCTGCCATGGACTTTCAAGTTGGCTCTGGTTTGAGACTATTTTGAGTAATGCTATCATGAACATTTGTGAACTTGGCTTCTGGTGGACATAGCAACTGCTTCTCGGGTATAAACCTGGAGGAAGAGTTTTTGGGTTGATGGGGGTAAGGACGTTTAAGCCTACCAAACAGGCTCTCCAAGGGGTACTCTGATCAGAAGTGTGTATGCAAATGTGAGTGGGTGAGATGAGTTAGATAGGATGCGGGGGGGGGGGGGGGGGGGGGGGGGGGGGGGGGGGGGGGGGGGGGGGGGGGGGGGGGGGGGGGGGGGGGCTGGGGTATAGTTCAGTGGTAGAGCCGCTGCCCAGAATCCTCCAGTGAGGGGCTGGGGTATAGTTCAGTGGTAGAGCCGCTGCCCAGAATCCTCCAATGAGGGGCTGGGTTGTGGTTCAGTGGTAGAGCCGCTGCCCAGAATCCCCCAGTGAGGGGCTGGGGGTGTGGCTCAGTGGTAGTCTTGTATGGCATATAGGAAACCTAGGCTCAATCTTCAGTACCTCAAAGAAAAAAAGCAAGGACAAGGACATGGGGCTCCAGTGAACCCCAAGTTCTAAGTCTGCTCCTCCCCTTACAGGCCGCCTGATCTTTGACAACCTGAAGAAATCCATCGCCTACACTCTGACCAGCAACATCCCTGAGATCACACCCTTCCTGCTCTTCATCATGGCCAACATCCCACTGCCCCTTGGCACCATCACCATCCTCTGCATTGACCTGGGCACCGACATGGTAAGCTGGGCTGCCACCTAGGACGGGGGTGGGGCCACCCTCAAAGCATGTGCTCTCTCTCTGTCTCTGTGTCTCTGTCTCTCTCCCTCCCACCCCCCACTCATACAGCCCGTCTCTCTCCCATCCAGGTCCCCGCCATCTCCCTGGCCTACGAGGCTGCTGAGAGCGACATCATGAAGAGACAGCCCAGGAACCCACGCACAGACAAACTGGTCAACGAAAGGCTCATCAGCATGGCGTATGGGCAAATTGGTGAGGACTGGCTGGGACTCAGAGCCGTGTGCTAGCCCAGCAGGATGGGATGTCCCTGGTTTGAGGGCTCAAAGCGTGAGGGGGAGGCTTACATGACCCGGCTTCTATTTCTGGGGGTCACATGGGCAGAGCCCTAGAGAGTGAGTCCAGGAAAACAAAGCCCACGGGGCTTGAAGCCACCAAGTTTGGACTTCTCTTAGCTGTGTGTTTGTTTGTTTTTGTTTTGTTGCTTGTTTGTTGTGGTTTTTTAAAGTGTCTCAAACAAAACAACCCAGACTGGCTTCCAACTCACTATGTAGGCAAGAATAGAATAACCCCGAACTTCTGATCCTCCTGCCTCCACCTCCCAAGTGCTGGGAATACAGGCGTGTGCCACCACACCCAATATTTACTGGCTGTGGATTAAACCCAGGGTTTCCTTGCTTGCTAGGCAAGCGGTCATTCGGCCAGCTGGACTGCACCCCGAACCCTTTTCCTTGTCATGTTTTCTGTTATTGTTTTGTTTGAGACAGGGTCTCACTGTAGCTCTGGCCGTCTGGAACTAATAGGTCCTTCTGTCTGTCCACCCTGAGAGTTCCTGGGATCATGGCCATGTCCAGAAATTAGCGTCATCATCTTTACTGTTTTGCTTGTTTGTTTTGGTCTCGTTATATAGATCAGGTTAGCCTTAAACTCACAGAGATCTGCCTGCTTCTGCCTCCCAAACTCTGGGTTTGTGCTGGGCACACACCACCACACTGGTGATTTTTATTAGTGTTTAACCTAGGGCTTCCCACATGCTAAGCTAGTACTTTACCACAGAACCACAGCACTAGCCCTCACTCACTGGCAGATCCCAGGCAGGTACCCTGCCACAGTTATGTCCCGGTCCTCCTACTTGTTATTTTGAGACAGGGCCTCACTAAGTTGCTCACGCTGGCTTTGAATTCATCGTGTAGTCCAGCCGGATCCTGAGCATATGTTCCAGCCTCCTAAATAGTTGGGATCAACAGGCCTGTGGCACTTACTGGTTCCAGGATATTTAGAATATTTGGGCAGCCTGAGTCCCATAGCAGTGTGCCGGGGGGCGGGGGGAGTCATCCATCTGGATAACGCCCTCCCCAAGTCCCTGCCCCCCCCCCGGGCCTGGAGATGACTTGGCTTAGGCAAGATAACCAAGTAGCCCATAGACTATTGTAATGTCCTCAGGGTCATTGGGGGAGTACCAGGCATGCTGCCAGCTCCCGCCTCACCCTCCCCTCCTTCGGCTCCCTTCCCCCACAGGGATGATCCAGGCCCTTGGAGGTTTCTTCTCTTACTTTGTCATCCTGGCGGAAAACGGCTTCTTGCCTGGTAACCTAGTGGGCATCCGGCTGAACTGGGATGACCGCACCGTCAATGACCTGGAAGACAGTTACGGGCAGCAGTGGGTGAGTGGAGCTGGGCATCGAGCCTCAGGACCAGATCAACAGCTAGTTCAAGTCCCAAGCTGGCCTCTCTGCCCTGAGGGCACATCCCACCGCTCTCCCTGAATGAGGGACCTCCCAGAACCCTCTGCAAAGCCCAGCTTGGGCTTTCTTTCATATCTCCGTCCATCCTGTCAAAGTCTGGCTGCTGTTTGTCCTTCATGGACACCCCAGGGTGCTTGGTTCCCGGCAAACGTTAAGGCCCCCTAATTCCTTGTTCTTAGAACACCTGTGTCTTCCTGTGCTCCCATGAATCTAAGAAGGAAGGGGCATTTGAGGCCCTGGAAACCCCGTGGAGGGGCCAGGGCAGCGAAGGACTTGGAGGCAGTTACAGGACACCACTCCCCCCCCCCCCCGTGTGTCTCTCACTTCTGCAGACATACGAGCAGAGGAAGGTGGTCGAGTTTACCTGCCACACGGCCTTCTTCGTCAGCATCGTGGTGGTCCAGTGGGCTGACCTGATCATCTGCAAGACCAGGCGGAACTCCGTCTTCCAGCAGGGCATGAAGTGAGGGCCTGCCTGCGGCTGGACCCCCTCCCTCGCTCTGAGCTTAGGGAGAGCTCTGGGCCTCCAGATTTCACTTTGTTCAACCATTGCTCCCATGAACCTGTCCCCCCTCCTCTGTCTTTCTCTTTCCCCATCTCTCCCTCCTTCTTCCTCCCTCCCCCTTTCATTTTCTTTCTTATTGAGACAGTGCCTCGGCATTTAGCTCAAGCTAGACTCAAACTCATGGCAATCCTCCTGCCTCAGCCCCCAAGCCATTGGGTCACATGTCTATGTCACCGTGTCTGGCTGGCTGTCTTCTGTCATCCATCCGTACACCCCTCATTGTCTCTTCCCCCGTTTGTTTCTCTGCCTGGGTCCCGCCCTCTGCCCCATTGCCTCCCACCCCTCACCCCGCCCCACTCCCCGTGTACATCATTGTCAGCTGGGGGCGCAGAGTCTTGCTCCGTCTGGTTTTCTACTCATGTCTGGGAGACTGTGGCGCAGGGGAGCCTGGTGTAGGCCTGCTCCACATCTGGTCCTGTCTCACCTGTGCCTCCAGGAATAAGATCTTGATCTTCGGCTTGTTTGAGGAGACGGCCCTTGCTGCCTTCCTGTCCTACTGCCCAGGCATGGATGTGGCCCTTCGCATGTACCCTCTCAAGTGAGTGCCCAGGGCCACCCAGAAACTCCACACTCTCACGCCCTCTACAGCCGCGGCCTCAGCCTCCAACTCTTTTACCCCGCTCGCCCTGTCTCTCTGGATGTTCCTACTCTATCCCCTGTTGCCACCCCTGTTCTGATGCCGCCAAGTCTCCCTACCCTCACAGAGGGGCACTCTGCAGACCCCAGGCCCTGTTCAGGATCCAGGGCATTCCTCGGAGGCACCAAAGATCCTGGGAACTGGCCAAATGGTCCCCTCACGCCTGGGGACATCCCTCACGTCCCCTCTTCCCCTTTCCTCTCTGCAGGCCCAGCTGGTGGTTCTGTGCCTTCCCCTACAGTTTCCTCATCTTCGTCTACGATGAGATTCGCAAACTCATCCTGCGCAGGAACCCCGGGGGTGAGGGCCGCATGGCCAGGGGCACAGAGCCTGGGAGGGGAAGCTGAGACGAGGTCTGTGTGCTCAGGCTGCTCTTGAACTCATGGCCCTCCTAAGTGCTGGGACGACAGGCCTGCCACCACACCTTGTTTTCTGTGTCACTGTCTCTTCCTCTGTCCTTGCGTGTATGGCTGGCTCTCTTGTCTGTCTTCCCCTCTCACTTTGTCTCTCTTCTCTGTCATTCCAGGTTGGGTGGAGAAAGAGACCTACTATTGACCTCAACCCACCACGGCGTCGCCCACATCTTCCCTGCCCCCAGTCCAGGACAGCCCACTCTGGCCCCCCATTTTGTACTCTGGGGGGAGGGGCCTTCTCTCCCCATGGCCCCCCTCTCTCCCTGTGGCCCAGTCTCCTCTCCCACACCTTGGTTACCTCCCACTTTACCCTCTCTTCTCCCTCTGGCTGGCTTCTCTCCCCCCACAGCCCCTGCCTCTCTTCCTCCCTTTTCTGTGTCTCTCCCCTCTCCCTCGCGACCATGCCCTTTATTCCCTACCTGGGCTCTTTTTTACTCCCCTCAGCCCCGCCCCCTGGCTGATGCCATTTCCGGTTCTAATTCTGAACAATTATCAAATATATCAGTGGGGAGAGAGAAGCTGTGTGCCTGTTGTGCTTGCCAGCTAGTGCCGGGGGCAGACGGGGCACCCGCTGCCAGTGCCCAGTGCTGGGTGGCTCACGTGAGCAGCCTCGTCAGTTTACCTCGTAGGGGTGCCACAGAATCTTCTGCGGTGCAGGATCATGGATTTTGGATTCTAGGGAGTTCTCAACCCAATGGATTACGGACAGGGAGTGAAAGAGGCTAGGTGAAAGGTACAAAGGATCTTCTTCGGAAAAGTCCCCAAGGGAGATCAAGGGCTGGTGGTGGTGACAGGCCCTAAGTGATGCCCCTCATGAACAATGTCCTAGTCTTCGGTTTGAGGCCCTGGAAGGGGAGGTGACTCACTGAAGGTCACAGAGCTACAAATGGAGAAGCTGACAAAGGACTTTGGCTGAGGTCATCCAAGCTCTAGGTCACTGTGCTCAGCTCCTCTGTCACCGACGTCAGCTTGCACACTTTCACACCAACAAGTGCACAAACAGAACATGAAACCTCAGGGCTGCAGAGACGGCTCAGTGCTTCAGAACAATTCTGCTCCTGCGAGGGACCCAGGTTCCGTTCTCAGTGCCCGTAGAGACTCACAAGCTTTCTGTAGCTCCAGGTCTGGGGCTCTGATGCCCTCTTGTGGCCTCTGCTGCTGCCAGGCATGCAAGCCGTGCACAGACATACCTGCAAACAAATGTGTATACACATAAAAATAAATTAAGCCAGGCACGGTGCAAGTAAACCTCTATAAGTTTGAAGACAGCCCAGTAGACATAGTAGGTTTTAGCTAAGGCTACATAATGAGACTGTGTCTCAAAAAAATTTTTTTAAGATTTTATTTATTCAATGTATAAATTTTATTTATACAATGTTCTACACCTGCAGGCCAGAAGAGGGCACCAGATCTCATAGATGGTTGTGAGCCACCATGTGTTTGCTGGGACTTGAACTCAGGACCTCTGGAAGAACAGTCAGTGCTCTTAACCTCTGAACCATCTCTCCAGTCCTCAAAAAAAATTTTTCAATTATAATTTTAAAAAACTTTAAGAAAGTGTGTGTGGAGGTGTGCATCTGCAATCCCAGCCCTGGCTAGGAAGAAGCAGGTGACCGTTGCCACTCACTGGCCAGCTTATCAGTGAGCTCCAAGTTTAGTAAGAAACCTTGTATCAAAAAACAAGATGCTGCCAGGATCTTTAATCCCAGTACTCAGGAGCCAGAGGCAGGAGGATCTCTGTGAGTTGAAGACCAGCCTTGTTCTACACAGTAAATACATATGCACATTTACCCACATGTGTATGTGCACACACAAGTACCACACATGCACACACATTTGTGACTAGGGCATGGCTCAGCCATAGAACACTTGCCTAACTTGTGAAAAATTGAGGGTTCCCTCCTTAGCGTAAATAAGTACAATCTATAATTCAATACCAAAATAAAGTATCTCTGTAATCACCGCCCAGGTAAAAGTACAGAACTTTTCTACCCACCTAGGAAGCGTCTCTCCCTATGTCTGCTGGCTCTTCTGTGACAATTGCTGGGATTAATCTGTCATGCTGACTTGTCTGTTTTCCTTTTTCTGTCATATTGAGATTGAAACTCAGACCACACAAGGCAGAGGCTCTACCACTGAGCCACACCCCAGCCCCTCACTGAGGGATTCTAGGCAGGGGCTCTACCACTGAGCCACACCCCAGCCCCTCACTGGGGGATTCTAGGCAGGGGCTCTACCACCGAGCCACACCCCAGCCCCTTACGAGACAGCCAGTCATATTTTTGTTATTTATTCATTTTGCTTGATATTTGAGGCAGGGTGCTGATATGTATCTCACACTGGCCTCTTGTTTTGTGGGTTTTTGTTGTTTATTTTTTCAAGACGGGGTTTCTCTGTGTAGACTTGGCTGTCCTGGAACTCGCTCTCTAGACAAGGCTGGCCTCTAACACAGAGAACTACCTTTCTCTGCTTTCTAAATGATGAGATTAAAGGTGTGCTTCACAGAGTCAGGCATTGTTTATAGGGATTTAATTTTTTATACAGTCTTGCTGTGTAGACCAGACTGGCCTCATATTTACAATCCTCGTACCTCTGCTTCCCAAATGTTAGGTTTACAAGCATGTACCACCTCACCTACTTCTTCAGCTGTTTAATTTTAATGAAAACTTCCAGAACCTATCTCCAAAGCATGGACTGGGTCTTTGCATCCCAGAGGGTGGGGGGGGGGGAATCTATTCCACATGCCTGCCACTAGGTGGCAGAAGCAAGCATTTTAATTCTAGCCATTCTGATTGGACAGCCAAACTTCTTCCCGGTGTTAAGCAGCTAGGCGTGCCTGCCCTGGCCCGTCAGCCTCTCCGTGCAGGAATCTAGGTGGCAAGGATGCTGTGGGTTTTAAGAGTGAGTGTATGCACGTGCCAGTACACAAGACAACCAGCTGATGCTGAGTGTGTGTCATATACCTTCAGCCCCAGTTTTCCGAGGTGCTAGATGGACGATCTGAGTTTGAGGCTAGCCTGAAAGCTGTTCTCTGACCTTCACAGATGCTATAAGACACATACACACACCATTGATAAATAATATGAAACCTTTAAAATAACCAAGTGCCCGGGTGTGACTCACGTGGTAGACTACTTGGCTACCAAAGCTGAGTTTGGTCCAAGCCCCACATAAATCAGGTATAGGGCACACATAAGTATTCATGAACTGGAGACAAGAAGATCAAAAATTCTGGGTCAGCTGGGTGGTGGTGGTGCACGCCTTTAATATAATCCCAGCACTCTGGAGGCAGAGACAGGTGGACCTCTGTGAGTTCGAGGCCAGCCTGGTTTACAGAGTGAGTTCCAGGACAGGCTCCAAAGCTACAGAGAAACCCTATCTTGAAAAGAAAAGAAAAGAAAAGAAAAGAAAAGAAAAGAAAGAAAAAAAGTTTGAGGTCACACTCTCCTAGGCTGCAAAGTGGGGGCGGTGCATGATTTTAATTCCACACTTGGGGACAGGAGCAGGCAAATCTCTGTGTGAGTTTGAGGCCAGCCTGGTCTACAGAGCAAGTTCTAGGACAGCTAGGACTGTTATATAGAGAAACCTTGTCTTGGAAAATCAAAAAATAAATAATAAAGTAAAACTGGCCATTTTCTAGTGGTGCACACCTGTAATCTCAGCAATTGGAAGGCAGAGGTGGGAGGATCAAGAGTTTAAGGTTAATGTTGGAGCTCTGTGCACTGCGACCTCTGGTGAGCTCAGGACAAAATGGTCCTGAGAGGGGTTGCATGAGCCAAGACCGCCCTTTGGACACCCACAGATTCTGTTTCATTCATCTAGTGCCAGGGAGGAACACCTGCTTAGACAGACAGACACAGCACAAAAAGGGGAGGAGTCTCCGTGAAGTCCTGAAGCAGGCATTATAAACAGGTTCCTGCTAATATCTTCCTGGCCTCCCAGTGCCATTTGCTCTGGGAACTCAAGAGGCAAAAGAAGTATCCACTGGGGAGCTGGAGAGGTTAAGAGCACTGAGTGCTCTTCCAGAGAACCTAGGTTCAATTCCCAGCACCCACATGGCCACTCACAACTGTCTGTAACTCCAGTTCTAAGGGACCCGACACTCTCACATAGACAGATATACAAGCAGAACACCGATGAACATAAAAATAAATCATTGAAAAAGGTAGGTAGTAGTATCACGCCGAGCACTTAGAGGCACAGATGAGTGAATGAGTTCAAGGCCAGCTGGTATACAGAGTTCCAAGATAGCCAGGGCTATGTAGAAAAGCCCTGTCTTGAAAAAAAATAAATATTTTTTAAAAGAAAAATTAAAGAGTTTGGAGAGATGGCTCAGTAGTTAAGACTGTGCTTGCTGCTCTTCCAGACGACTAGAGTTCAATTCCCACACATGTTTTGAACGGCTCATAACCGTAACTTCAGTTCCAGGGGATGAAATACACTCTTTTGGGTCTCCTCAGGCATTGCCCCCATGTGGCACACACACATAAACACATTTTTAAAAAAGACTTATTTTTAAATCACATTTTTGTGTGTATGAGTTAATACACGAGTATGTTTGGTCAAGCTGGATGTATACATAATATATATGTATACATATATATTGTCATCTTTTTTTAAATATTTATTTATTTATGTATTATGTATACAATATTCTGTCTGTGTGTATGTCTGCAGGCCAGAAGAGGGCACCAGACCTCATTCCAGATGGTTGTGAGCCACCATGTGGTTGCCGGGAATTGAACTCAGGACCTTTGGAAGAGCAGGCAATGCTCTTAACCACTGAGCCATCTCTCCAGCCCCCTATTGTCATCTTTTTAAGGGAAGAAAAGTAAATGGAGTTCCCGGACTTGACTAATCAGAGTATCTGAGGCTGCGGTCAATGTTGTTTCAGCTATTTTTTTGTTGTTGTTGTTTTTTGTTTTTCGAGACAGGGTTTCTCTGTAGCTTTGGTGCCTGTCCTGGAACTAGCTCTTGTAGACCAGGCTGGCCTCGAACTCCCAGAGATCCGCCTGCCTCTGCCTCCCGAGTGCTGTGATTAAAGGCGTGCGCCACCACCGCCCGGCTTCAGCTATTCAAACTCCTATAAAATCCTCCATTCTGACAGCCCATCTGTCACACTGCACTCTGTGAAACTACAGTTCCCACAATGCCAAGAGGCTCCCGCCGCGCTCTCAGCATACATCTCCCAAGGTGTCTTGCGAGATAGACTGACCTCTTGACGCCGCAATGACTACAACTCCCACAATGCTCGGAGGTGCAACTACCGCCCCCTAGGGCTCCTAGCCCTGCCACGTCCGGAGAGTCCGGTTTCGGGCGGGGCCGGCTAGGTGCTGCGGGGCTCGGGGCTGTTTACAGCGGTTCTACAATCTGCAGTGCAGACATGGCGACCCAGAAGGACCAGCAGAAGGATGCGGAGGTGGAAGGGCTGAGCGCTACGTGAGCGAGCAGGATGTAACCCCCAGACCCGAGATGCTGGAGTCCCGGCCCCCAGACGTAGAGCTTTCCTTTTCAGAGATGTCTCCTCAGCCCCTCCCCGCTGGGAGGGACTCAGGAGTATTAACCGTCTCCCAGGACCCTTTCCCCTAGGAGTTTAAGGTCATCCTTGGGACTGTGGGTGCTGGGATCTGGGGTCCGGGCCCTTGTTCCTGCTTGCAGCTGATCTGCCCCACCCTTCAGGACCCTGCTGCCCAAGCTGATTCCCTCTGGCGCAGGCCGAGAGTGGCTGGAGCGGCGCCGCGCGACCATCCGGCCTTGGGGCACCTTCGTGGACCAGCAGCGATTCTCTCGACCCCGCAACCTGGGCGAGCTTTGCCAGCGCCTGGCACGCAATGTGGAGTATTACCAAAGCAACTACGTGTTCGTGTTTCTGGGCCTCATCCTTTACTGCGTGTGAGTGCCTCTGCAGCCCCGCCCTCGATAGTTATCAGGGCCCGCCCCCACGAGTATACCTATGCCACACCTGGTGACTAAAGGACCAGGTCTGTCTGTACTCCTGAATCCACCCGACCAGAATGCAGTATGTGATGTCCAAGGCTAGAGGGACCCAGCTGACACAGCCTCATATGGCTGACTCCTGTCCCCCACGCTCTTCCAGGGTAACATCCCCAATGCTGCTGGTGGCTCTGGCTGTCTTCTTTGGAGCTTGTTACATTCTCTATCTGCGCACGCTGCAGTCTAAGCTTGTGCTTTTTGGTGAGAAATCCCCTGCCCAAATGGATCCCTAGGTCTAGAGGTCATGGTCTCACAGAATGCAAACTTCCAAATATTGGGACTAAAGTCGGCCCCACAGAGATGTACACTAAAGTCATTACACTTAGTCCTTAAGGGCTCACACCTACCAGGTGTTCCCCTCCAGTCTCAGCTTCCCAAACTCAGGGAGACCTCCGACACCCCTGGCTCCTCTGTCTCGGGTAAAATGACTCAATCCTCCCAATCCCTCCCAAACCCCTGCGGAAAGCATCAGCTGCAGGTACCCACACTGGACACCAGGTGGCGACCTTATGCGGGCTTAGATCCGCCTTCCCAGGCCTTCGTCCTAGAACCCGACAGATAGTGGGGTATTTTCAGAGGGGGAAACTGAGCCCTGTAGGTCTAGTGGCCCCAGACTGGTACCAGCTACCACTGGGAAGAAATGTGTCAGGGAAGACCCCCTAGGGGAACATCCCGGATTTGCTAAGGAAACCTAAGACAAGGTGTTTCAGGGACCAGCAAGTTAGGTACCAGCACAAAGGGCTGGGGCAGAGGAGTGCCTGAAGTACGAGAGAACTTGACCTTGGCAAATGGTCCTCACTGAGGCACACACAATTTCCAGGTGTAGGAGAGTCTGAAAACACACACACACATTACACATACACACACACATTACACACACACACACACACACAGTTTTAAGATAGGGTCTCATTTTGTAGCCTTGGCCTGCCAGCACCGCACTACGTAGACTAAGCTAGTCTCCAACTCACAGATTCTCCCTCCCTTTGCTTCTTGTGTGCTAAGATTAAAGGAGTGTGCCACCTTGCCGTGGTCTTACAAAATTTTGTAAGCACCCAGAAGGCAGGCCCTCTGGAAGAGTAGCAAGTACTCTTAACTGCTGGGTCGTCTCTCCAGCCCCCACAAACCAAATTCCTGTGAAACACAGCAAAGAACACAACCTCAAAGCCAGAAGCTCTAGCCCATGCCTATAATCCCAGCGTTTGGGAGGCTGAAGCAGAGAGATTGCTGCAAGTTCAAAACAAGGCTGGGCTTCAGGGTTTTTTGGTTTTGGTTTTTTTTTTTTTTTAATCAGAATAAGGGTTTGCAGAGATGGATCAGAGGTTAAAATTGAATTCTGTTCTTGCAAAGGACCCAGGTTTGGCTCCCAACACCCAACCCCCCAAGTAAGGTGACTGTCTCATAGCCACCTGTAACTCCAGTTTCTGGCCTCCTCGGGCACCTGAACTCTTGTGCACATATGCCCACACAGGGCACACACCCATAATTCAAATAATAAATAAAATTTTAAAAAATAAAAAAGAAGACAAAAATCCTTAGGTCAGACCTGGCTATGGGGCCACCAGCCTGAGACTGGTATCCAGGCCGGAACATGAGGCTAGCCTAGTCTGAAAGAGACGTGGCCTGGGGCTTAGGAGAGGTGGAACTGAGGAAGGTGGTTATGGTCTGGGCAGGTCGCTTTGGGGAATCAGGGTCGGGCTAGGGATGGGAGGCTCTGATGTGAGGAGTCTGTCTTAATACACAGAAGGTTCCAGAGCTTGTGACACTAGATTGATGGAGGGGGGTCAGGTGGGAACAGCTGCCCAATGCCATCTTTCCCCAGGCCGAGAGGTGAGCCCCGCGCATCAGTACGCCCTGGCTGGCGGCGTCTCTTTCCCCTTCTTCTGGCTGGCAGGTGCTGGCTCCGCTGTCTTCTGGGTCCTGGGTGAGTAAAGGGTCTGGGTAGGGTGAGGTTGGGAGCCAGGGGAGAGAATGCATCCTGAACTACCCACAGTCCTACAGGAGCCACCCTCGTGGTCATCGGCTCCCATGCCGCCTTCCACCAGATAGAGCCCACAGATGGAGAGGAGCTACAGATGGAGCCTGTGTGAGCTGTCAGGACCTGCCTGCCTCACCTGCTGCCCCTCTGTCTGCTGTTTTCCTGCCTGACCTTGCCATCAGTCCGCTCTGCTGGAGCCCCCACCTCAAGCCCCTCGCCCAGGGAGAGGCTTTGTATTCAGAAATAAAGCTGTTACAGCTGCTACTTAGCTATGGTTTCCTGGTTTCTCTTTTATAGGTAAGGAGGGGGTTTACTGAGAAATTGGGGCTGGAGAGGTAGCTCAGCCAATAAGAGCACTGACTGATCCAGGTTCAGTTCCCAGCACCCACATGGCAGCTCACACCTGTCTATAACTCCAGCTGTAGGGGACCCAATATCTCTGACCTTCAAAGGCACTCACAGTTGTGCGTGCGCGTGCACACACACACACGCACGCACACATACACATAATTAAAAATAATAAAATTTAGCCAAGTGGTGGCACATACCTTTAATCCCAGCACTTGGGAGGCAGAGGCAGGCGGATCTCTGTGAGTTCGAGACCAGCCTGGTCTACAAGAGCTAGTTCCAGTGCTGGAGAGATGGCTCAGTGGTTAAGAGCATTGCCTGCTCTTCCAAAGGTCCTGAGTTCAATTCCCAGCAACCACATGGTGGCTCACATCCATCTGTAATGAGGTCTGGTGCCCTCTTCTGGCCTGTAGGCATATATGCAGACAGAATATTGTATACATAATAAATAAATAAAATATTAAAAAAAAAAAGA
>NW_026068147.1:690063-692461 GCF_014885135.2 Alexandromys fortis
CGTCTCGAAAAAGCAAAAAAAAAAAAAAAAAAAAAAGAAAGAAAGAAACCCTGTCTCTAAAAATAACAAAGGTTGCCAAGTGTGATGGTGTATGCCATTAGTCTCAGCACTAGAGAGGTTGGTGGATCTTGCTGAGTTCAAGGCCAGCCTGGTCTACACTACAGAGCCACTTCAAGGTTAGCCAGAGCTACAAAGCAAGACCATGCTGGCCAGAGAAGGCCTCCTGGAGAGGGTGAGCGAGCCTGGGCAGTGATGGAGCAGCTGCCCGTCCTTTAAAGACCAAGGCTCTGGGCACAGAGGCAGCAGCGCCAGGAGGCAGGAAGAGCAGTGAGGACCTGGAGAGCTTGGTGAGGGAGACTGGGAGCTGCAGGAGGCTTTGACTTTTACCCTGAAGAACATGAGTTAGTAACTGTCTTTGTTTTTGAGACAGGGTTTCAAGTAGCCCAGGCTGGCCTCAGACTCACTGTGTAGCCATGGCAACTCCTGATCATCCTGCTTCCACCTCCCAGGGGCTGGCATTCCTGACATGCCACCATACCTGGTGCATACATCCTGCTTCCGCTTACTAGCCCCAGCCCTGAGGCTGGCTTTTGGTTTTTGTTTTTTGTTTTTGTTTTTGTTTTTGTTTGTTTTGTTTTGTTTTTTGTTTTTCAAGACAGGGTTTCTCTGTAGCTTTGGAGCCTGTCCTGGAACTAGCTCTTGTAGACCAGGGTGACCTCACAAAGATCTGCCTGCCTCTGCTGGGATTAAAGGCATGTGCGTGCCACCACCGCCTGGCAGAGGCTGGCTTTTTAGTGGAGCATGCAGATTTGACTATCCAGGAGCCCTGATGGCAGAGACCCAGGCATGGTCAGGGAGGCACACCCTGATCAAATGAGCCAAAAGATGCCTAGAAGGGTTGAGAAACTGCTCTTGATTGGGCGGCTTGGTGCTTCACTGAGGTTGTGGTGACATTTCTGGAAGATCTGGGAGTAAGGTCCCCAAGGCCTTGCAGAGCCTACATTCCTCCCAACCCCTTGTGTCACCCAGCAGAGTTCTTCTCCCTTCTGTGGCCTTCATTCAGCAGTGGTTAGCAAGGGCTCTGGAATTCTGCTTCAGGCTTGCAAGCCCGCAGCCCACTGTGACAACTGTGTGCCTGAGGCAAGGCTGCTGCAGCTGCTGCTCTCAGTGGAGGCCACAGGGCTGGAGAGGTGGCTCAGCAGCTAAGAGCTCGGCTGCCCTCCAGAGGACCCGAGCTGGGCTCCAAGCACCCACTTCAGACTTCTTAGAACTGCCTGTAACTCCAGCTCCAGCGGATCTGACATTCTCTTCTGGTTTCCAGGAACCTACATGTACATGTACACACACACACACACACACACACACACACACACGTGTACACACACACAAAGTGAGAAACATGCATTCTGAATGGAAAACAGCAGACTTCAGAGACGCCATATGAAGGAGGTGTGTAATACTCATTGCTCATGTTTACATATATGTTAGGTGACATGTCACACACACCTTTAATCTCAGCACTCAGGCAGGAGACAGAAGTAAGCAGAGCTCTATGAGGCCTCAAAGGCCTGCCTGGTCTACATAGTGAGCTTCAGGACAGCAAAGACTATATGTTTATACATATCTGTACATATATGTCCACATACAAAGAGGTGGGAGCCCAGGCTGGCCTTGGAGTCAGGAGCTGGAGAGATGTCTCAGTGGTTAAGAGCACTGGCTGCTCTTCCAGAGTTCCTGAGTTCAATTCCCAGCAACCACATGGTGGCTCACAACCATCTATCTGTAATGAGATCGGCGCCCTCTTCTGGAGTGCGGGCATATGTGGAGGCAGAATGTTCTATACATAATAAATAAATCCTTTTAAAAGAGGTGGCTCAGTGTATTAATTGATCTTCCAGAGGACCTAGATATAATTTCCAGCAGTCACATGGCAGCTCACAACTGTCTGTGATTCCATTATCAGGGTATCTGTTACCCTCTGGTTTTCTCCAACACCAGGCAAAACACCCACACACATAAACTTAACAAATCCTTGAGGCCAGCCTGGGCTAAATAGTGAGACCCTGTCTCAAGAAAACAAACAAACAAACAAGTAAATATCTTTAAAATGTGACTGCAGAGCTGAACTGTGGAGGTGAACACCTCTAATCCCAGCACCCAGGAGGCAGAGCAGGCAGATCTCTGAGTTTGAGGCCAGCCTGGTCTACAGAGTGAGTTCCAGGACAGTCAGGACTACATAGAGAAACCCTGTCTCAACAAACAAACAAAAAACCTTCTAATCTGCCAGGCGGTAGTGGCGCCTGCCTTTATTCCCAGAACTCGGTAGGCAGAGGCAGGCAGATCTCTGTGAGTCTGAGGACAGCCTAGTCTACAAGAGCTAGTTCCAGGACACCCAGAG
>NW_026068147.1:693462-694728 GCF_014885135.2 Alexandromys fortis
AGAGAGAGAGAGAGAGAGAGAGAGAGAGAGAGAGAGAGAGAGAGAAGGGGGAGAGGCAGAGGGTGGGGAGAGAAAGAAAAAGCAAGAAAAGGCATGTTTTTTTGAAACAGAGACTCTCTGTGAAGCCCTGACTGTCCTGTCCTGGAACTTGATCTGAAGACCAGGCTGGCCTTGGATTCAGAGATCCGCCTACCTCCATCTAGTATTAAAGGTGTGTGCCAACAAGAAAATATAATTTTAAAGACAAATGTCCCCTAATGAGTTCACATACATGCTGTATTTTGTATGGGTCCTTTGAACACTCTCTCAAAGTATTCCGCGTTTTAAATATAAAACAGGCCCTTAAAGGTGCAGCATCCGTATGCGATTCCATGAGGGGCTGCTACCGTACTGGGAGATCAGAACTTGATGCTATGTTTTCATTGACTATTCCCATATGATGTAGTTCTTTGTGAATACTACCAAACAGTGTATTTTAATTTTTTTTTTTTTGAAATAGGATTTCTCTGTGTAGCTTTGGAGCCTGTCCTGGAATTCATTCTGTAGACCAGGCTGGTCTCAAACTCACAGAGATCCGCCTGCCTCTGCCTCCCAAGTGCTGGAATTAAAGGCATGCGCCACCACCGCCCGGCTCCAGCTCCTATTCTTTTGAAAAATATTTTTTTGAAGCCAGGTGGTGGTGGTGCACACCTTTAATCCCAGCACTTGAGAGACAGAGGCAGTGGGACCCCTGAGTTCAAGGCCAGCCTGGTCTACAGATTGAGTTTCAGGATAGCCAGGCTACACAAAGAACCCTTGTCTGGAAAGAAACCAAGAAAAAAAAAGATTTAAAATTTTTATATGTAGTGCTGGAGAGATGGCTCAGAGGTTAAGAGCATTGCCTGCTCTTCCAAAGGTCCTGAGTTCAATTCCCAGCAACCACATGGTGGCTCACAACCATCTGTAATGGGTTCTGGTGCCCTCTTCTGGTCTACACACACACAGACAGAATATTGTATATATAATAAATAAAAAAAAAATTTATATGTATACATGTTTTGCCTGCATGTATGTCTGTGCACCATGGGCATACTGACTAGCTGAATCCTCAGAGGTCAGAAGAGGGTGTCAGATCCCCTGGAACTGAAGTTTTACAGAGGGTTGTGAGCCACCAAGTGGGTGCTGGAAACTGAGCCCAGGTCCTCTGCAAAAGCAGCAAGAGCAGTCTTTCTAGCCCCTTTCCTTCTCTTCTCTCTCTTTCTTTCTTTCATAGTAATTTTTTTTTTT
>NW_026068147.1:701004-702516 GCF_014885135.2 Alexandromys fortis
CAGGCCAGAAGAGGGCACCAGACCTCGTTACAGATGGTTGTGAGCCACCATGTGGTTGCTGGGAATTGAACTCAGGACCTTTGGAAGAGCAGGCAATGCTCTTAACCTCTGAGCTATCCTTAATTTGTATTTTTATGTGCATGAATGTTTTGCCTGCATACATGTCTATATGCCATGTACATGCCTGCTGTCCACAGAAGCCAGAAAAGGGTGTCAGATCCCCTGGGACTTGGAGTTACACACACACACACACACACACACACACACACACACACACACACACACACACAGTTCTAAGTTGTCATGTGAGTGTTGGGAACTGAACCCTGGGTCCTCTGGGAGAGCAGCCTGAGATCTTAACTACTGAGCCATCTGTCCAATCCATGGTGACTCTTTCCTCGAGAGTCTCAGCTATTCAAATTGCAAAGAGTGGAGAGATTTGCTCACAACCTTGAGCCCTCTGAGAATTCCTGGGAACACTGACTATGGACCTTGACTCTCACAGATGAACAGGCTAGGAATTTGAAAACACCGAGAAGCCTGCTCCCTTGTTTCGAACACCACCTAACTCTAAATTGCATTACTGTTGCTGAATCGAGAGGAGCGGTTTCCCTTATCCAAGTGTTACAGCTCTGAAGGGAAAGGTATCCTGAGTCAGGATTCCAGAGTCACACTGCACAAGAAACGGCCCAGAAGAGATTACTGGGAAAGACACAAGAAGGTGAGCCTCTGTTCCGCAAGAAGCAGCAGAGAACTGAGCAGGAGGCAGGCTTTATAGAAGGTTTCTGAGGGGCGGTGTTTTCCAGGGTGGAGATTTCCAGGGTGGGGATGGGTTGAATTCCAGACTCAAAGATTAGTGGGTTAAGGGCTCAGGAATTGGTGCCAAGCAAGACATTGTTGGTTTTGATTGGCATGAGCAGCGCAGGCCTCTGGTTGTCTAGGATAACAGACAGCTGAAGAGCCCTCCTCTTTCTTTTGTGTGTGTTGGGGGCAGGGCTAGAGGGTAACCTCAAAAATATGCCTCCCACCTCCTTTCAGTAGATCAGCCTGGCCTGGCCTGGCACTCACAGAGATCAGCCTGACTCTGCCTCCCAGGTGCTGGGATTAAAGGTGTGTGTCATCATGCCTGGCCACAATCATCCCACAATTCGGAAATTCTTTTTTTAAAATTTATTTTATGTATATGAGTACTCTATCTGCATGTATGATTTTATGCCAAAAGATCCTATTATAGGTGGTTGTAAGCCACCATGTGGTTGCTGGGATTTGAACTCAAGGCTGGAGAGATGGCTCAGCAGTTAAGAGCACTGCCTGCTCTTCCAAAGGTCCCGAGTTCAATTCCCAGCAACCACATGGTGGCTCACAACCATCTGTAATGAAATCTGGTGCCCTCTTAAGGAAGAGTCCTGGTCAGTTGTCCTCATCAACTTAGACCATGAAACCTAACATGGACAAGTTCAACAGAACCACCATATACAGGCTGCCCATGCATGCTTCGGCATTGCCGGGGCA
>NW_026068147.1:704005-706408 GCF_014885135.2 Alexandromys fortis
TTGTGTTTACCAGCAAGGGGTGGGAGGGAGGTCCAGTGCCTATTTTATTGGTGTTTTAAATTAACTATATACAATTTTTTTTTGTTCGTTTTTTGAGACAAGGTTTCTCTGTGTAGCCCTGACTGTCCTGGAATTGACTCTGTAGATCAGGCTGGCCTTGAACTCACAGAGAGAGATCCACCTGCCTCAGCCTCCCAAGTGCTGGCATTAAAGGCGTGCGCCACCACCACCAGACTAAAAATATTTTATGGCATTCTGTTGTGTGTGCACACATGTTGGCCGACACACACCCTAGAACATGAATGGAGGCCAGAGAATAATTTGTGGGAGTCAGTTTCTGCATTTCACACGAGTGAGTCTCAGGTACCATATTTAGGTAGTCGGATTTGGCAGCAAGCCCCTTTACCCACTGAGCCATGTCAGCAGCCCCTGGTGTTTATTCAGAAGTGGGAGTAGCTTTATCAAGCGCATGCTCAGGGGCTGGACACATTCGAGGAGTAATGTGAGGCCCCGCTGCCACAGTGGTAACAGGGCTGGGACCCAGTGCCCAGTCTGAGGAACTCAGGCCAGTTTAGGGAGTGGACTGTGGGAGTCCACATTCCTAGTTTTAGGGGTTCACTAGTCCCAGGGTGCTGAGGCTTGGATTAGGGGTTACATTTATATCTCTTTTTTTTTTTCTCTTTGGCTTTTCGAGACAGGTTTCTCTGTAGCTTTGGTGCCTGTCCCAGAACTAGCTCTTGTGGCCCAGGCTGACCTTGAACTCACAGAGATCGGCCTGCCTCTGTCTCCCTAATGCTTGGATTAAAGGTATGCGCGCCACCACTGCCTGGAACTCATTTCTCTTTTTATTTTTTAAAACAGTTTATTTTTTATTTTATGTGCATTGGTGTTTTGCTTGCAATGTATGTCTGTGTGAAGGTGTTGGATCCCCTGGAACTGGAGTTTCAGAGCTGCCATGTGGGTGCTGGGAATTGAACCCAGGTCTTCTGGGAGAGCAGTCAGTACTCTTAACCACTGAGCCATCTCTCTGGCCCCTACATCCATTTCTTGTGGCTACTGTAATGGTATTAGAGGCTTTAGGACAGCAGTCACTGCCCTGGTTCTTACAACATAAATGAATTCTCCCCAGCTGAATGTGGTGGCACAAACCTGTAACCCCAACATTGAGAAGACTGAGGCAGGAGGATTGCTGCAAATTGGAGGATAGTCTTGGCTACAGCATGGATGACTGATCTCAAGGAACAAACCAATGATTCTCTAGATAATTCCAGAGACCAGAAGTCCAAATTCAAGGTGAGTGGGGCCTGGGTGGTCTTCCTTCCCAAAGCACCGGGGTGGAGCCTCCCTGGCCTTTCCAGATCCTGGCACACCCCTTGTGTTCCTGTCTGTGAAGGCAGCACTCTGGCCCCACCTTCACATGGCCGCAGCTCTGCTCTCCGTCCCTGCATTCCTCTGTTCCTCATGGGACATCCGTGTAAAGGAGGGTGCCAGATAACCTCGTCTCAAGAGTCTACCTTACTCACCTTGGCAAATTCCTTTTCTTCTCCTTCATTCCTGGAGAAAGGTTTCTCGAACAGTAACAGCCTGGCTGTCCTGGAACTTACTCTGTAGACCAGGCTAGCCTAGAACTCTCTAAGATCCACCTGCCTCTGCCTCCAAGTGCAGGGATTAAAGGTGTGCACCACCACCGTCGCCTGGCTACCCTTCTTCTAATAGATCACGTTAGCAAGTTCCAGGATTTGGGCATGGTAATATCTTCTGAGGGGACCAGCATTCAGACAGCTGCTACAGAGTCTGAAGCGAGCATCCTGAGGCTTCTTCTTGTTATGAGAATTTGGATGTTTAGGGTGGTGGTTGTGCACGCCTTTAATCCCAGCACTTGGGGCTGGAGAGATGGCTCAGAGGTTAAGAGCACTGGCTGCTCTTCCAGAGGTCATGAGTTCAATTCCCAGCAACCACATGGTGGCTCACAACCATCTGTACTGAGATCTGGCGCCCTCCTCTGGCGTGTGGGCATACATCAAGGCAGAATGTTGTATACATAATAAATAAATAAATCTTTAAAAAAAAAAGAAAAAAAAAGAATCCCAGCACTTGAGAGACAGAGGCAGGCAGATCTCTGTGAGTTTGAGGTCAGCCTGGTCTATAGAGCAAGCAAGTTCCAGGATAGGCTCCAAAGCTACAGAGAAACCCTATCTCAAAAAGCCAAAGAGAGGGCTGGAGAGATGGCTCAGTGATTAAGAGCACTGGCTGTTTTTCCAGAGGACTTTAGTTCAATTCCCAGCACCCACATGGTGGCTCACAACCATCTGTAATGAGATCTGGTGCCCCTTCTGCCCTGCAGGCATACATGCAGACAGAACACTGTGTACATAATAAATAAATAAATCTTTAAAAAAAAAA
>NW_026068147.1:706640-712609 GCF_014885135.2 Alexandromys fortis
AAATAAATAAATAAATAAATAAATAAATAAATAAATAAATAGCCAAAGAGAGAAAAAGAGGCATTGCCCAAGTGGTGGAGCACACCTGTAAACCTAGCACCAGCAGGCTGAGGCAGGGGGATTGCTGGCCTGTGAGCCTGTCTCCAAACAGAAGAAACCAAACAAAAGCCACACACATGCCTCTTAGGGTATTAGTGATCTTGCCCTGATGTCATCTTTGGAGGTGACACCATCTAGTGAGATGCCTAGAGTCAGGGACACTTGGGGCCCCTCATCTTAGCGCAGTGTCAAAGGCTAAGGAACCAGAATGTCTACTCTGGGGGACACTTACCCTGGATGGGGCCCAGTTCGAATTTGGAATTGACACTGGAGATTCAGTTACACGGTTTAGGGAGTGTCGATAGAATGCTGTAGTCTGAGTGTGTTGAAATGGGTCACATGAGGAGTGGAGGTGGTGCCCTTTGGCCAGACCACGAGTGATTTACCTTAAGGTCTTGCAGATTCTTTGAGGAAAACACAATTTGTTTGTCCATTTCAGAACCCTCGATTCTAATTTGGGGAGTGAGTGCTAGTTTAGGGATGACTCGTGAAGTTACTGGTACTGGTTTTGGGAAGACCATTTCTGTATCCTTAGGGACTGGCCTGGAGTCCTTGGTTAGGGTGTCTGAAGTGGATGTTTATCCAGGTGACCTGAGTTAACCCAACCGGAGACCCGGGCCTGATGCTGCCGGCTTCTCAGGGGGAGGAGGGTTTCACACACCTGGTGTTGTGGGTATCTAAAGAGTCCTTTATGGAAATCTGACATTAGGGCCTCTGGGTCCTATGCCAGTTCAGGGAGCTGCTCCCAAGGCAGCACCCCACCCTTCAAAACATTCAGGGGGACAGGTCAATTAGGGGTGACTTTCTTGGTGGGGGGGTCACATGCCTAGAATACATGATGCCAGTAGAGACAGTGGTGAGATGAGGTGGGGCGCTGCTGCGGCAGCCGTGGGCTGCAAGCAGGGGTTCCCGCGGGAAGCGGAGCGCAGCGGGGCCGCCGCCGGCGGGAGGGCGAGTGCTGGAGTGACAGCAGAGGAAGAAAAATGGGCCGAGAAATCAGAGTGGACGCGCTGGGGGCGCGAGTCCGGGAGCGGGTGGCAGCGAAAGCTGCGGGTGGGGGCCGCGCCTCGGCCTCCAGGGATGCCGCCCGCCAGCCCGCCTGTCGGGCCCCCGCCCTGGAGGCCACATCCAGAGATCCGACCCTCTCTCTTAACTCCCCTCCAGCGCATCTTCGCCTGGTCCCAGCCCCCCCCCCCCAATCACGCTGCAGGTCCCGTCTGGTGTGTACACAGCCCCCGTCTGCGTCCTAATCCTATCCCCCCAAGTTGTAGACCTTCTCCCCATGTTCTTCTATCCCTTCACCCGCGTTCTAGGCCCCACGACAGTATTCTAGTCTCCTCGCCCGTGTTCTAACCCCCACCCCGCAGAGTTATAGCTCTTCTCCCCAATTTCATCTCCCTCTCTCCGTCTGTGTTCTAGTCCTCCCGATTCATTCTTATTCCCCACTCCGGGTTTTGGTTGCCCCCCCCCGACCTTCTACTCTGCCCCGCCTAAGTTCGAACCCCTCTACCAGCGTTCTAGTGCCCCCCGCCTGCGATTGAACACATACCTCTGCCAGAGTTATAGTGCCCCCCGCCTGCGTTCGAACCCCTCTGCCAGCGTTCTAGTACCCCTGTCTGTGTTCAAACCTCTCTGCCAGAGTTCTAGTGCCCCCCGCCTGAGTTTGAATCCTTCAGCCAGAGTTCTAGTCTCCCCCCCTCCGCCCAAGTTTGAACCCCTCTGCCAACGCTCTCGTCACCCCTCCGCCTACGTTCTAATCCCTGCATCCTGAGTCTCCCAGGTTCTGAGCTGTCTGGGCTGCATCACCCCTTTCCCCCCTGCCCTAGGCCGCCTCCCCGTTTCTAACTCTGCCCCTGCAATCCAACTTCCTCTTTCTCCAGTCCCGCGGGTACCCCTCGTGCCCCCCAAGTCCCTCGCCAGGGTTGCAAGCGGAAATGGGGAGAGCGCGACAGCGGCGGCGGGGGAGGGGCGGGGCGGGGGCGGCGGCCAATGGAGCGGGAAGCAGGACAAATGAGGCCCGGCCCGCACGGCCGACAGGCCCCTCCATCTTCCCATTAGCGCCTAATGGCCCCCCCCCGCCGCCGACTGATGAAGATTTATCGGCCCCGGAGCCCCCGCCCCCCGGCCGGGCCTCACCGCACCCGGCCCCCGCCGTCCGCCCGCGGACACCTGATGAAGCTGTCACCTCGGCGGGAGGGGCAGCGCGCGACCTCTACGATGGCTGGGCCGAGACCCTACCGGGTTGCCAGAATCTTAGGAGCCAAAGAGTCCCCGAGACTCCGGGACCTGCTGCTTAGGGAGATCCAACAATGAGCAGGGGCTGAAGGAGGGCTGGGTCTAGCTCTGGGTCTGAGGGAGAAGCGCTGGGCCTGAACCCCTGAGTCTGAGTGAAGAGGGCTGGGGTCTGGATCCCTGGGTCTGAGGGAAGAGGGATGGGGCTGGATTCTTGGGTCTTACTGAGGAGGGCTGGTCTGGACCCCAGGGTCCGAGGGAGGAGGGCGGGGCCTGGACCCCTGGGTCCGAGGGAGGAGGGCTGGGTCTGGATCCCTGGGTCCGAGGGAGGAGGACTGGGTCTGGATCCCTGGGTCCGAGGGAGAAGGGCTGGGTCTGGATCCCTGGGTCTGAAGGAGGAGGCTGGGTCTGGATCCCTGGGTCGGAGGGAGGAGGGCGGGGCCTGGACCCCTGGGTCTGAGGGAGGAGGGCTAGGCTGTAGTCTTTGGTCTAAGGGAACAGAGTCTTGGGTTCCTGGAAGTTGGAGGCTGGGAGTTGGGACTCCTGGGCCCCAGGCTGGGAGCTTGGCATTGGGGGGGCTGGGTTGGGAGGCCCCTGATTGATTTCTGTTTACCGGCTGTCCCCGCAGGCGGAAGAGCGAATCGCGCCCCATCCATCAACAGGCTCGAAGCCTCCCTAATAAAAACATTTTACTCCTAAATGATCTCGAACTAATTAACTCAAAGTGTTAATTAAAGTTTGCGCAGACAGCATTGTCATCAGGGAGGGTGGTGGATCCATCTTCCTGAGAGAGAGAGACAGGGTTTGGGGGGGATGTGGAGAAGGGGGGCTCCCCATCCCCCCAGCAGAATTCTGCCCTCTGGGAGTTTTTGGTGTCCTCCCTGTCTTCCTTGTTTCTGCAACTGGTCCTACTTTTTTCCGTCTGTCATGGCGTCAGTTTGTCCTAGAGTGTCTGGCTCTGGCTCTTGTCAGAATGCTGTATCCATCTTCTTATTTTTTCCAGACAGGGTCTCATTGTGTGCAGCCCTGGCTGTCCTGGCGCTCACACTGTAGGCCAGGCTGGCCTCGAACTCACAGAGATCCACCTGCCTCTGCCTCCCAAGTGCTGGGATGGGGATAAAGATGCCCGGCGTCTTCCATCATTCTAAGCCCCCATCAACATGGAACTTTTTTGTGTCTGAGTACAAAGTGGGGTTCTATGCAGATGCATGTATATGTGAACAATATGTCTGTAAGTGGACACATGTGTCAGATTGTGTGTGTGGAGATGTGTATGTGTCCCTGAGTGTGAGGATGTGTGTGTGCTGGACTTGTATGCATGTATCCGAGTCTGTGTATGCATGAGAATTTGAATCCAGGGGTATGTGGATACTTGTATGTTTGGATTGCGTGTGTCAGGGTTTGTGTGTACATAAGTGTTCTGAGTCCAGGTGTGTACGGACACTGGTATGTTGGGTTGTGTGTGTTGATGCATGTGCACAATGTACGTGTACAGATCTCCCTGTGTGAGCATGTGGTGTTTGGATGTGTGTGTCTGTGTGTGGCCAGTGCTGCCTGGCAGGCTGGTGTCCCTAGACAGTGAGGACCTTGGGACCCCCGCTGTCTCCCTGAACATTGCTTGGGGAAAGGTGGGAATATAGGTCCGGGAAAGGCAGATGAGCTGCGTGAGCAACCTGGCTCAAGTTCACTCCTCTACCCCTTCTCGGTCTGCCACTGCCAGAGGGGCAGGAAGCTGGGGCCAGGACAGGCCACCAGGCCATGGGCATCCGTGGGGTGGCTGGCTGGGCGGCCCCGGTGTGAGCTCATACATCAGGGCTGACAGGCTCCGAAAGCCCCGGAATTAAAACCTAAATCGAATATTGATCACCCGCTCCGGCCGTGGCGCCCACGACGCCCCCCCCCCCCAAGCTGCCTCGCACTTGCTCTCTGCTCCCTGCTCAGCGTCGCCTTCACCGTCTTTCTCTATCTCCGTCTTTCTCCTTTCCCTGCTTTTTTCTCCCTTCTCCCTACCCCTGGCCTTCTGGTCCCTCCTCTTCGGCCCCAGCAGGTGTCCCATCGGTCAGTGACAGAGAGAAGCAGAGAGACACAAGGGCAGACATGAGCAGGCCCAGACACAGAAGTGGTTTACCAGCCCAGAGGGAACAACACACAGACGAATACAGACCGACAGACACGGGCACCCACTACAAGTCACTCCCTGACTCATACTGAATCAAAGTCCTACACACAGAAGCAGTGACATTCAGACCCAGGCCAGCAGGCGCCTTCAGGCCCCAGGTATAGACACACACAAGGTCACACAGGCATGGGGTGGTGGCACAGACAGAACCAGGATCAGAAAACATAAAGTGTTCCTGCAGACAGACATACTGAGCTGAGGGCAGAGGACAGACTCCCTGCACCCCGTTTCCATTCATTCTTGACTCCCACCAGGGCCATCAGGACATCACCCTTCCTTACTCTGGGTCTAAGATACCAAGGTCCCTGGAAGAGGCTCCTGTTCCTCCACCTTACATATCCCCAAGAACTGGGGCTGATGTAGGTAGACAGCTGAAGAATGTCAGTCCTCTACCTGAACCCCATAAATGAGAAAAGGGCTCCCCATGGACAGAGGCAAGGACAGCACCAAGGTCACCCTGTCCAACTGGCCCAGAAGTTAGACGACCTGTGGGATGGAGGCCAGACAATAAGAAGGACTTCCTGGGCCATGAAGGTTGGGAGGAAGGGGAAACTCAAGGTGGGCAGGGGTGTTGCCCCAGCCCCCACCCCCACTCTGAGAAGCTTCCCCAGCTGGGGCGGGCGGCGGCAGAGGCGGGCGGCAGTGGCGGCTGCCTGGGAGAAGATGAATCTTTCATGAGTGATTTGCGACCGCCTCTTCTCGTCCCGTGTTGTTTAATGTTTCAATTTGGGCGAAAGCAAAACATTCAATCAGGCGGATTAAGTGCGTAATGCGTCTCATCGCTCAATCTGTCGCCTCCGCCGGGCAGCCCGCCGGGTGGGGGGGTGCGTTGGGAGGGGGCGGGAGGCAGAGACCCTGGGCAAAGGGAGCCCCTGTCCCCAGCTCTACTCCTGAGCTTTGCCGCCAGAGCCTCTCGGTTTGGATGACCTCACCAGACTGCAGTGTCTCAGAGCCCAGATTGAGCCTGTCTTGCCCCCACATGCCACCCTCTGCTCCATCTTAGCTGTCTGCTTGGCTTGGGTGTGGGGTTTAGCATCCCACCCACATCTCCGTTGTCTTTGTCCACTTCTTTCCTGTTGTTCTAGGTGTGAGCTCCTGTTTGTGCTTCAGCCCACGAGGCTCTCTGTGAGCGGCTGCCCTCGCCCGCCCGCCTTCTCCCTGGCTACTCCCTGTGGTTTCCCTCTCCCATCTCTGGACCTGTCCTCAGTCTTCCCTCGCCCTAACTCTCTCGATCCCATGGCTCCCATCTCCATCGCACAGAATCCCGACAGGTCTTGCAGCCCATCCCCTGGCTGACAACCTCTGATGCTCTTGGTCTCTGCCCACCGCTCCTGATGGACCAACTCCCCCCCTCCCCTCCCCACCCCAGTTTGTCCTCTCCTCTTTGGAAACTAGCCTGTCTCTCTGTCCCTGTTCATCTCAGTTTTTATCTTTCCATCCAGTTCTTTCCGGTCTCCCC
>NW_026068147.1:713623-730091 GCF_014885135.2 Alexandromys fortis
CTCTCTGGCCTGTCAGTCTGTTTTTCCAGATCTGGCCTTTGTCCCCATTTCTCTGAGTCACTAGAACGAGTTACTAACCCTGAGGTGTTCTCTCTGATGTCTCTGTGTTGCACTTTCTCAACGTCTGTCTTTCTGTCTGCCTGTCTGTCCTCTGTGTCTTATCTTGTCTGTATCTCTGAATCCCTGCCTCCACACAACTAGGCTCCCTGGCTTCCAAGTTTCTCTCTCCCCCTCCTGCCCCTCCCCATCTCAGAGTCTGTCCCTCTATCTCCCGTCCCGTCGCTCTGTCCATCCATCTCTCTCCCTTCCAGCCCCTCCCTCCCTCCCCCTCTCTCCCTCTCTGTCTCACTCTTCGCCTCTCTCTTTTCTCTCTCAAGTGTTTTCAATTTTATTCTGAGTGGAATTAACTACCCCTGATGTCAAATTGCCGCCGAAATCGATAATAATATCTTTACAAAAGAGGATATTCTTCTCTCGGAGAACGGCCTCTGAAAAATGGAAAATTTAGTCGAAATTGATTCATTACTTGACACTTTATAGAACGGCTGCGTATTGATCGCACCTGTCATGTCCCATCTCCCCTAATCGAAGCTGAAGGCCGGCTCCGATGCCTGCTATTTTTCATAATTCCACCGCAGCCGACAGCTCCACAAACACCGCGCTCTCGCTCAGCCTCCACCTCCCGCGCTAGCCACCGCCGCGCGCGCCCTCGGCCTGGCCCTGGCCTCGCGCCTGTGCGGCGCCAACACCGTGTCCCTTGGTCCATCTGTCCACCGATTCCCAAGATGCCCTCTGTCTGTCCTCCCTCACCGGAGGCCTTCATTCTGCTCCACCCTGGCTCCAATCTGTCTGTCTGTCCTTCCCTGGGCCCCCCTTTCCTTCATCTCTCTGTCTTGCGAAAGCCTTCCTGACCCCATCTGTTTGTCTGACTTCCCCCCACTTCCACCGCTTGAGCTTCGTGGTGCCTCCTTCCTTCTGCCCTTCTGACTGGCTCTCTATCCTTCTAGAACACCATCTTTCTTCCTCCACCTTCCCTCTGGGGCTCTTAGGCCAGGGTGGGTGTCGAGTTGGGGTGTGTGTGCCACAGCCTGCTATTCCCTCCCCCATCGGACTCACCCCCCCCAGTTTGACATTTGCAGCCGATCTGCCTTAGTCCCTGCTTCACTGGTCCTCTTAGCCCTTCTTCTGCCTCTGCGGAGTCCTGGGCTCCCTCAGCCTCCTCTCCCAGCCTAGTGTGTGGTACACTGGACTTGACCCAGCGGGTAATGAGAATCAGACAAGGGACCTGCCCTTGGGAACCCAGAGATCTTGTGGTCAAACTGCCCCAAAAGACTTGGGATGATGGGGATGGACCGTGCTCTGGGAATATGTGGCCCAAAGTTGGGGTGCAGATGCAGTCGGCACTATCCATAGAGGAATTCCAGGTGGACAGCTAGATACTTAAGAACACAAACCCCATGCCTTCAAGTCCCTAGGCTCCAGAGGCGGCAAGTGATTTCTGTGCCTCAGTTTCCTCATTGGTAAAATGGAGGTGATGAAGATAACAGTGTATATATATGTACCTCATAGGTTGTGAATACAGTGCTGCTCAAGTGTGTGGGGCAAAGGCGACCCGTAAAGGCGTTCACCACACTGACAACCTTCAATGTACAAGGACCAGACTCAGTCAGTACCCAACAAGCCTTGATTTAGCTCCGGTAGCCTTGGGCTGCTGTGGGGGAGGGGCTGGGACAATGGGCTCCGGGAAGTGAGAAACCCTTCATTGCCCCGAGGCTCGAGGAGTCCCAGCACCGTTAGCTGCTCCCTGGGGCAACCTTCAAGGAGGGTCAGTTCCCAGAGAGGGTCCTTTGCACAGGTCCTAGATGACCTCCCCAGCCCCACCCCCGGGGCAAAAATAGTAGCCCACTAGGTGTTGAAGACTGGTGAGGGTCTCTCCTCACTCTCCTCGGGGACACACACCTCGAGGGCGTCCTTTCACGGCAGGGCATTAACTAGAGTTTTGTGTTCCTGCAGCCCCCCTGGGGAACTTAACTACAGCTTAAGGATCCCCCTCCTGTGAGTTGCTTCCTACAGGCAGGAGGGTGTTGGCCACAAGGCTAAAGACTGGACACACAGACCCAGGGGGTGGGACACCTCTGCACAGGAATGTGTACCTCTAGTGACAGATCTGGCTTTCCTGGGCTCCTTTTGGGTGTGCCTGGTGGGGGGGGGGGGACCTGCGCACACTAGTGGCTGCCTTTCCCAGTTTCCTTTCCATCCCCTGGGGCCCCAGAGAGGGAATGTAAATCTCCCGAAGGCGCACAGCGAACAAGGTGTTAGTTCAAAGAGATCAAAGAGGCACTTGGGGTGGGGAGAGGGGAACAAGAGAGTTCCCAGCGGACAGACGCCGTCTGTGTGGGTCGCATCACCAAGGGCATCAGATCTCTCCCTGGAGGGGTGGGGAGTGCTGCTTCAAGGTGTTAGCATCTCTGGTATTTCCAGTTGACCCCCCAGAGGGGCCTGTCTTGCCTCTTCTACGGGGAGGGGCAGGGTTTAGAGAGAAAGTTTCAGGCCTTTTCGAGGACCCTTCTCAGCGGTCTTACAGGTGTTGCTAAAATCCCAGATTCTACCTGCAGGAAGGGTGTGGGGTAAAGCACGAGAGAGTGTGTCATCCGGGTGTTATTTACAGTCCGAAGGTGTTCTCCCTTCACCGATATCGTAGCACACTTCATGATCATAAATGCAGCCATTAATGATTTCCTTTTCTTTTTTTCTTTTCTCCATCCTCACCCCCCTGCTCCCCCCCCCCCCCGCCAGCCTTGAACTCCGGATCCTTCTACCTCAGCCTCTGGAATGCAGGAATGATGAGTGAAATACTCCCCACCCCCTGGTTTCCAGCTAGTGGTTTGTGTTTTGCTTTGCTTTGTTTTTTGAGACAGGGTTTCTCTGTGTAGGTTGACGGTACTCACTTTGCAGGCTAGGCTGACCTTGTACTCAGAGATCTGCCTGTCTCTGCCTCCTGAGTGCTGGGATTAAAGGCGTGCACCACCATTTCTGGTTCTGCTGGTGTTCTTGATGCTCTTGACAGGTATGATGTAGCCATCAGGGAGTCACAGCTACCCATCTAAAGGCTACTTCTTTCCCAGTGGGTGTCTCATACAGTTGAGGGAGTTCTACTTCACGAGACCCATCTCAGCATCCTCTTGGGTATCCAGAGTCCTGCTCTGGAGAGGGGTGGGGGAACTGTTTCCTATCTTTGGTGAATGTCACCACGTAGCCAGTCTTTAAGAGCTGGGTTAGACACCCCAGGGTCATGTCCCTCACCCCAAGGACTTAAGTGTAGCCTAGTGAAATTCCAAGGCCAGCTGGGAGTGCGGAAGTGGGGGTGAAGAGGAAGGAGTGGGTGGGGAGCGCTCGGGCTACCCCCTTCAGTTTGAACAAGGTGGAACCAGATTGGTCAATGCTAGCTTTACAGAAGTTTTAGGGTTGATTTGGGAGAGCTGATGCTGTAATCCCAGCCAGCACTCTAAGGAATAGCTGTCACCTGTCACGTTACCCCATTTTCAGATGAGGAAACTGAGACTCAGAGATATGAGTGACTTGGCCAAATGAGCGGTGTGTGGGACAGGGGAGGGGGAGCAGGCCCTGCTTGATATAAAGGGCAAATTTCTCATAGCACCCTAACGTCTGCTGTTGAAGGTTGTTGGGGTGGTGACTGCCACACAAGGGTTTGGACACAAAGTATCTGTTTGGTCACTCCAATCTTGCCCTGAGACATAATTGCCCCTCCTGGGGTAGGTGCCCCCCCAAGAATGAGGTCTTGGAGGTCAGTGTGTGGTGGCACATCTTACAATCCCAGCATTTGGAAGGTGGAGGTGGGGCAGGAGGAACAAGAGCTCTGGGCCAGCCTAAGCTGTAGTAAATTGAGTTCAGCCTGGGCTATATGAGACCAGACCGTGTCTCAAAAATACTAACAAAACCCAATGAGTTGTTGGGACTTGGAAGTGGGGAGGAGACTGACCTGGGAATGGGGATACCAACTGGGGAAGGGAGGCCAAAACTGGGAGGATTGGTGAGTGGAAAGAGATGGAGACGCTGACCTGGAGAAAGAGGGCAAGGTCAAGCTGCAGCAGGAGGTCCTGTGGAAGGTGAACTGCTCCTGGGGTCCTGGAGATGGCTGATGATGTACTTCAGTGAGAGTCAACCCACTGGGCCTTCGTGTGTGTGTGTGTGTGTGTGTGTGTGTGTGTGTGTGTGTGAAGGGAAGGGAAGTGCCTCAGTGTGTCCACTCTGGGCTCTGTTGGTGGTTGTCCAGTGTGCCAGTAAGGGTCTGCACCCTGGCGTGTGGTGTCACAGTGCGGCCCTGTGTCTGTATCTCAGCACTGGGTGGGTGGATGGGGGGTTTGGGGTGGGTAGGTATGTCGAGTGTGTGTCTAGAATAGAAGGCATGTCCATGCACCTGTGTGCATGTGCTTGCTTCTGTGTTTGGTGGTGTGTCCTGTGTGTGTTGTATGTGCATGGTCTATGTCACTGTTTCTACGTGTCCCTATGTCCGCGTGTCGGCTGTCTAGGCTGTGTGTGTGTCCTTGTATAAGCCAGGCCCAGCTTTGCCTGTGTGTGGCGGCGGTCTCTCCAACTAGATCCAGTCCGTCTGTCTGCGAGTCTTCCCCGTGTAGGACAGAGAGTAGGTGGGAAGGGAAGGGAAGGGAAGGGGAAAGGTGTTGGGGGTGTCCCTCCGCCCCCACCCCACCCCCACTCCCTCAGTCCCGGGATCGAACCTTATTTAGAGTCGCAATTCGACATCTGTTTTCAAATTTGATCAGCTCTGAACTTTATTTTCCGAGTTTGAGGAAAATTATATTCCATCGATCGCGCGCCCGCCCCCTCCCCCGCACAGCCGCCGCCGCCGCCTCCATATATCTGCGCGCCGAGCCCGGCCGGGCGGCCGCGAGGGAGGGAGAGCGTGCCGCGCCGCGGAGGAGCGAGGGAAGAGGAGGAGGAAGAGGAGCGGCAGGAGAGGAGGGGGCGCAGAGGCACGATCCCCTGTGCCCTGACCCAGAGCCGGGTTCCCAGCTTCCCGCGTCCCGTTCTCTTCTGCGCGCGTCTCTGTTGGGGTATCTCCTCTGCTTCTCTGCTCGTGCCCCTCGTCTCTGTTTCCCTGTCTCTGTCACGCTGTCTCAGGGACTCCCAGACCCCAACCTCTCGGGCTTCGTCTGCGCGGGACTCCAGGCCCGCGTCCCTAGCCCCGCGCCCTGGGGTCTCTTTCCCGCGGACGCCGCGGGGCCATGGCTGCGGGATCCGAACTTTAAACACTTCTCCCCGGACAGGAGCAGATGCGCAAGGCGCAGAAAGTGAGTGAGCGCCTCAGGCCGTTTCGGGGGCGGGGATGAGGGGCGGGGATTGATGCCCGGGGCGGGGGGCCCGGGCCGCGGGAGGTGCTCCCCAGAGACCCCGGGGCAGGAATGGTGCCCCAGGCGCGGCAGCCGGGGCTCGGCGGCGGGGTGCGGCTGCGCCTAACTCTGGGGAGGTGGGAGCGAATCCCTCCGGAGCAGATTGTGGACCGGGGTGCGAGGTGGGAGGGATGAATGCTGGAGGCAGGGCCTTGAGACTGGGGTGCAAGGTGTGTGTGTGGACAAGGGTGTGAGTGTGGAAGGCTCTGGAACGGGATCAGGACAGACTAGAGTGTGACTGTTTGGGGATGGGGACTGGAGGCCAACTTGAGCTTGGGTCTGGATATTTGAGCCTGAGCAGTCTGGACATTTAGGACCAGAGAGTACCATGGGGTTTAAAGGTCAAGTCCGAGGGCTTGAATATTTGAGACCTGGGGCTCGGAGCCTAGAGTCAAGCGCTAGCTATTTGGGGATGGAACAGCCTCGTTGGGGCTCGTGGTGGGTACCAAGGATTTGGATTTAGGAGAGAGGAGATCTAGATTGGGTGGAGATGTGATCTGAATTGGGGTGGGAATTCAAGGCTGAGCGACTACAAAATTGGATCTAGTATTTGGTGTGAGGGATCGGTCTGTGGGAAGGGTTACTGGAACCAGACCTGGGGTCAGCCCATTTGGGAGCAAGGAGTGCCTAGACTTGAACTTTGATGTAGGGAGGTCTTAGACACCCTGTCTGCTCATCGTTCCTCCACAGTCGCCCGCCCTGTGGGGCTACCTCTGCCGTATCTCCACCGCTTGTCTCTCCTCACTGTCTCTCTGTCTACATCTCTGTGACTTCTTCCAGCTCTCCCAGGAGCCAGGAGTGACTAACTCCCAGGCTCGGCCTCTCTAACTCTTTATCTGTCTCTCTTACCCTGCGGCACTAACTCTTAGACTACCCCTCCCAGAATTCCCATGCACAGCTATCTCTGGCCTCTCCCTCTTCGGCAGGCGTCTCTCGGTCTCTCACTATCTCTCCGTCTCTGTCTCTCCCAGTATCTCTGTCTCCCCCTCGCTGGTTTCCGCTCAGATTAAGCCGGGGACCTAATTCCAGGCCCAGGATCGAATTTTCTGGCAACAAAGGGAAATAGCGAATCGATCGGTCGCTCCGGAGATTAAGAGACAAGCGGCGCGCGGATCTATCACAGCTAAACGGCCCCCCCGCCCGCTCCCCCCGCCCCGCCGGCCCGCCGAGGCCCAGACGCGCTCCGCATCGCCAAACAGCCTCAGGAGCCCGAGCTGCCCGGCAGGCCCAGGCCTCCCCAAGCCCAGAGCTGGAGCCGCGGGAGGAACTTGTGAGCTCCGACAGGCTCCTGGGAAGACAGCACACCTGTGCTTCAGGTAACACCCTCCACCTGCTCCCAACCAATTCACCTATCCCATCCATGTGACCCCTTCAAGTTCTCCACATCTGAACCTCCACCAAAAGCGGCCTGCTTGTACCCATCGCCTGTTCCCCTCATCTACTGGGGCTCACAAGGGCAAGCACACGCAGGTCCTTTCAGGTAGCCCTTGTCCCCTTCAAGCCTGCCCCAGAGATGCTCATTAGCATAAAGTCTCTCACTGAATAGGAACCCTCTCTTACACCTGATCTCCCGGGTTACACCTGCTTTTCAAAAGCTGCACCTCTGCCTGAAATCTGTGGCCAATTTCATTTTTCACGTCACAGGGTCCCCTGCAACACTCCAAACCTTTCCTCAGTTCTCTGGGTGTACTTGTTTCTCACATCTTTATATTTAAGCCATGCTTCCTCTCCAGAAGTGCCTGTTACACACACACACACACACACACACACACACACACACACACACACCCCTTCCATTGCACACAGCCTTCAGTTACAGCATGACCCCACCCACCCTCCTCAGCCACCCTTATACCTGACCTTCCAAAACAGCCTCAGGCCACCTAGGAGCACTCATGTGCCCCCCTACACACACACACAAACACACACACACACACCTATCTTTTATATCAACACACTTAAGGGGCTGAAACTCAGTTCACAGAACCCCAGTTTAGCAGAACACTCCAAGTTCGATCCCCAGAACTCCACAAACCAGGTGTAGTGGTTCATACCTGTAAATCAAGAACTCTGGAGGTGGGGGCAGGAAGATCAGAAGTTCAAGGTCATCCTTGCCTGTGTAGCAAGCGCTTGTCTGCAGCCAGGGCTATATACATAAGACCCTGTCTCCAAAAGCAAAACAAAAATACACTTTCTGCCATCTTATTTTCCAAACCTGGTTTTCCCACTGGTCCCAGACTACAGAGACACCATGGCCACCTGTTTTCCAGCCCCAGGTCCTTGAGAGCTCACCTGTACACCTGTTAGCTGCCATCATGTGTATCTTTCCTGATAGCCCTGCCTGCCCAGACCCACAAGGCCTTGCACTAAGAGCCTCTCTCACATCTGCATACTCGGCACTCGCAACTCTCATCTCTACTGCCCTCAGTCACTTCCAGTCTATGGGCCACCGGGCTCTGCACCCCCGCCTTGTACATGCTTCTTCACACCTGTGCCTCAGGTACCCAAAGTCCCTTTTCTTCTCCTGTGTCTCAGGTCATCTTTGCAGGCTGCACAAGGTCACAGCCATACCTCCCCGCCAATGCCTGCTCCTTGCCTGTGCACCCCAGGCATCACCCGGTCCTCTTCCCACCTGACAGCTCTTTAAGCTGTTCTCTGTCACTGAACTGTTTCTCAACATGCTCCAAAGGGGACACCGACTTCTGGGCCAGTCCCTACCCCATGCCCCTGGCTCCCTCCGCTAGCTCCACCTCTCTCTGTCCATTCATAAACATTTAGTGATCCTCAGTTTCTGGCAAGCGTCAAGGTGAGACTTGGGAGCCAGCTGCCACTTCAGGGGACCCTCTCACCTTCATTATCTGCTCTCTCTGCTTGGTGCTCACATCTGAAGGACCAAACCCTTCAGATCCTATCTTGTTTCTAGTGCGGTCCATCCCAAAAGCACCTGTCCCTTCTCATAGCCCACCTCTACCTAGCTAGCTCCTTAGGGAACATGCTGACGTTCTTGCTGCTTGAGAGCGATGCCTGTAGCCTTTGCTAACCACATGCGATAGCTGTGCCTGGCCACCCGCATACCTGCTCCCTACACAATAGAGACCTCCTCTTAAGCAAGGCCTGGTGACACAGGCCTGTCATCCCATCTGCTTCTGAGGCTAAGGCAGGAAGGTCAGAGTTCAACCTGTCTTTGTGAGGCTCTCACATAGAAAAGTTAAAAAGTGGGTTTGGGGTGTAGCTCAGTGGTAGAGCAATTGCCTTACATGAATGAATAAAACGCTCGGTTCCACTTCAGACACTGGGGACACTTATTAATTTTGAGGCAAGGTCTCTATACATAGCCTTGACTGTCCTGGAACTCACTCTGTAGGCCAGGTTGGTCTCAAACTCACCTGCCTCTGCCTCCCCAGTCCTGGGACTAAAGGGGAGTGCCAATACACCTGGCTTAAGGCTGGGGGTATTCTAAGTGTCCCGGCCATGTTGTCACTGCTGAATGTCATAGCCAACTTTGAGCAGCACCTATTCACACACACACACCCGGGGACCCGTCCTCCCCATGTTGGTGATGATGCCGACGGCACTGACGACAGCTGATTCTAAAAACATCTCTGTGACAGGGCATCCTCCACGGTCACACTCATCCTCACAGGACCATTCTAAAGCAGGTGTTTGACTCAGCTCCCCATTTTACAGAAAAACAAACTGAGCTCAAAGAGAAGAAATCCTTTCTCCGAGGTCCCAGAAACTGGGCATTGTGGGAGAACTGAGTCAGACCACAGCCATGTGACTTCCCAGCCAAACAGGCTTTCTTGCCCCCCTCCCCCCATAGCTGCCCAAGCAAACTTCCTCTGCAGACACACCTGTCCATCACATCACTAAGAACTTTCCAGGCTTTCCTCTTGCCGTCAGGAGTGCCCAGCCCTCTGCCGCACTTGGTTGTCACAGATACTGACTCCTGGGACTGAAGCTGCTCCCAACATTCCCAGACACCCCACCCCTCTGCACAGGGTCCTCTGGCTTCACCTGCTTTTGCCTCTGCCACCCTCTCCCTTGGCCTGCCCATCTGTTTCATGTGTCCCTGTGTCTCTTTCAGTGTTTTCCTTGACCCTCTTTTTTTTCCCCTGTGATTTGGGGAATGTAACCGAGTCCTGGGCTATGCATGACAGGAAAGGACTCTACCAGTGACCTATACCCCAGCACCTTTCCCATTGCCTTTGATAATATAGCTCAAACTGACCTTGACCTGACTGGCAGCAGCCTCTGCCTCCCAGATGCTGGGATCACAGGCGAACACCAGCAAGTCTGGCTTCCAACCCTTTTCAGGTTTTCCACAGAGCCTTGCTCAGTTGTTCAGGCTGTCTTTGAGCTCGCTCTGTAGCCCAAGCAGGCCTCCTGCCTCAGCCTTCCAAGCATCCCGGACTCCAGGTATGTAGCGCCTGGCTTAGCTCCGCGTCTCTTTGCACACCCGAGTCTCTCTGTTTCTCTATGTCTTCTACTGTCTGCCTCTGCCTCTTCTCATCGTTGTTCCTAAGTGCTCCCCTTTGACAGTAGAGAAACTGGGGCCTTGAAATCATCCCGACCTGCCTTCAAGTCCAGGATTCGTCGCTCATTCTTGCTGGACTATGTCCAAGTTAGCTTTCCCTGTCCAAGCCTCAGTTTTCACATCTGTGAAATGGGCATCACAGCAGTTCTCCCTCTACAGGTGGTGGTAAGATGGTACTGAGGGAAACGACAAGGCCAGGGTTATGTAGGGGTTAGACTCTTCCCTCTGCATCGTCTTTGGTCCTGTCTCTTATCCAGGGCAACCGCATGGCCTGGCCAACAGTGAGGAGTGTGTGCATAGCGAGGAGCCGGGACCAAAAGGCGGGCAGAGGAGTCCCAGCCGGCAAGGCCTGGGCATGGGACTGGTGCGGAGCTGGGGACAGGGATCGATCCGCCTCGGCGGCAGTGCTAGGGCCAGGATTGCGTCTTGTCACAATAATTTATTGCTCTCATCCCGTCTGATCGATGGCGCTGAATTAGCACCGCGCCTGATGCCCCTGGAGCCCCGAGCCTCCCCCAGCCTGGCCGGACCCTGCCCCTTATGGGATCCCCATGTCAGCCCAGCTCCCTGCACCCAGCCCCTCTGCTGGCCCAGGGCACTTCTGGTCCAGCCCACTGTCCCCAGCCCCACTTCTCTGTTCCTGACTTCCAGTCACCCACTTCTCCCCATCTTGTTCTGGTCTCCCTGTCTCTGGGTTCTCTTGTCCCAGTCCCTCCAGCTCTTTACTTTGTCCCAATGTCCAATCTAGGGTCCTGACTTTGTCCCCTCATCTCCTCTGTCTCCCTGATTCCCTGCTGTGTTGTGTTCATCTGGACTCCACCAAAATATTTGGTCAGTCTTCACCAGACCCTGCAAGAGAACACACCACCACATCAGCACTGTTCTAGAAAACTCTCTGACAACATCACAGTTGTTTTACCACCTATCTAGGGCCCTGTCTACGATGGGAGGGGGGGAAAGGGTTGAGCACCAACAAGTCTACTCTGAGAAGCTAACAGGACCCCTGGGGATGAGGCCAGGGATGGAGCTGGCAAGAGGCCAGGACTTCTGATAGGTAAGGTGAAGACAGGAGTAGGTAGGCGCCAGGACAGGGATGGTAGAATATCTAAGCTGGAGGTGGGACGGACCAGGTAGAAGTGAGGAGTGGTGGGTTTTGGAGTAGAGGTGTGAGGGACCTCAGGGAACAGCAGTGCCCCAGCCTGTGCTGGTCAAGGCACCGAGAAAGGAGCCATGAGTCCACACTGGGTAGGGGGCACACGGGGGGGGGTCATCGCAGGGCGGGTGGTCCTCTGGCTGTCACACTGGGTGGGGGACACACGGGGGGGGGTCATCGGAGGGCGGGTGGTCCTCTGGCTATCATACTGTATGGGGGACACACGGGGGGGAGGTCATCGCAGGGCGGGTGGTCCTCTGGCTATCATACTGTATGGGGGACACACGGGGGGGGTCATCGCAGGGCGGGTGATCCTCTGGCTGTCACACTGGGTGGGGGACACACAGGGGGCAGTCATCGGAGGGCGGGTGGTCCTCTGGCTGTCTCAGCCCTGGTCTCCCTCATCCACTCTCTTGCCTCTGCCCTAATCCCTCAATTTTCCGCATCTCTGCCCCCTCCTCTGTTTCCTCTCTCACCCAGGTTCTCTGATGCCCCAGCTCTCAACTCTCTAATTTGTTTCATCTCAGCCCCCTCCCCATTCATTCCCTCTTCCCGAGTCTCTCTGATTCAGTCTCTCCTGTCTCTCAGTCTCTGTGGTTCCCGCTTCCTCTTTCTAGCCCAGCCTGGGCCAGTCCACTTTATCTGTTCTGTATCTCTTGCTCTGTCTCTGGTCTCACTGCCCCTGTTGGCCCTTTCCCTCTTTCTGTGACCCTCGGTGTCCATTTCCAGCCCCCAGCCTCTTCCGTGGCTCAGGGTCTCTGTGAGGAGTAGCCTAGGCTGGGCTGCCTGCATCTCCACTTTCTTCCCCTCCCCCAGCACTGTTTGGTAGGCGGGGTGCGTGGCACTGCGGCTCCCACCTCCCTGGGGACTCTCCCTCACCACTACCCCCACTGACATCGTTCTGAATGCTGGCTGCAGCCCCAGGGACATCTGTGCTGAGACTGGGGCTCCAGGAGAGAGACAGAGACCCAAAGAGACAAGCATGGCTCCAGACAGAGATACCCAGAGAGAGAGAGAAAGAGAGAGAAAGAGACATGGCTAGGTGGGGTGTGAGTCTCCATTCCTGCCCTTCCAGGCACTGGGCTCCTCTGCCCCTTGCCTGGTATGTCCTGACCACCCCAAATCTGGTACCAGCTAGACCTCGTCCAGGCAGGCCCTGGCCCTGCCCCGCAATGAAGCCTTGTCAGAAGTCCCCTTGCGTGTGCCTGTGTGTTGCAGCACATGTAAATATGGCATGTGTCGATTGTTGTGCGTGTCCCCAGGCACAGGGATTGGGTGTGTTTGTGTGCGAGGTTGCGGGGCTGCTCAAAGCCACGCACACCGCGTCCATGAATGTGACAGTGGGGCATGTGTGGCGCCCAGCTGTGCGCTGTGCGTGTCTAGTGTGATTGCCCAGAACTCTGGGTTGTGCTGTTTGGTGTTTCTGCATCGTGTGGCTGTGCAGGGCTGGGCAGGGCTATGGAGTGACCTGGGCAGGAGAACCCGTCCCTGAGGGTGAGGAGGTTAAGGAGACTGAGTCCAGGAGAAGCCTGGTGGGAGGGCAGGCAGGGGGGTGTTGGCAGGGGGTTGCTGAGCATGAGGGCCCACCAGGGAAGAGCAGCAGGGCATGGCTCTAGAGGTCCCTAGACCTGTGTCAGACCCCAGACCCCGGCTGTGTGGCAAATTGATTTCAGTGGGAACTGCGTCTCTGAGCCCACGTCGGACTCTGGCTGTGGATGCCGATGGTGTTCTCTGTGTGTGTTTCTCTGTGGGTGCACGCACACACAGTCATTTGGGAAGCGAAGTGTAGCAGGCTGGATAGAAGGTTGATTTGCAGCTGTGTGTGCATGGCCAGCCCTGAAGAATGCTAACAGCTGTGTGTGTGTGTGTGTGTGTGTGTGTGTGTGTGCACATGCACACAGGTGACCTTGTGACTGCATTCCTGTGTGGTTGCTGGGTGCTGCATGTGCACACAGTGTGAACTTGGGCCAATGCTGTGTCTGAGGCTGTGTCTATAACGACACGTGAGAAAGTGTGTCTGGGTCACCGTGTCTGCCTCCGTGTGGACCTGCGTATCATGGGTGACCCTGTATGTAGGGGTTATAGGGGATTTCAGTTCTTGCATTTCCTGTGTTTGTGTGTGTCACTAAGTAACAAAGGCTGTGTTTAATGTGTGGGGGAGGTGTCATGTGTTTAGTATCTGTGTGTGATGTGCGAAATGTGATATCTGTGTGTAATATGGGGATAGCATGGGTGGCATGTGGAAGTGTGACATTTGGAATATGGTATCTGTGTGGTTTCACACATACCACGTGGAATGTGTCTTTGTGTGGCATATAGTTTCTATGTGGTCTGCATGTGTAGTATGTGTGTGGTGTATATATGGGGGTGTCATGGGTATGACACACGGTATGTGATAGGCGTGTGACATGTGGTATGTGGTGTTTGCGTATATGTTACATGGGAATGTGCCGTGCTATACGTAATGTATGTCGTATGTCATGTGCTGTGTGTATGGTATATAGGAGGAGTGTATAGTTTCGTCTGTGGTGTGTATATGGTGTATGGTATGTGTGCAGCATGTGTGTAGAGTGTATACAGACAATCTGCCGTACGTGGTGTGTGATGTAAGTGTGTAACTGTGGGTACATGGCATGTTGCATGTGTGTAGCGCGTATATGGTGTGTGTGATATATAGGATGTGAACTATGGAGTGTTGGCACAGAGCCACTCCCTCCTAAGCGCCAGGCCAGAGCGTTTGGTTGATGACAGCAGGGATGGGAATTGGGTGATATTTGAGGTAAGGGTGGCAGGTGCTGGTATGACAGCCACCTCCAGACCTCTTCTTTGCCAGGACAGCCATGGGTGTCTTGCTGCCTGTGGTAGGGTAGTCCCTGAGTCTGCCTTTGTATATACCAGACATGGCTAGAACCTGGACAGATAGGTGTGTTGAGTACAGGCACCCCGTTGTATGTGATTACAGGGACCACAGCCCTACACTGGGTGGGACAGGGTGTGCGCTGTTCATGGAGAAGGGTTCATAATCAGGGGCTAGCAGCATGTCCATGGTCTAGGGTGTGTATGGCCTGCGTGTCCGTGACTGAGCAGCGTCATTGTGCATCTGGACTGTGTGCACAGCTGTGTCCACACAGGCATGTGGTGTGAAGAAGGGTGCATGCTCCAGGGTGTGGTGTGTGTGTGTGTGTGTGTGTTGTGTATGCAGGGGCAGCGGTGGGAGAGGGGTCTTGGGCCGCGTCTCTCTCCTCTTTAGACAGAGCCCCGGAGAAGATATGAAATTTAAAAAAAAAATCAATTTTCATTCCACTTGTGCAGATTGTGTTAAGGGGAGGTGGGAATGGTGGGGGCCTGGGTGAGGGATGAAGGGGCTGGGGGCGGTGTGAGGCCTGAGGCGGCTCCCGAGGCGGCCAGAGCAGCTTAGAGAAATCAAAACAACTGGTTAAACCCCAGCCCAGGGGGGATGGGGTGATGGGGTAAGGAGACAGAGGCAGAGAGGCCCAGAAGCCAAGAAGGACAGAGGGATGTACCCAGAGCCGGAATCAGAGGTACACAGAAATGGAAACATCTAGAGACAGAGGCACACAGAGATGAGCAAGGAAAGACCCTCAGTGACAGACAGAGAGACAATGAGGGGGACATGATTGAAGATTGAAGACGAGACGGTATGAGGCAAGCACACGTTTTGAACACACACACAGACCCATAGATGGTGGCCAGACAGGCCCATGGTGGCAGCAACAGTGGTGATGCAAGGTACAGTCCGTCACCTCTCAGTGGGCACCCCCACAGAGCCAAGCTTGGCACTTAGTTCTCTCTCTGGGGTTCCCCTCTGTGCAGATCATTCTGGGGACAATGACTGTGGCTATGTGTCTAAGTTGGCCATCTGGATGCAGCCGTCTACGTCAGGGATGCTTTGTGTGTCTGTCTGCACAGGACCCAGTGTGTGTGTGTTTGAGGGAGGGTCTCTGGTGCCTGTCTATGTGACCCTGTGTGTTTGTTGCTGACTTGGCTGTGCCGCTCTGTGTCTGGTTGTGTCTCTGTTTTCCCTGACACTGTCTATGTGTGTGACTGTGTGCCCGTGATTGAAGGTCTGCGTTCCCGTATTTGTGACCACTGGTGAGTGACAGTGTGCCCATATTAATATGTGTCAGTATAGTCAGATCATGTGTCTGCTACTGTTGAACATGACAATGTTGCTGCTGTGCGTAGCTCCAGTGATGTGTGTGGGCTGGGCTGCATGGGTTGTGTGTGATTAGGGATGTGTGTGATTCCCTTGATCTAGACAGAGTGTGTTTTGTGTGTGATGGTGGAGTGGGGGACGTGGTAGTGTATGTGACTGTGTTGGCCTGTGTGATGTGAGCTGTGTGCTTGCAGTAGGTGTGGGTCTGTGTGATTGTGCTTGGCAAGAGCAGAGGGAGGCAGCCCCTGCCCGCCCAGCCCCTCTCCAACTGGCTGCCTCACGCGCTCAGCTCACACATTCGGTGCCATGGCTGCGGGCGCTAGAGATGGGGGTGAGGGGGGTGGAGGAAGCAAAATAAAATTAAAAATTAAAGCTTGCCCGGAGTCCCCATCCGCACCGTGCTGGCCGGTGGGGAGGGGCACACGATGCGGCTGCTCCCCCTCCTCAGCCACTGGGGCTGGGGCCTTCTGTCCATCTGTCCAGTGGCTCTGCGAAGCTCCTGCCTGGTCCTATAGCCCCGGGCCGCAGGCCCTACTTCCTCCACGGGTCGATCAGCAATCAATGGGGCCAGGGGGGTGCCAGGGGCATGGCGAGATCAAAGGGGTCCCAAGAGAGGGACACTGGGACTGAGAGACCTGGAGATAGAGACAAGGAGATGGGGACTTCGCAAGAAACAGAGACTCAGACAGCGAGGCAGAGATGTGGAGACCCAGAAATGGAGAAAGGAGCCATGTGGAGACTAAAGACCCAGAGACCCAGGGACAGAGAGACGTGAAGACCCTGAGAAACCCTGGTCATGGGTGGGACCCAGCTGGAGGGGCCAGCCGCATCCTGGCGGGGGTGGGGGTGGGGAGGTGCTAACACACACAGGACAGAGACTAAACACAGGAGATATAGAGAAAAAGTGGCGGCAGAGACTGCAACAAGGTAGAGACGCGTGTGAGAGACGACGGGGGGAGCGTGGGAGCAGGGCCCGGAGCGCCGATCCCACGGCTCCTCGTTATAACGTGTCCGGAGGAGGCGGCGGGGAGTTGAAAGCGTTGGGAAGAGAAATCAAAACCAACACGGAAATGAGAGGGGCCAATGGGGGGTGGGGGTGGGGAAGGGAGGAGGGGGGACACAGAGAGGCAGCCAGAACAGGAGGGGGGAGTTAGATGAGGGGTGAGTGTAGG
>NW_026068147.1:730271-795018 GCF_014885135.2 Alexandromys fortis
GAGAGAGAGAGAGAGAGAGAGAGAGAGAGAGAGAGAGAGAGATGGGGAAGTGGATGAAGTGGGGGTGGAGAAGGAAATAGGGGTAGGGGACCAGGAGACAGCCGTGGGAGGGGGGTGCAGGGGCAGAGAAATGGGGGGAAAGTTGAGGAGAGATACAGGAAGACACTCCAGGTGGAGGGGAGAGGAGGCCAAGTGCAGGGAGAAGACGGGGAGAGGGAGAAGCAGAGATAGAGAAGGGCTCCCAGAGAGATGGAGTATGGGAGGGATGGCCATGGGCAGGGGAGACCCCAGGGCTGAGGTGGGGTTTATTATGGCAATATGGTAGGGGTGAGGTGTGTGGGTGTAGAACTGCGGGTGTGAGGAGACCTAGTGGGTGGGTGTCTGGGGGGGTGCGTGGGGATCTCTGAGTGCAGGCGGGATGGCTAAAGGATTTGTCTACGGCTATCTGCAGTGGGGGCAGAGGACTAAGGGTGAAGGTGTCAGAAGGGCAGACAGAGCTCATGGGGGGCAATGCTAAGAAAGGGGTGAGGTATCTGAAGGAGTGGGAATTCAAGGGGTCTGTGCAGGGAGGAGGCAGATCCAAGGGAAGATGCTGTCCTAAGCAGGGGCAATGCTAGGGGAAGTGGTGTCCGAGGGCAGATACCAGTTGAGGAAGGTATCTAAGTGGGGATGCCAATCTGAGGGGACTGGTGTCTGAGGGAGAGTCTAGGGTGAGGGCAAGGGTATCTGTGGGAGGATACCAATCTGAGTGGACAAGTGTGTGTGGTGGGGGAACTCTGCTGGGAGGGAGTATCTGAGAGGGAGGCTGGCTGGTCTTCGAAGGAATGGCTGGAGAATCTTTGAACAGCAGGTTTGAGGCAGGGGTCCATGGGTTCTGTTGATCGTCAGCTGTCTTGGGTAGCTCTGCTTTGGGAGGAAGGGAAAAGACTACTGGTCTGAGGGGAAGGGCTGGGGGGTTGGAGCTCCTAGAAGGGGTGCCTAGAGGGCCAATCTAAGGGGAAAGGATGGATGGAGAACCTTTGGTGAGCCACAGGTTTGAAACAGGAGGGTCTGTGGGCTCAGAGGACAAACTAGGGGTGTGAGGGCTAGTGTCTACCTGGGGAAGAAAGGGAAGGGCTGGGTCTGCTCCTCCCTGCCAGGCTAGCAGGTACCCAGCTCTGCTCTCTCTGAGCTGGCCACTGCTGCAGCGTGAGGCACAGAGGGAGCTGCCGGGGGTCAGCCAGGTGGGGGCGAGTTTGTGTTTCTGTGTGATCAATCTGAAGTAGCTGGAGAGAGCCACAGGCACAGGGAGACAGGAAGATCCCAAGACCCAGGGACCCAGGGACCAACCCCTTACTCCCCCAGAGGTCAGGCGGGAGGCAGGATAGCAGGAAGTGGGCCTGGGGCATCAGGGTGAGTGGAGGGTGTTGAGAGCCTGCGACTGGTGAATCCCTCATTGGGCTAGAGTGAAGAGGACCAGAGAGAGGGGAAGGCAAGGAGGACGGAAGGACGGTGGCTCTAGTTAGGGAGCCGGGCTGCCGGAAGGGAGAGAGTGGGGACTGAGGGCAGCTGGGTGGGCTGATAGCAGGCTAGAGCCTGGGAGTGGGGAGACCCGCAGCACCCGCTGGCTGACCCGGTTCTCTCTCGCTGTCCTGTCTGTCCCGGCTTCTGCAGGGCTCGCTCTGCCATGGACTGTAGCTGCGTCTCAGACCTTCTCTTCGCCCCGCCTGCCCTGCCTGCTCTCTGGACCCCTGGTAACTGTAACTGTCCTGTCCATCAGCCCTTCCCTCTCCCAGGGGCTGCACCCCTTCCTGTATATTCCCTTTTCCGCATCTGTCTTATGTACCTGTGAACCTGTCTGTCTGGGTCTCCATCAGTCCCCTGACTACAAACCCTTTCTTGAGGAACTTGACCAGAAACTTCAGGGCCCTCTCTCTCCCTGCCACCTGCTTGCTGGGACACAAGGGTTGAGGGTCTTTTGGAGGATGGGATGAGGACCAAGGGAACTGAGATCTGGTATTTCTCTACCATGTACACCCAGCCTGCATGCACTTACTCAGGACCTACTGTGCTGAGGGCAGAGCCTACACCTCTAGGATAGGCACAAGGGGAGGGATTCAGCCTAAAGAAAGGATGCAAGGAGATGTGTGTGGTGCTCAGGGGAACAGGACCTGCTTGGGCATGCAGGGGTCACTAATAGGAGCGAGTCTTTGAGAACCGTTTGGCTGGTTGCCGGGAATTTCACTGTGGTGTGTTTGCAGGCATCAGTGTTCCTGAGGGGGTCACAGAGGGCAAGTGTCTGCAGGAGGCTGTCTTTGTGTGAACTTGTGCCTGCTCCACAGACTGGACCCCGGAGGCCACAGGAGCGACTCTGGGCTCGACATCTCGGGGGTCATGCATGTATACATTTGGCATCTGCAGGCTCGTGTACTGTGCCTCTGCCTTGGTGGGGAAAGGAGCTGTGCCTGTCTCTGGTAGTCTGGGGCATCCTCAGCAGGTAGCTGAGGTACATTTTGGAGTGTGTGGGTAGATGGCCCTGGGCCTGTATATCAGGATCTGGGCTTGGTTTTTGGGCTGTGTCTCTGTGTGCTTCCCACTGCTTGGTTCTGGGGATTGTCTGTATCTGCTTTCTGTAGCAGGTCCCCTCTCCATTGGATCCCTTCTTGTCTTTTGGTTGTGCAAACATGTTTGTGACGCAGTGGCTTTCCCGAGGAAGGGTACTAGGAGTAAGGCTAGGCCAGTGTCCATCTAGATCATGGCATCTGAGGTGAGACTGACCCTGATTAAAATCCCTCTCCCATAGGGAGTGGCCAAGAACTGCCTGTCCTTCCGCAGCCTGGGTGGGGCTGCTGCACCTTGCCTGCATCTGGGACCTCAATCCAGAGAGGGAAAGGAACGTCCCCCTGGCTGCACAGCACTAGATCCAAGGACACAGGTCTCCCAGCTCAACACAGTCCCTTTCATACCCCGCTCTGCTCTGCGGCGGCTTCCCCGAGCCCGCTCCCGTTTCTCTTGCACTGCTCTCAGCTTGCTAGAGACCAGATTTAACCATGTGTTCCCACCTGGGTCATGCCAACTCTCGGCAGGTAGGAGATGGAGGATGACATAGGAGTTGCTGTGGACACTGGGACCCAAAGCCTTCTAGATTGGGATGACCAGGGATGGGCAAGATCTCTGCTTGCTCCTGGCTTCTAGGGGCATATGGATAGTAGATGCTCCTTCCAGGGTGAAGTAACGCCAAGTGGGCCATGGGAGTGCTGATATACACATGCCTGGATGTGGTCATGGGAAGGGAATTTGTTCAGTTATTACTGTTAGCCTGCATGTGTCCCGCTGTCTATCTGGGGGCTTTGGTGTCATTGCTTCATTGTCTATCACACCAGGTGTTAGCTGGGCTGTTGGGCTCATGTGTCTCTCTTTGTCATACACTCGTCAGGGGGGCCCAACAGAGGCCTTTAGTGAATAATGGTGATTGTTGCAATGGGTGCGCAATGCTGGGTTTGGGGTCCTTATATCTTAGGCAGCCTGTATCTATCTGGTGTTGGCCTTAGTGGCCCCAGGCAGGACTGTGGCACTTGGGTGAGACTGTGTCCTATGGGATAATATTGCAAGTGGCTGTGTGATCTGCTGTCACCATGGGAACCTATAGGTCTGTGCCTGCCTGCTCACACAACCTCACATTGGAAAGCTTGAAGCTGGGCGCATGGATGTGAGAGGCGACACATTAAAGGGATACAGATACATACATGAATACAGGCTGGATGTGTGCTCCAATGGGGCCTCAAGGAACGGCCAAGTTGCGAGAGCTATCAGGACGCAGGAAATATCAAAGGTTTCCTAACAGTGTAGCAGCGTTAAGGGTGATCACTGTGAGGGTGTGCCCTCTTGGCACCCCCACAAGACAGCCATGGATGCAGGAAATATGTCCCCCCTCAATTCTATTCTCCCCTTCCTTGGCTGAACCTGGGGCAATTGCACAAGGCGTGTTAGGAGCACAAGCCTAGGGGCTCCTTCCAGCTGTTTAGGTAACTTAGGGAGCGGACTCAAGCGGGGGAGGTCTGAAGAGTGACACACAGGCCCCTGGAGATGCTCCTCAGACTGAACATCTCAGAGCTGCGCACCCTATCTCAGCTTCCTGGCCCTAAGGCTTCCCTGTCTTGTGTCTCTAGGGTTTGCCTTCCCAGACTGGGCCTACAAGCCGGAGTCCTCCCCTGGCTCGAGGCAGATCCAGCTGTGGCACTTCATCCTGGAGCTGCTGCAGAAGGAGGAGTACCAGGGCGTCATCGCCTGGCAGGGGGACTACGGGGAATTTGTCATCAAGGACCCTGATGAGGTGGCCCGCCTATGGGGCATTCGCAAATGCAAGCCCCACATGAATTATGACAAGCTGAGCCGGGCCCTGCGGTGAGGAGGGGCTGTGGGCCAGGCTCCCATCATGCTCTCTTCTTCCTTCACTGTCCCTTCTGGTCCCCCTAAAAGGTGGGGGTGCTCCCTCTGTATCCTAGGACTGAATTCCATTGGATCCCAGTACTTGTGAGTGGAAGTTGGGTGGGGGTGGCAACAAGAAGAACTTGAGCCCAGCTGCTGGCTCACCCTCCCTTGCCCCTCCCCAGAACCCCATCCTCTCTCCCACAGTTACTACTACAACAAGCGCATTCTCCACAAGACCAAAGGGAAGAGGTTCACGTACAAATTCAACTTCAGCAAAGTTGTGCTTGTCAATTATCCGCTGCTGGACATGGCTGCTGCTGCTACTGGCTCCCCACTCTTGTTGACGCCTGGACCCTTTGGGGGGGCACCTGGGCCAGATGTTCCACCCCTGACCCCTGAGGTGAGTTTGGATACTGGCATCTTAGGGTTGGATCTTAGTGGGGTGTCCCCTACAACATGACTCTCCCCACAGAGGGCTAAGCAGTACTGCCTTCCCCACTCTCCTCTCTAGACCCTGCAGAACCTGTTCTCTACCCCACGCCTAGGAGAGCCAGGGGGCCGGACACCCCTATTCGCCCCAGAGACTGATAAACTACGTTTGGACGGTCCCTTCCCATTCCTGGGTTCTGGTAAGGGCCTGGGGTTGGGGGTGGGAATCTGCTCACATGGAAAGAGAGGACTGCAGGGGACGAGACAGAGGGATGCCCAAGCTGGAGTGTCTATGGAGTTTCTGTGTGGTTGCATATGTTTAAAGGCCAGGGCAGGGGGTGGCAATGTAGCTCAGAGCTTATACAAAGCCTCAGGTTACCCAGGCTGAAGCAGCTGGGTGTGGCGCACACACCAGCTACCCAGAGGCGAGGGGCACGGGAACTGGAAGGTCAAGGTCAGTGTCAAGCTGGTCTACACAGAACCCAGCATTCAGGAGGCTGAGGCAGGCAGATCACAAGCTGGAAGCCAACTTGGCTTACATAATTGAAACATCTCACACCACCAATCAAGGCAGAGACACTGCTGCTGAGCAGCTTGCGAGGGAGCTGGCTACTTGGCAGAGTTTTGGGGGGAGGCAAGTTAAAGGAATAGGTAGAAGAATGGAGAGATGAAATGGAGGAGAGGGGGGAGAGCCCAAGTGGAAGTACAGTGGGGAGGTCCACCGTGGTGCAAGCTGGTCCCCAGTGGGCCAGCCTGACTTGTTCCCTATGTCATCCCCCCAGGTGCCACCGGCTACTCCAAGCCCCCCAGCCTGTTGGGTCCTTACGGCCGCGCCTTCCCTGAGTACCCCTGGAACTTTAACCCATACCTCACGGGCCCCTTCCCCAAGTTGCCCACCTCTCTCTACCCACCTCACTTCTACCCTAACCCTTTGGGTTCCCTGGGCCACTTGCCCTCTGCAGGAGCAGGGGGAGGTCCCATGGCTGCACCCCTGCTTGCTGCAACAGGGGAGGGCCTGGGCCCTGAGCGCCCCTCGGGGCTGGCAGTGGCCCCTCGTCTGGCACTGCCAGGGGCGGGAGGTCCAGAGGCCACACAGGGTGGGAAGGAGGACAGCGACTCTGAGCTGGAGATCACCGATGTCAGCGGCTGCAGCTCTGACAGTGAAGGCGATGAGGGTCTACCCGCGTCCCCCAAGACCAAGACAGGCAAAGGGGGGAGCGGCAGTTGAGTGGGTGCAGGGTGGATTCCGCTGGTGACCAGGGCAGTCTGCTCTGCCCTTAACACCAGCCCAAGGCCCAGGACCAGCCCTTGGCACCTCCTGGCCATCTCCTCCAAAACCTGAGTGGAGGTCACACCTTTTCCACAGAGTGGAAAGGGACATGATGGCCTCCAGTCTCCCCCAGGTTCCAATTTGAGGGGGAAAACCAACTGGCCCCACTCTCAAAGTGCAATATGGCGCCCAGCCTCCCAGACCTCCTATGTGCTGTGACCTGCGTGTTTGTGTGGCAGTGTCCCCAATCCAGTGCCGGCCCCCTCTTGAAATTCTCCCATACAGGTCCCCCTGGGGACAGGGAGCTCAGAGCAATAACCCCGCCTCCAACCCCCGCCCAGGAGGGGCCCCCTCCCCAGTGGCTCCCCTTGAAACCCTACAGCCACTTCCAGAGTTTACTACAACAATAAAAGAACAAGAGTGTGAGCTGTGGGCTACCTGGCTGGCATTTTGGATGACCATGGGGCTCCAAACTGGGAAGGGGGAGTGCACACCTCATATCCACTGTATGTGTGGAGTTACTGTTACAAGTGAATGGGGACAAGATGGTTAAGGTACAGGTGCTTGTTGTCAAGCCTGAGACCAGATGGAGGACAGAGAACCAACAGGTTGTCCTGACTTGGCACCCATGTGCGCCCCACCCACAATATACTAATTAAAAATGTAAGACAATAAATAAATGGACAGCTGGAAAGGAGCCAAGAGTCACAAAGGTGATGGGGGTCAGACCCAGACATGGGGCCCCATCGCTCTCACACACACAGACATCTCCTTAGATAATATATATTAAAAATAAACCTCCATTCAGGGTATAAAAACAGAGCAAAGGCACTTGGGGTGGGGGATGGAGGGGTAACCCCCCATAGGCAATACTGAGATGGCCTGGAAAATGGGGATTATGGTGGTACTCTGGGGGTAAAGCCCTGAGCCCCTGAAGCGAAGGCAGGAGGGAGAAAGGCAGAGGCCAGTGTGGGAGGCAGGGACTCCAGCAGGTCCCCTATCAAGTGTGGCCAGTCTCCCTCTCCTCAAGGCCTCTGGGGTGTGAGACCCTCGCTTCCTCTCTTCACGAAAGGCCTGAGGGGTTAAAGAAGCAGACAAGGAGAGATAGAGGAAAGGGGTTGAGAAAGTGGTAGGGAGGGATGGAATGAGGCAGATGGGACAGCGGGACAGGGTATCCTGCCTCCCTCCAGCCCCTCAGAACAGCGCCCTGGCCCCAGTACCCGACTCACTTGTCTGAACAGAGCGCTCAGGTACAGCCAGGCTAGGTGACAAAGTTCCGCTAAGCTGAGACAGGAGGGGTCTCAGGCGACAAAATTCTTCCTCTAACTCCTGGAGAGGACCACAGATGAGGAATGCCTTTCCTTCCGTGGCCTGCCCCAAGTCCCCTGGTTCCAAGCATACCTCTAGCTGCTTGACAATTTCCTCTAAGCTGAGCAAGTTCTCTTGAATCTGTGCTAGACCTGGGGGACCACCACCAGGCACTCCATCCCCATCCTGGGGAGGCCCCAGTCCACCGTCTTCCTTGGCAGGCAACAGGAGCTGTTTCAGGGACAGCACTGGCCAAGGCAAAGGGGGACAGGGTCATGAAGGCAGAGGGCTTGGGATTCTGGCTGTGTGCAGAGAACTGGAGATAAGGGTCAGCTGGGAACTGAGGGATGGAGGTAGATATCACTCAAAAGGGTTAGGATGGGGCAGGGGACCTGAGGTTGGAGAAACTGAACTCAGCGTCCAGGGTGGGAGAGGAGCTGAAGAAGAAAGATCAACGTGGGCCACCCAGGATGCTGTGGGCAGGGCAGAGTTTCTTGATTCGTGGACAAAGAAATCTGAAAGACGGAGCCTTTCTATAGTTCAAACTGAGGCACCGTTCGGCTAGGTCCTCGACCTGGAGGGTGCAGAGCTGGCCTACCTACCTTTCTGCAGGGCTGTGGCAGCAAGCTGGCCCTCTGGGCCTGGTCTGCAGAAGGGCAGGAGATCGCTGAGAATGCGCTCTGTCCGGGCTGGGGAGGCAGACAAAGAGGGAGACTCAGATCCTGCCTGGATTCCAGTGACCTCCCCCCGCCAGACCTTTGGACTTACCATCAGCTGGAGGCATCTCTCGGCCTCCAGTGCCATTCTCCGAGCTGCTGAGCAGAGGTTCTCGGGTGCTAGGGAGGGAAGTGATGGGTGACCAACCCTACATCCCGGTCCCCAGGGAGTGGCAGGGGTCGGGGGACAAATAGCTGGAGGAGGAGGCCTGAATAATAGGAGACAGAGGCCTAGAGACAGGAGGAGGCCATGGTGGAGTCAGCACACACGTACATGTATACATGCTTATGCATGTGCGTGCACAGAGACAGGCTGGGGCGCAAGTTCTGTAGATGCACAGGGACATGGTCTCCCATTCCCTGGTTCTCTAGCTCTCCTTACCTGCTAGGGCTGGGCCGGGGCTTGGGGCGGGAGGCAGGGGCAGGGACCTTTAGGGATCCGGCAGTTTCAGTGATAAGAGTACACCAGCTGGGGAGACAGGCCAAGACCAGAGGCATTCAGCACACCTGAACCCCGTGCAGGACATACACCTTCACACCATCCCTGAGGACTCTCACTTCTTGCGCTCTGATGATGTCTGTGCCACCAGCTCATATATTTGGGCCTCCTGGTCCCAGGTAAAAATGACGTAGAAAGCTTTGTGATCTGCATAGGGCGGGGAGAGACAGGGCCTGGTGCTGAGGTTCCCATATGGACCCCTCTTGGGGTACTGTCTACTACTTTTTCCTTATGCAATACAGTTCCCAGTCACTGTCCTGCTAATACCGAGGTCTTCCATGGCCCATCACATCAGGCTGGAGTGCTTAAGCAGCCTTGACCTGCAGAGACCCCTCCCCCAGCTCCACCCACCATCAGTGGCACCAGCACAACCAGCAATGCTTGCTAAACTCTCTGCCCGGGGTTCCACCTTATGTCCCAAGTACATGACAATGTTGTGAAAAATCTCCATGAGGCCGACCATGCTTCTCTGTAAATGTAGGCAGTTCCCTCTATTTTTATTTTTTAGTTTCTTTCTTCCTTTTCCGACACAAGGTTTCTCTGTGTATTCCTGGCTGTCCTGGAACTCACGCTTATAGACCAGGCTGGCCTTGAACTCAGAAATCTGCCTGCCTCTGCCTCCTGAATGCTGGGATTAAAGCCGGCACCACCAAGCCCAGCTCTATTTTTAGTAGGTTGATTTCAAACTCAAGCCACCACGTTTGCCACTCTTACTTAGTCCCGCCCATTTCTGCCTCACGTGGACCTTTCTCAGTCTCTGGCCCGTTCCACTCAGACAACCTGTGGCCTCAGACAAGCTTACCAGTGGCCACCTCTCGGGTCATGGCAGAGGTGAGCCGGAGCACAGGCCGCAGCATGGTCTTGCCATCAGGCGTGGGTGTGAGCGTCCGGCTGTGTGATTTGAGCAGCAGCTTCTCATCCTGGCGCTGAAGCAGCAGGAGCAGGTCGTCCAGCAATAGCACGTGGACCTCTTTGGGTGAGGCACCAGGATCACACCTGACCTCTATGACCACCAACCCCACCCCTCCTTCCCCTGGCTGGAGGGAGCACTCACCTATAGCCTTGTCTCTGGTTACCCGCCATGTCAGTGGACCTTCATGGACCAACTTCTTCTTAGTGATGTCCAGGTTCTAAGGCAGGAAGGAGCCATGGTCAGTTAAGTGGCAGGAGTGGATACAGAAGGGAGAGGAAGGCAGCAAACAGAACAGCCAAAGACCAGGGAGTGATGTCAGGGGTCACCAGTCAGCTAAGTGGCAGGAGGAGACAAGAAAAGGGAGAGCAAGGTAGCAGGCAGAACAGCAAAAGACCAGGGTGAAGTCTGGGTCACCCTGGACACACATCTGGGAAGGAGGTAGGGACAGAGGTTCCCTGGGTGCATTCTCAGCTGCACTATATGCAGGAACCTGTGGGCAGCAGGGCCAAGGTGAACTGAGGAGAAGCAAAGGCCACTGGGTTCACCTTGAACTCGCTGAGCATGGGGTCACTGCTCTGCCGTAGGTGAGTCAAGTCCAGGCGCCGCTGGTAATCCTTGAGTCTCTAGAGCAGAGAAAGGAAGGGTTCCAGGGGGCTAAACCAGGCACAGGCACTGCCCTCAGTGATCCAAGGTGGGTGAGTAAGCAACGAAGCAAGGCCAACGTCCAAGGGACAAGCTGAGGTCCAGATGAGTCTCCCAGCAATCCCAAGAGGAAGAGACTAAGGGATAAATGATCCTTGGACACTGACGCCAAGGGAGCAAAGGCTATGTCTGACCTCTGAGCAAGCTAAAAGTATGTCCCTCGCCATGCCCGGGCTCACCAGCAGATCCTCCATGTCACGAACGGCTTGGTTGACATGGTGCAGAATCTCCCGGCAGCAATCTGCTGCGCGCTCCACTTTCTCCCGATCCCCAGGCTCTTCTGCAGGCAAGGCCAGAGGTATAAACCCCCACCGTGTCATGTCCTGGCTCAGTGTTCATAGTCAGAGGAAGGCCTGGGGTACCTGTGTTCTGCCCGATGCTCTGCAGCAGCAGTGGGTACTTGGTCAGCCGCTGCATCTCAGTGGGGATCATGTCCTTTAACTGCAGCCGTCTGCACCGAGGGCGGCTCTCAGCTTCCTGGGGAGCGAACAGCACTGAGGTGGCCCAGGGCCATGCCTTTCTCTCCTGAGACCCCAGAATTCAGCTCTAGCCCTCCTCCCTCACACGCAGAATACCATGATGTTTGTGCGATGCGTCTTGATCAAACTCGAGGCCCGTGTCCCACCTCACCTGCACAAAGGCACAGAACCGAGGCTCCTTGCGCTGCTTGACTTTGAGCTGCTCTAAGGCGAATGACTGGCGGCTGCAGAAGCGGGAAGAGATCTTCTGGAACCACGAGCCCTCAGCACCATCGAACTGCAGGGAGATTCAGGCAAGGGAAGGTCTCAGAAGGGGCTGTCAAAACAGTCTTCTATAGTCATGGAAGCTAAAGTGGGACAGGCCGGGGGCCCAGATGGCTGGGGGCTGTGGGGAGGACACTAAGAGGCAGTGTCTGGGGCCATGCAGGGGCACCCTCACCCGGGCCAGCAGCACATCGCCAATCTCCTCGATGAGGTAGCCGCTCTCTTGTCTCCGCTTCATCAAGCGATCGAGGAACAGGGCTGTGGGGGACACAGGACGTGCTTGGTTGGCGCTTAGGAGACCGAAATGCCTGCTTGGAGCTGCTGCTGGCTCAGGCTGCAGTCTGTGTCTGACTCTTGGGGCTGGTGAGCTGGCATACACATGCGTGTGTGCACCTCTGGGGTGTGTGCTATAGGGTGCTATAGGGGTCAGAAGTGTATGATCCCTAGGAGTAGTCTGGCAGGTACTCAATGGAGGAGGCCCAGAAGAGAGAGCCGATGGAGGGTGTGGATCAGGAGGGGTTGTGGCCGGCACTCACAGTGCACCTCAATGAGTTCATCCAAGCTGGGGAAGATGTTCTGCAGTTCCTCCAGAGGGAAGAAGCCCCCGTCTGCCATGGGCTGGTAGAAGAGGTCATGGAGCACCCGCAGCATGCGCACGTGAGCTGCCTCGGTCACCAGCAGCTCTGTGGGCCCAAAACCAGGAAGTATTACTAGGGAGGACACAAACTGTAGGGGAAGGTTCAAAGGCAGGCTGGGAGAATGGGGAGGTTGTGGAAGGATCCTGAGAAGTTGCTGAGGTAAGAAAATACTCTGGATAGAGTCACTACTGCCTCATGTAGCCACTGAGGACAGACAGACAGACAGACAGACAGACACACACACATACATACAGACACACAGCTATCTACCTATGGACAGAGACTCTCATGTGGTACAGGCTGGCCTGGAACTCAAGTACCTTCTACGTCAGCCTCCCAGGTGTTGGGAATACAGCATCACACAGTGATTCCTCTAATACAGGTTGGTAGCTTCAGGTCCAGGGGCAACCCCACTCCTCCACAACCAACCAATCACTGGGTACCTCAGTGAGTTTCAGGGGCACACAAGTCTGCTAAGACTAAATGCACTGTGTGATGATGATGATAATGTGTGTGTCTGAGACAGTGTGTGCAAGAGAAGTGTGGTGGGAGAGACAGAGTGTGTATGTGTATGAGTATAAGAGAAGAAAGTGTGTGTGAGACTGTGTGTGTAAGAGAAATGAGAGTGTGTGTGAGAGAGAGAGCGTGTGTGAGTGTCGGTAAAAGAGTGTGTGAGAGAGACAGTGTGTGTATGTGAGAGAGAAGTGAGAGTGTGTGAGAGAGAGTGTGTGTATGTGGTGTGTGTATATGTGTGAGAGACAGACAGACAGACAGAAGGTATGTGTGTGTGTGTGTTTCCTGAGGTCTGGTCTGGTCTTGCACTGGCTTTGCAGCTGAGGGTTACCCAGAAACCCTGGCCCTCCTACCTCCAGCTCTCAAGTGCTGCAAGTGCAGCGTGCGTCCACATCTCACTGCCCTGAACACTATTCCTGGAAAAGGGCAGCTGTGTAAGCTAATGGGGGGGGGGGGCGGGTCATTAGCCACATGCTGCTATTTCCACTGTGGCTACAAAATGTAAATGAAACACAGGGCACAGTCCTCGGCTGTGGCCACCACACTTTGAGAGCTCCACAGCCAAGCCAGGCCTAATGGTGCAGTCCTGTAGGCCCAGCTACTCAGGAGGCTGGGAGAAAAGCATCTTGAGTTCCGGGCCAGCCAACCTGGGCTACAGGGTGAGACCCTGTCTCACAAAACAAAAGCCAGAGCCAGGCCCGATGGCACCCAACTGTAATCCCAGCACTTAGGAGGCTGAGACAGGAGAATTAGGAGTTCAAGGCCACCCTGAGCTACACAGGAAGTTGGAAATCAGCCTGGTTTACATGAGACTCTAGCTGAGAGGCTGGAGCGATGGCTCAAAAGCTGAGCATACTGGCTCCTCTTGCAGACTTCTAGCTCTCACAAGGCTGGGCTGCTCACAACCATCTGTAACTAAAGCCCCAGGGGACCCAGGGACACCAGGCACCCACATGTAGACAAAATACCCATACAGGTAAAAATAAGCAAATTAAGTCAAATACAAATGAAAAAGTTGAAAAGGGCTGGGCATGGTGGCACACCCCTTTAATCCAGCATTCAGGAAGCAGCTGGATCTCTGAGTTCAAGGCTCTACAGAGCTAACTCCAGGACAGCCAGAGCTACACAGAGAATCCCTATCTTAAAGAAACAAAACCAGAAACAAATAAACTGAAACCGAAATGCCTAAGAGGAGCAGAGGGGGAATAGCTTCATATTGTTTCTAGCTCCTTTTTCTTTTCTTTTCTTTTTCTTTTTTCTTTTTTTTTTTTTTTTGTTTTAAGAGACAGAATCTCTTAATGTAGTCCTGGAACTTGCTATGTAGTCTCATCTAGTCTGGAGCTTACAGAGATCTGCCTGGTACTGCCTCCCAAGGGCTAAGATTGAAGTGAATATTCTTATTTAAAAAAATTACATTTATACATACATACACAGTATGTGTGTGCAAATGCATGCATATTCATGTACATACCATGGCACCCATGTGGAGGTCAGAGGACAACCTGTGGAGATGGCTCTCTCCCATCATGTGGATGGGACCTGGCTCCTTTTACCCACTAAGCCACCTCGTGGACCCTGGCCTTGAACCTCTGATTGTCTTTCCCGTTGGCCTCCTGACCCTCCCCAGGCCATCCCCAGGGATGACAGTGGTTGTGCCTGGCTCCTGACATCAGCACTGCTGTACCATCTTTGGAAGCATGGCTCTGCCAGCGGCCCTGGCTTTTCTGCATCTCTTCTGCAGCTGTGCATCCAGCTGTCCTCTGCCTCAGCCAGCATGGCATCCCTGCTGCTGCAGGACTCAGAGTGGAACTCACCACTGATGACCTCTTGCCGCTTCACTTGGTTTTTGGGCAGGCTGAGCAGGGTGTCTGGGGGCACGAGTTCCCTCCAGCCGGGAGGTTCCTCTGGTTCCAGTTCCAGGCCTGACCGTCCTGGCTCCCCATCATCTCCAGGCTCAGGGCTGTGGACAGAAGCCTTGTTAGGCCCCAGCCTTGAGCACCCCAGGGAGCTCTTGCTCCTTAGTTACAACCCCTCAGTGTCCTCGACATTGGATGCCCCTAGGTGACTCATGGCACAAACCAATCAATCCCCAGATCTCTAGACAGCAGTGTCCCACCTCCCAACCCTTCAGTGGCCTGTACTGTCCATAACTGGCCCTCAGCAACCCAAGTCACTGGCTAGCTACTTCCTTGAGAGTCTACCATCAACCCACTGCCTCCCAACTACCTAGGCTTCCTCAGTTAATGAGGGGGAAGTGACGTACGTGGCTCGTCGGGTAGGGCCAAGCACGGCCGTGGCGGAGCCGGGGTCCATGTCCACGTCGCTCCGGGAGCGGCCCCCACCCCGGCCCTTAGCCCCGAGGCTGCCCCGGGAAGGCCGGCGGCGGTCACTCACCCGCAGGCTCTCTGAGCGCCCCAGACGCCCTGATAGCCTGGACCCCGAGGCCAAGGACAGAGTCAGGCAGAGGCCAGGGCAGAAACAAGGAGAGACCAGGACAGGGACAGGACAGACCAGGACAGAGACAGGACAGACCAGGACACAGACAGGGACAGGGGAGACCAGGACAGAGACAGGACAGACCAGGACACAGACAGGGACAGGGAAGACCAGGACAGAGACAGGGGAGACCAGGACAGAGACAGGGGGCAGGGGAGACCAGGACAGAGACAGGGGGCAGGGGAAACCAGGACAAACAGGGACAGGAGAGACCAGGACAGGGATGAAACAAGCAACAGAAGAGAGAAGAGAGTCAGAAGTCGTGGGACTTGGGGAAGTATCCGGGAGTGGGAGTGGCCAGGAAGGGTAATAAAACTTGATGGGGTGGGGGATGGAAACCAACTGTGGCCCACAGGACTGACCCCCTCCCTTCCCTAAGGTGGAGGTGGGGAAGAGGGACAAGGAGAAAGGAGTTCCATACTTAGCTCAATCGGGAAGGTGACATACCTACCCACCCCTCCCCTCACAGGGGGTGAAGGGGAGGAGGTGGCCATGGGTAGGGGGAGGGGCTGGGAGAGATGGGGGAGGGCTGGTCCTCCCCCCACCCAGGGCCCAGGCACCCACCTCTTCCACCTTCTGGGGAGAGAGGGCACAGGGTCAGAGGTGGACCAGGTGTGCCCCAACCCAACTCCCTAGCCCCACCAAGGGGTCCCCAAAGCAGCAGCACAAGGACGGGCAGGGGGCAGAGCCTGCCCCCCAACTGTGAGGGGGACAAGGCCCCCAGAACACAGCATGGAGCACAAAGGGGCAAGGGACACCAGGAGCAGGGCCATGAGGGAGGCAGAGCTTACTGAGAAGAGGGGGAGGATGGAGAATGAACAGGTGAGAGAAGATGAGTAGGGAGGGGGAGAGGAGGGGAAGAAAACCTGGCCAGAGGGAAGGCCACAAGAGAAGGGGGAGGAGAAGAGAAAGAGAGGGAGAGAGAGAGAGGCGAAAGAGAAAGAGAAGAGAAAGAGAAGAGAAAATAAAGAAAAAGAGAAAGAAAATAAAGAAAAAGGGGAGAGCAACACAGAACAAGGGAGAAGGAGAAGGGGAAAAGAAGGGAGGAGAAAGCAAAGATGGAAGGAAGGCCCAGAGGTAGGCAGACGAGGGGCCAGCAGGCGCAAACTGCAGCAGCAATCCCAGGCACCCGCCCTGGTCCCACTATGCTGCCCCTGCCATGCCCAGGCCCTCCCAGCACCACAGGCAGACACCTCTCTGTCTCTGCATTCTCTTCCGTGCTCTCTGGGGCTGCCAGGGGTTCCAGGCTTGTAGGGCCTTGTGGGAGTGTGTCCCCCAGTTCCTGGGGGGTATCCCCACCTATGGGTAGAGGAGAAACAGCTGGCTGGAAGGCCTCTGACGCGTGGCGAGGTCTACCCTGACTGTGCACTGGGACAGCCCTTCCCAGGAGACAGTCTGATTGCAGGGCCTGGAGGGACAAGGTTCATTGGCACAGCACTTGGCTAGGACCCACCAGTGAGAGTTAGGGCTGTGGCTCAGTGGCAGAGGGCTTGCCTAGCAGGAGTAAGGGAAAAGTTTCAATCCCCAGTGCTGAAAACCTCCAAAACAGCAAAACAAGAAACCTAGTTCGGGGTGAGGAGACACGTGCTGGGACAGAAGTCAGAACCCAAGAAGAAAGCTGTGGAAAGGGTAAACTGAGGTAGGGGAAATCACTACTCCTGACCAGGAACTGGAAAAAGATGCTACAAACAAAGGAGAGATTCCTAATGGAGACAGTGGCTTCCATCTGAGTGAGGGCTGAGGGGCTGGTGCCATTCCTGTTCCGACTCTGAAATGCTCACCAGGTTCCCGGTGGTCGGAGCTGTCCACAGACAGAGGGTGCAGAGAGACTCCTGGGTTGTCTTGCCCAGGAGTCCCAACAGTCCTGTCCCGAGAAGGCATACCCAGGCCTCCCTTCCGGTCTGTAGGGCCTGGCTTCTCACCTGGGAAGACAGCAAGGAAGAAGAGGAAATTAAAAAAAAAAAAAATTGAGGCTTCAAGTCCCATCTGCTACCATACCCCAGGGGAACCAGACACGGTGTTCTTAGTTAGCCTTCTTAATCACAGGAAGGAGATCCTCCTTTCCTGCTCAAGGTTCAGGGACTCCCTACAAACAATCTTCTCCCTCAGACACAGAGGTCCAGCCCCAGCCTCCTCCCTCAGACCCAGGGGTCCAGCCCCAGCCCTCTTCCCTCAGACCCAGGGGTCCAGCCCCAGCCCTCTTCCCTCAGACCCAGGGGTCCAGCACCAGCCCTCCTCCCACAGACCCAGGGATCCAGCCCCAGCCCTCCTCCCTCAGACCCAGGGGTACAGGCCCAAACCTCCTCCCTCAGATCTACGATGGATACCCTAGCTACGAGTCCATTACCATCAACCTCGACCTTTAGATGTCGAAAATCTGGAGCTGAAACAAAAGAATGGGACAGTGAGCTGGAATGGCTTGGACAAACAGAACATGCAAGACTTAAGCTAGCCCTCTTACCAGGTGGTTCTCCCCGGTTCCAACGAGCAGGGTCTAGGATACTGCTCAGCCCTTTCTTTGTCTTGGGGGGTTCATCTGAACGCCGATTACCCATCACCTATGGGAAGAGGAGGAAAGGTAAGGCTAACATTTCCAAAATGACACAAAGCAGAAAAGGACTCCAGGTGTTCAGTCTCTCTAGGCTTCCCCAGGGGCAACTCAAAGAGGAGAGGGCCAGACTTGACCTCAGCACCTTTTTCCGGAAGAAGTTCCTCCCTGACTTCTTGTCCCCACTCTTGGTCCGAACTCCAAGGTGGCGCATGTACAGGCTGATGGCAGTAACCACAGCGGCACTGAGGGCGAGACAGTGAGGTGAGGCCCCAGTTACAGACAGACAGGAGCACACCAGTCCTCAGAGACAAAGACACAGTCCCCCACAACCCCTTAGCCACTTCCTGTGGTTAGAGGAAAGGGGTGGCTCCCAAAGCCAGGAGCAAGGGTGGTGCTCCAGGGAGCACAGCTCCCCACAGCCCAGACCATCCACCATTTTCTCCCAACACTCTCCAGGGCCATCACCTCTTTTCTTCATCTGTAGAGATGGTATGTCTGCAAAGAGAAGAAAGAAACTTACAATAAAACCATGAAGCCTGGCTTCCTTGTGCACCAGGGCACACTTCTGGGCTGCTATCTCTTTAATAAACAGGGTGAGGAGAAGAAGGGAAGTGGATTAGGAGGGCCTTGGAAGGTCCATTCCAGAGGACAAGTGCTAGGCCGGAACATGTGACCATGGACAAGACTCAGTTCAATAGAACCCCAAAGTTCTATGAGTTAGGCTATTCTTGTGGCGCGAGAATAGAAACACTAAGGCTCACAGCGAGGGAAACGCACGCGGGGCAGGGATTCCACAGCTACTCACTGCATCTCTTCCAGGTGGGAGAGCAGCCGCTCTGCGACGTGCCGCTCCCGGGCCTCGTAGTTGCTGCGGTCTTTCCCGATCCATGGTTCCAGCAGGCTCAGCTCCTGTTCCCAGGGCGTCATGCCCATGAGACGCTTGGAGCGGAAGTCCTCCAGCTGGCGGCTCACGGCTGCCTGCTGGCTCTGCACCACTTCTTGCATGAACCGCCTCTGGACATCCTCAGAGATGAGGTCAGGCCGCGTGCGGTCTACAGATATGCATGCAACGGCTGGTGTTCATGTTCAAGGGGGCCTGGCTCCCACCTTGGATCAGTGTCCCCACCCGCCCACAGATTCCAATGTTTCCCTGGGCTGCCACCACCAAGAACAGATGCAGGAATCATGGCTTCCAACCCAGGGCTCTCCTGGGAGGCAAATCTCTACCAGAGATTCTCCTTAGCCCCAGACCCCTCCTCTCCTTACCAAGTTCAAAAGCGACGTTGGGAGGAACTGGCACCCGCAGAACCTGCTCAGAGGAGACAGGAGTGAGTGGCAGGAGATACACCTCAGGAGGCCTTGGTGGGAAGGGTCTGAGGGATGACACTGGGGAGGGCCAGGGTTGGCAGTCACCTCCACAGGTGGACACTGGGAGGTGCACTGTAACTCCCCAGAGCTAAAAAGGAGTAAGGGATGGGTGGCAGGAGGTGCCTCTTACCGCAGTCTTCTCCAGGAAGCTGTGATAGAAGTCGAGGAAGGCCTTCTTGGCTTCTTTGGGGCCCAGTGAGCTCAGCATGTCCGCATGCAGGCAGCAGAGCTGGGGACACACGGAGTGTGACTCTTTCCTGGCCCCACTAATCACATGCCCCCTTTGGAGAGCCTAAGTGGGTTTCTGACCACTGGATGTCTGTGGGGTCCGAATATGACCCCCCATGAAGTACACCCTGACTTCTCTACCCCAAACGCCAACTCCACAGCGTTGCTTTTCCTTTGCAATTCTTACTAGCCAGCTAGTCTGAGAATCTGGTGTACCCAGAGGCCATTCTGAGCCCTTCATACACATTCAAGAACCTACCCCATCAGAGACCATCACTATCACACTTTGCAGGGAACACTGAACCAGGGACAGTGGTGCACGACTATAATCCTATCACTTTCCAGGTAGAAGCAGGAGGATCGGGAGTGTAAGGTCATCCTTGAGCACACAGTGAGTGTGAGGCCAGGCTAGGCTACAGACTCTGCTGCCTCTAAAAAGCTGTGGGAAAATGGGAGTTCAAGCTGAGAGTCTTGGCACAGGCCTGCAATCCCAGCCTGGAGAGTTCAGGCAGGAAGACCAGGAGTTCAAGGTCTCTGTCTCAAAAAATAAACCACCACAAGGAAGGAGAGAAAACCACCTCAAACTACAAGGTAAAGCCAGCATCACCGGCATACCCCAATGTTCTGGAAACAGAAGCAGGAGGACCACTGCGGGTTCAAAGCCAGCCTGGGCTTGAGCAAACCAAAGGAGGGACTATAAGAGGGTTCGGAATGGAAAGCAAGGCACCATGGGCATCATGAGCACCCAACTCTGCAGCTCCAGCTCCCATTAAAACTAAGCCTGGCAGCCTGTGCCTGGAGCTCACAGCTCGGTCAGATGAGCTCCCTGATCATAAGACCCTGTCTTAAAAATAATGTAGCAAGCCAGGCGGTGGTGGCGCACGCCTTTAATCCCAGCCCTTGGAAGGTAGAGGCAGGAGGATCTCTGTGAGTTTGAGGTCAGCCTGATCAAGTTGTAGGACAAAGAAACCCTGTCTTGGAAAAACAAAATAACAACAAAACACAAAACAAACAAATAAATAAAAATTAAGTATACAATTTAAAAAACAGAAAGAATACAAAGTAGAGAAAGGAAAGACACCCAGCATTGACCACTGGCCTCCACACATGACACACATACATGTACCACATGAGCACATACATATATCACATAATACATTAAAATGTTCAAACAAGGGGCTGGAGAGATGGCTCAGTGGTTAAGAGCATTGCCTGCTCTTCCAAAGGTCCTGAGTTCAATTCCCGGCAACCACATGGTGGCTCACAACCATCTGTAATGAGGTCTGGTGCCCTCTTCTGGCTTGCAGACATATACACAGACAGAATATTGTATACATAATAAATAAATATTTTTAAAAAAATGTTCAAACAAAAATAATGAGGGTTGGGATATAGCTCAGTGGTAGAGGACTTGCCTAGCATGGCTAAGGCCTGGGTTAAGTACTTAATAACAACAATAAAGATATAGGCCTGCTCAATGTCCCGTGGCAAAGTTGGATTCAAATGCAGGCAGCTTGTCTCTGTCTAGAAATACTGTGAGCAAGTCTGATTAAGTGCAGAGTGGGTTCCGATTCCTGTGTGCTCAGACCAGGTGCAGTGAGGTTGCCTGTGTGCCAGCCTTGGAGGGCGACCCTGGAAATGCAGGACTCTGCCAGTCCTGGCTCCCACAGCTGCTGCCTGGCAGGTGACGTGTGCTTGAGGACTCACTCCAGTGCAGGCAGAACTTTTTATATTTATTGGTTTCAACAGATCAATGTCTATTCTCATCCCCACCCCCAAAATATGGTGGGGTGCAGAAGCTGCATAAAGACAACGCTCACAAAGCCAGAAGCCATCTGGATCACCTCAATTTCCACGTCAGTAGAACGGAGCAGTTAGCATGCTTTTCTGAAGGATGTAGGCAGGAAGATTGCATCATTTCTCAATTTTCTAAAGCGTGGTATCAGGACAACTAGCCCAGCCTTGCAGTTCACGTCTTTTTCTTGAGACAAGGTCTCATGTAGCCTAGTAGACTTGCTATGTAGCTAAGGATGACCTTGAACTTTTTTTTTTTAATAATTTATTTTATTTCATGTACATTGGGGTGAGGGTGTCAGAGCCCCTGGAACTGGAGTCGTAGACAGTTGTGAGCCACCATATGACTACTGGGAATTGAACCCAGGTCCTCTGGAAGAGCAGCCTGTGCTGTCTCTCCAGCCCAACCTTAAACTCTTGATCCTTCTCCCTTCTCTTGCTGAGAGCTGGGGTTACAGGCCCGGGTCACTATGTTTGTTATGTGATGCAGAGGCTCAAACCCAGTGCTTTGTGCCTGCTAGTCATGTATTCTACCAACTGAGCTACATCCAGCACGCCCTTCTCTCTTCACCCGTGGGTGTCCCAGCCCTTCATTTCTTTCAGTCTCTTAGTTTTCTGGGGGAGTCAAGGTGTATCTTCATGTAGTGCAGTGTCCTGGGTCACCTCCTGGCAAGCGGCTTGTGCTGGGTGTTACTGAGTCTTCTTAGGAAAGGATCTAACCTCTCCCACCCACCCCCACCAGTGCTATAGCTTCTTGCTAAATCAGGGAGCTGAAGTTTTCTACTCTATAGGTGTTTCTGGACCACGTGGCTCTATATCTGCATCTCCCAGTATCTTCTGCCTAGCCCTGACAGTTTCTTTTATTTGAAGCCAGGTCTTGCCTCAGTTGACCATGAAGGTATGGCAATCCTCCTGCCTCAGTTTTCCACATGCTAGGATCACAGGTGTCAGGCTAAGCTCAGGAAGCTTCTAGGTTAGCAACCACATGGGTTGCTGATCAACATCTATGGTGCCCTCCAGGTCTGAATTGGCTAATGACACCAAATCCTGAATGCCTGACTAGTGACACCAGCTGAAAAAGCCTTGCTGGGTGCCCCTCCAAGTCCCCCTGGGTGAGCGGCAGGGTTAGCAACTGCAGATGCTGTTACAGGCCTGGAAGAGGACTGAACATGGTTTCAACCAGGATGTTGGGTTCCAATGACTCCTAGTGTATGTACTTAGGCCTTGGTTCACTGTTTTCTGAGGCTCACAGGGGCACCTGCAAGCCTGGTGTAGATCATATGCCTGCTTTCTCCATCTTGTCTGCGGTCCTATTTCTCAAACTCATGCTGTGTTCTGGATTTTCCGAAGTCTCTTGGCTGATCCTCACTGGTCTAGTCAGCTCTCTGAAAGTCTAATCTGCTCAACCTCATTCCTCCTCTGTCCCCCATACTCCTTCCTGCATCCTTACCAGGGGTCCTGGCTCAAACTGCAGGGCCACATGCTGCAGGAGGGCCATGAGATGGGCCGGGCGTCGCTTTACCTGCTCCAGGCTCTGGAACTGGCTGTTTTGATCTTCTGAGTTCTGGAGGGTGGAGACAAGGGAGCTGAGTGCCACAGGGAAAGAAGAGGCCTCTCTGGCTTGCCCTACCCAATCCCTGGCACTTCTCAATGGCTCCAAGACAGGGAAGATCTTGGGAAGCGTGGGTGGATATGTCTACGCTACAACCCTGACAGTAAGGGCAGGTAGCTGGGAAGAAGGGATGGGAGTCATCCTGGGGGGTTAGTGATAAGTTGGGGCTAAAGGAGTAAGGGTGGGAGTTGGGAGATGACAGAATGACAGGCAAGCCGAGAGTGGACACCTCAAAGGATGGAGGACTTTCCCACCCTATCCTGCTCACCGCCTCCAGCTCATTCTCAAAGTCCTCATCCTCAGCTCCGATGATGCTGACGGGCATCACGCCAGGCCGGGGAGGCCCTGGGGCCTGCAAGGAGAGACAGGACTTCAATCCCCAGGGCTCCACCTCACAGAGCACCAGAGACCCCTCACCTTAGATCAGCTCTCCTCCTGGCACTGCACTCACCGCCCCTCCGGTGGCAGCGGCGACTTCTCCCATCTCCAGGACTCCTCCACAGGGCTGCGAGAGGAGGAGGAGCAGCGGTTAGGGGGCTGGCGGGAGGAAGTGCCTGAGGCTGGGCAGTTACTCACTGATTCCTGGCCCAGGTGCGGAAGGTGAGTAAACAGCCCCCCCACCCTCAGCCGCCTTAGCTCAATGGAGCCTCTGTGTGGCCACAAAGAGCCCTTCACAGGCCAGTTGAGGCGGGGAAACCGAGGGCAGAGAGCTGGGGGGGGGGGGCGGGAGCTAGAGCCCAGACCATGGGTCCATGGGTGGGCTGGGCGGTTGTGGGTAAAAGCCACCAATTTGGGTCACGATAGAAGGAAGAACCAGCGACCCAGGGGGCTGGCTAGTTCCTAAAGGGGCAGGACTTTGAAACAAGCAAAATTAATGTAAAGGTCCTTAAGGAGAGTGTAGGAAAAGTAAGTCGGGACGGGGCGGGGGGCAGGGGGGAGCTATCCTCTGATCTGTGGCAGGCCTGAGTCAGGATATTGCCTCTGAACCCACCAGCCCCATTTCCTGTGACAGGAAGTGACAACGGTGAACCCCCAACCTCCAACACCCTCTACGCAAGAAAACAAAACTGAGCCCTTTTCTGTAAGGCCCCTTGAGCTCTTTGAGCACAGCGGTTCCCAGCTTCCATAGCTATTGTCCCCGAGAAAAGATGGGAGGTGGGTGCCTTCCCCTTCAATCCAATGTGGTAATGGCTCCCTGGAGTCCCTGTCTCCACCTCTCCTCCCGGACCTGTCCCCTCCTTCCCATTTCTGCCTGCCCCTCCTCTGGCTCCCTATGTCTCCTCCCCCATCTCAGTACAGCTGTCCTTCCATGGCTGGTGTTGGTCCAGCTCCAGCCCCACACTGTGGTGTCTCATCTTTCTCCATCCCTTGTCTGCCCCATCTAGGTTTGTCTTTCCCTTCTTCTCCCTGGGTCCTTCCAGCAGTATCTTCTAGGCCCTAACTGGTCTGACTAGTGCTGTGTGGATCGGTGTCAGGGAAGGAACTGTGGAAAGAGGGGTGGGGTGGACCAGTGGGGGGTGGGTCCCCACACCCCAAGCTATTTATAACTCTGGCTGCCTGAGACCCGCCCTTCTCCCTCTTCCAGGAGCCTCCTCCCTAGCACTCACTCAATAAGCCATAGCTGTGATTCTGGTTTCTGAACAGTGATGCTTCCTGGAGCACCCAGGAGTAATCCTTGGGGGTTCGCCCAAGCAGGCATCATTTGTATCCGTTCTCAGAAACTGTATCTGCCCACCTTAAAAGCTTGGCTAATTTCAAGATTTGAACATTGTTGAGTGTTTAATAAATAAACTTGCAAACCAAGATAGCAAAGTAATAGTAATTATTATGAGAGCTAAACTCATCAGGCATTTAAGTTGTTCCAGGCATATACTGGTTATTTATTTATTTAATTTATTTATTTCTGAGACAGGGTTCCCCTGTAGCTTTGGAGCCTGTCCTGGAACTCACTCTGTAGACCAGGCTGGCCTTGAACTCACAGAGTTCACCTGCCTGTCTCCAGAGTGCTGAGATTAAAAGTGTGCACCACCACTGCCTGGCATTCCAGGCATGTATTAACTCAGTTTTGTTTTCTTTCCTTCAAGAAGGGGGATCTCACTCTGAAGACTGGTCAGACTTGAGGCCATCCTCATGTCTTGGTCTCTCAGTTTCTGGTATTATAGGTACGAAGCACTGTGTCCAGTTCTATCAGTTCCATTACCTCCCCAACTACAAGCATCCCATGCTATGCTCACCCCTCTGAGAAACTGTGATGGCTTCAAAGACCATCCTCGCCAGCCAGACCTTCTAGGCCAGAAGCAATGAGCACAGACCTGGAACTCCCACACTTAGCAGTAATATCTTCAACTGCGAGATCCCAAAGGGCCAAGGAGGGTTTTAGTGTACAGCTCAATGATAATGCTTGTTTGGCATCTAAGAAGCCTTTTAGTTCTACCTCCAGCAGCACCGAACAGAGCAACCAAAACAACCAAAGAACAAACCCATTTCTCTTAGACCTACACTCATCTTCTCTCTCTTTCTTCCTTCCTTTTCTTTTCTTTTTCCCTTCCTTCCTTTCTTTTCTGAGACAAGAGTTTCTCTGTGTAACAAGCCTCAAACTCAGAGACCCGCCTGTCTCTGCCTCCCCAGTGCTGGGATCAAAGATGTATGCCACGCCACCATGTGTCTTTCAAATGACCCCTTACCATCTCATGCTTAAGTCTTTATTAACTCATCTCCCCAAAAAAAGAGGCCAAGGAAGGCACACAGTTTGAACAAATGTCCACTGCTAGGCCTGATTCCCACACAGCTACCACGCGCTATCTCATCACAATAGCATGGACTAGCTGACTTCCGAGGTTTCTCAGTGTGTGACAGACACAGCAGCGCGCGCGCGCACACACACACACACACACACACACACACACACACACACACACACACACACCTTGGTTCCACGCAGGGTTCAGGCTCTGTCGACAGGTGTTCAAGCGTTTAATCTCACTGACCCAATGAGGCCAGCATTATTTTGATTTGTTTTATCTGGCTCACTATTCTTATTGCCATTTTACAGAGGTGGAAATTGAAGCATGGCATTCTTATAAGCGGAAGTCAGCATTTAGATTCAGGCGGTCTGGCTTCACATTTTAAACATTTAGCACACTATACAGCTTGTTTTGTTTTTCTGAGACAGGGTTTCTCTGTGTAGCTTTGGAGCCTGTCCTGGAACTCACTCTGTAGACCAGGCTGGTCTCGAATGCACAGAGATCCACCTGCCTCCGCCTCCCCAGTGCTGGGATTAAAGGTGTGTGCCACCATCTCCTGGCTACACTGTACTGCTTCGCGGCACCTCCGCCCTCAAACACAAACACCTTAGGACGCTAAAATCTGCATCAGTGCTCTCTGAGACACAGCAGGTCTAATGGTGCCTGGGGAAGTCATGGGGCTGCTGTGGCCTCAGCAGTCACCCGGGATGGACCCAGCAGCTCCAGAAGCCTGGGCTTGGAGAGGGTGGGTTTGAAATTTAGGATACAGGTAAAGCTGGAAAAATGAGACAACTGACAAAGTCTCCTTTGTCCGGCAGATGGAGCACTTTGCACTTAGGGGTGGGGAGGGGAGGACAAGGGCAGGTTTAGGTTTATGCAGTGGGGGTCTGGAGAAGTAAGAACATGAGGGCGCCTGGGTTTTAAGAGCTCAGGGTCCCCAAGTCTTTCGATTGGATTGTTCAGGTCTCCAAGAACCTCTAGGAAAAACCTAAACGAGGCCTCTGGAATGTATAAGACCCAAGAATCTATTTGATAGAGTGGGCCTCAGGAAACCAGATAGATGATTTTAAAGGTTTATGGGACCTCGATAGAGGTGTGTGCTGAGTTTTGTAGGGCCCTGCTTTGATCTAGGAGAAGCCCGTGTTTATTAAAAGTCGGGTTTCCGTGAAAGGCTTCCTGAAACCTGGAAGGTATGTAAGATCTTATAACCTATGTAACGTGGCGGTCTTCACGAGCCCTAAATCTTACACCGGACGTGGCTAATTTACACGGGCGCTCAGTACTACAGCGATTGTGACAGTATGGACGGCAGGGAAGACGTGCAGGGTCAGGTTTGATGGCAGCCAAGGCTGCGGATCTCACCTGTCGGATGGGATGAGAAGCCACTGCAGCCTCCGGAACCGAAGCCTCCGCGCCTGAGCTCAAGGTTCCCCCACCCGCGCCGCAGAGTCGCTCTAGCCGAGCCAGAGGCCAGCTTTGAGTCCAGCTCCACTCCTCCCTCTGGCCGCTCTAGCCTGCCTCCTGCCACTCTCCGGCCTCTGTAACTCTACTCCTCCTGCCGGCCGCTCTATCTCTCCACGGCGCCACGCTGGCCCGATAGAGCCACTCTGGCCCATCTTGGAGGGCCCGCGTTTCCGTATCTCGACTGCCCCTGTCACTCTCCCGGGCCCCACCCCCTTTGCGGGAGTGGTGGATGATTCCAGCGCCTGGTTAGCGCTCAATCTCGGATCTCCAAGTTGCTCAGGTGTGAGGTCTTCCCACCTTGTCTACCTCCCCATCTCGGACCTGTTAAATTCCCAACTCTGTATACCCGCTCCCTCTGTCACCCCTGGCAAATCCTCCCGCTGTACTTGGGAAGCAAAGCAAAACAAAACAAAAACACCCATGCGCTTGAGTATATCTTTCCTCCCTCCCGACGGATTAACCTGCAAAAAGCAATGGCTTCCCTTTAGGACTCAGTCTTCCCATCTGTTCAGTGCGGATGTTTCCGGCTCTCTCCCCTACAACCATCTCCCAGAGTATATAATTAATAACCCAGAGGGGGGGAAAAGCTTTCTGAGACGTTTTCAACGATCCGTAACTCTCAGCTTCATAATGGCCCGCAGAGACACTGTTTATTTTAGGTACCTCTAATTAAGCATCCATGATCTCTACGACGAGGAGGTCCGACTCCTCGGACCTCAGATTCCCAACTGGTAATGGGTGTTATCGTTCTGAGCTGCGCTAACAGTGGGTAGTCTGGGTCCCAAACTATTTCATCTCTATCTGCTGTGCACTCGACAAATGCCCCCCCCCCTCTTTTTGGTATTGTTTTTCTTTCCGAGGCAGGGTCACGTTAGGTTGCCCAGGCTGGCCTCGAACTCAGGGCAATCTTCCTGCCTCTGCTTCCCAAGTTCTGGGATGACAGGCGAGCGCCACCACGCCGAGTTTTCTCTTTGCTCTCTTTGACAGATGAGAAAATAGGCCCGAGGAAGGGAGGCTTGCAGGCTCACTGCCCCCCACCTCCGAGGCCCTAGGCGCCGGGTCCCCTCCCTGCTCCTCCCCATTTCTCCCCCGGCTGCCGAGGGGGAGGAGGCCGGGCGGGGCCAGGGACGATGTACCTGGTGTCCGCGCGGGGAGGTGACCAGCGGGGCGCCCGAGGTCGGGCTCGGCGATCCCGGGCCCGGCGTCCCGGCTCCGGCTTCCAGGCTCCAGCGGGCAGGAAGTCGGGGCGTTTTTCCGGAGCCCCCGCCCGCCGCCCCTCCCCGCTTCCTGCCGGCGCCCCGTGCCCGCCCGGCACCTCGGCTTCCTTCCCCTTCTCACTCGCTCGCCCGGCTCCTCCTTTCCCCGCGGGTGCGGCCCCACCCGGCCCCGCCCGGCTCCCCTTCTTCGCCTTTGTCCTCCTTTGCTATCTTCTGCCATGCTGCTGCCCAGCTCCTGCTCTGGCCCTTCCTCTTTTCATTCTCTTCTTAGTTTGTGACAAGAACTCACTGGGTAGCCCTGGCTGGCCTTGAACTCGCTCTGTAAACCAGGGTAGCCTCGAACTCACAGAGTTCCTCTTGTCTCTGCCTCCGGATCGTAGAGGTTAAAGTTAAAGGCATGCGCCACCATGTCAAAGCTCCACTCTCTTTGAGCCCCACACTCTCGACCCAGCACTTTCCCCGGAAGCTATCTTCCTCCCCGGCCTCTGCTTCTTCACCCCGCTACAGCCTTTCTGCTCCTTTTTATCACTGTGCGTCCTTTTCTTGCCGCTGGGTCTCTTTCATCCTCCCAGACCATAGGCTCTGTCCTTTCCCCAACTGTTGTTATCCCTTAGGCTGTGCTCACTGGACAGCCAGCTCGAGTCTGCTTCTCGCCTTGCCTTCTAACTCGTGTCCCTGACTCTGGGGATTCCCGTGTTTCCTCTTTGCTTCACTCCTGCCCTTCACTGCCTTTCTGCATCTGCTCTTCCCACGTTAGTGCTACTGGGTCACAGCGCTGTGCACTCTCCACCATCTCCAGGATCTTGACAGAAACACTCCAGATCTGCCTAGACAAATGCACCCACGAGGGAATTAGGTCCGACCCCCAGGAAATAATACCGCGTGTTTTCAGAGCTTAAATATGCATAATAATTTGGTAACATCCCCCCTGGCTCCCCTTTTCTTAGGGACATAGGGAGGGTGAGGCCCTATAAAAAAAGATAAACCAGCCCTTCATTTGGGGTGGGGACTTCCCCAAGAGACTTCCTGTTTCTTGGAGGGATGGGGGTTGGGGGGCAAGACTGACTGTCTAGTCCTAGATGTCAGAAGTGGGCAGGTGAGAACTTAGGTCTGAGGGAGGAAGGGAACTTGGGCTTCCTGCTCCCGGTCGCCTGGCACTGTGGAGGAACAGTCCTCATGAGATCCACGACTCCTGCCAAGGGCTGCTTTAGGAAGGATTTATTAGCACTTAAGTGGCCATGACAGATCTGGGAGGAGGGGGTGACACTAACGAGGCTGCTGTAATCAGCTCCCCTAGAGGCGGCGATTAAGGGCTCATTACCCACTGGAGAGGGAACCCAGGACAGACTTGGGGAAGGACAAGATCAGGTGGGAGAGTAGGGTGGGGTAGTCTGGAGGGACAAAGACTGGGAAGGGGAGACTGCAGGGGAAGAGAAGTGAGGCAGGGCTATGGCAGGTGGGGACAGACAGCACAGCAGGATGGGGGATGTCAGTCACGGCTTTTCCAGCTGGACATCTCCAATGTGGAGACTGCCCACATCCTGGTAGGTGCCCTGGAGTCCCCTGGAGATGTCCTCATACATAGAGCAGTCATCAAGATTCAGGCCCTGCAAGGGATAGGGTAGCTATCAGTCCCCTGGCAGCTGCGGTCCCTGTTCCCAGTCAACCCCAGAGTTCCCACTGCAGACCCCCCCTCCCTGTACACCGGCCCGCTCTTCAGCACCACCCCATCCAGTGCCCACCTCATAAAGATTTTCATCTTCATAGTCATCTGGCATGTCCACACCAAACTTCTCGTTCTGCCACCGTTTCTGTAGGTGAGGATTAGCCTCAGTGAGCAAGGGGGAGGTGAAGGGTTTTTCAGACCCTCACATACCAGCAGGTGCTTTATCAGAAAGATGAATGGACAGGGGGATGGCGAGATGGCTCAGAGGTTAAGAGCACTGGCTGCTCTTCCAGAGGTCCTCAGTTCAACTCCCAGCAACCACATGGTGGCTCACAACCATCTGTAATGAGATCTGGTGCCCTCTCCTGGCCTGCAGGCATACATGCAGGCAGACTATTGTATACATAATAAATAAATAAATCATGCCTAAGCCCACATATTGGGATCTTGGCAGATACTGTTCTCTGATCCTCTCCTCTCTTTCTCCTTATGGGTTCTCCTGCATCACCTTCCAAGGAGTGCTGGATGTGTTTGCCACTACATTCCACTAACTTCCTCAGGCTTTCTATCTAGCACGAGCTGCTGGGAACTCACTAGGTGGACCAGGCTGGCCTTGAACTCCCAGAGCTCTGCCTGCCTCTGCCTTCTGAGTGCTGCTGAGATCAAAGGTCTAATGCTACCATGCTGGCCTGCTACTGTTCTCCAGTGCTGAGGAGTATAATAGTAAGACAGTATAACAGCAACTGGCAGTGAATATCTGTAATCCCAGTCCTTGGCAAGCTGAGGCAGGAGGATTATGAATTCCAGACCAATATGATCTATAGAATGAGTTCGGACCCAGCCTGAACTACTTAGCAAGATCCCATCTTCTTTACCTCCCCACTGAAAAGGAAAGAAAACTAGTGGTGGCAGCTATGCCTGTGATGGCAGTACTTGGAAGGTGGGGAGAAGAATCAGGCCAGCCATGGAGAGAACAAGTCTGAGGCTAGCCTGGACCAAGATCTGTCGAGAAAGAGAGACAGAGACAAACAGCATTTGGGAGGCAGAGGCAGGTGGATCTTTGTGAGTTCCAGGACAGCCAGAGCTGTTACACAGAAAAACCCTTCCTTGAAAACAGAACAAAGGAAAGGAAAGCAAAAACAAGTCTGGGAGATGCACAGCTGGTAAATCTGTTGCCATGCAAACCCAGGGACATGAATTTGGTCTGGGCATCCTAAGTGGAAGGAATGAAGGGACTCCAGAAAGTTGCTTTGTGCCCCCACACTCACATGCCCAGACTCTCCTACCCACTATCCATGTACACAAACCGATGAGAAATAAAGAAGGGCAGGCATGGTGGCACACACCTTTAATGCCAGCAGCAGAAATTGAGAGGCCTAGACAGATTTCTGTGAGCTCAAGGCCAGTCAGGGCTACACAGTGAAACCTCATCTAAAAACATTAAAAAAAAAAAAATAAAGTTGCCTTGTGGCCTAGGGAGAAGTAGAGGCTCTGGAGGGGCACTGGTCCCCTTTGTCCCTGGTCTTGGCTGCATTTGCAGGGGATTGCTCTTCAGGTGGGGCAGGAGGAGAGGCAGAAGGTATCTAGAGAGGGCCAGTGGGGACACAGTGACACCCTGGAGCTCAGGACCACTCACAATTTTCTTGGTACTCTCAGTCTTCCAAACTTTGGAGTAGGAACCTCAGAATCTAGAGGACCAGCTAGACACTGGGAGTCATAGTCCAGGCCCGGCAAGCCCAGGTGACTTGTGGGGTGTTACTTGGGGGACTCACCCTGAATAGTAGCAATGTCCCTGGCACTACTGCACAGAACAGCAGGATGATGCCCTCGGCTGTGATGATACGGTTCTTGGTGCCTTCTCCCATGTCCAGGAAGGGTCTAGGGACTGGCTCTGTGAAGACAGGGAGTCTCAGTGTCCCCTCCTCTCCCAGCCCTGCCCCTTGTGAGGTCAGGGAGCCCTGAAGCCACCATCCTGCCCGGCGAGAACCTATGTGCTGCTAGTTCAGGTCCAGGAGGAAGGAACTGGTTCTGCTCGCACGCACGCACGCACGCACGCAAGCAGCGTTCTGGATGGAGCAGGGAACCCGAGGGGCAGCGTCCCTTGCTACTCACTACGCACTCGGAGGTAGGTGCCGCAGGAGAATTTTCTCTTGCCGTTTTCTTCCGCGTGGCATTTGTAGAGGCCCCCGTGGCTCTTGTTTACATTGGGGATGACCAGCTCATCACCTTTGAGCCCCTGACCAGAACCCATAAACACTGAGGGGATGGAGATGTTGGAGTTGTACACAAAACCGTACCACCACGTGATATTAGGTCTGTTGCCATCGTGCTTGCAGACGAGGCGGGCCTCATCCCCCACGTTCACTGTCACCGATGGTGGAATGTCTATCTTCAGGGCCTGGCATCCGGGGCCTGTGGAGAGATGAGAACAGAGACTGGAGGTGGCCCTGATTGCCGCGATCCAGAGCCCTTCACACCAGTGCTCTTGGGAGTGGAGTGGTCCTGATGGTGATGACACCTCTAGAGAGAGAGTAGATGCTGGGAGAGCTGCCTTGTGGCTTCTTGCCACCATTGCTCCATTGCATTTTACTTTCCTAACACCAGCAGGGTCCCGCTGCAGAGAACTCCCCGAACCCTCTCAGAGACTTCCCCTTCATTGGGAAGGAATGGGAGCCATTATTCCCAGCCCTTAGGAACCTCCTCCGGCCCTGGGGTGAGGGCCCAGCATCACCCCCTCTATTGGAAGAGGTGGTACTCCCCTCCTGCAGCCACCCTGAATCTGTCCTTCTGTGCCTAGGCTGTTTCTGCCTCCGCAATTTAAATGTCAACTTAGGGATCAGGGACTGAACTCTGTCTGGGTGGAGGGAGCTCAGAGAGACAAGGGTGGACTGGTGGCCAAGGTGTCCACTCTGTGTTTATCTTGAAAGCCCCGTTATCAGCCTCCCCAGGACCACATTGGCTTGTGGCCACCTTCCTGAACATAGCAGGAAAGAGGAAGGCCAGAAGTGAGGAAGAAAAGCTGGAGGAAGAAGCTGGGCAACTTCATGGTAATGGGCTCAGACAGCAGCGCTCCACTCTCGGCTGGTTTCCAGCATCAGTCACTTGAGTGGATGACCTTCCCCTCTTAAAGCCTGGTCAGTGTGGTCACACTTGGTGAGGGAGGGGAATGGAGTCTGATGAGGCACGCCCTCCCTTTCCCTCGGGGACACCTCCCTGAGTCCACACTTACTTCAGTTCCTCATTCTGACTTATGAAGATATGATTTTGTGTTGTGGGGCATGGTGGGCTTGGGCCTAACAGTGGACTTTCCTGAGCCTCCTCCAAACCATCTGAGACAGAAAGAAAGCCCCCCCCCCCCCCCCCCGTTCCCTGTTGTTGCTCCTTTTATTTCGGAATAGGTCTCAGTAAGTTGCCCAGGCTAGCCATGATAGGTTAGCACTCATTATGTAGCCCAGGCTGGCCTCAAATGCAATATTCTTCCCTCCTGCTTCAATCTCCTGAGCTCTGGTATTACTTTAAAGGGTGTGCGCTATGCATCAACCTGTCTGGCTTCCCTCAGCTTCTGGCTTCACTATCCACCCCTCCCGTCAGTGGTACCCTCAAACCCCCTGCCCCCCAACGCCAGTACCTTCCCTTTGGCCACATTACCTAGGCAGGCTTCCGCCAGGAAGAGAAGAAGAGGCAGGACTCCGAGACCCTCTGACATTTTCTACCAGTGGGTTGATTAGTCTGGGTTGCAGTAGCCCTCGGGTACCAGATTCCACCCCAAACTCCGCCTCACTTCCTGTTTGGCCCCGGACGGAGATGGGCTCCAGTGGCCCTTATTTGCCATGTGTTTCAGTCCCTGAGTGCTGAGGAACAGTGCTGCACCTGGGCTGGCCACAATTCCCTTGAGTCTCTAGTGCTGGGGTGGGGCAGAGGCTGGTTCAGGCCGCTGAACCTGCAGAAGGATCCCGGGAGCTTGGGCGAGGCAGGCAGGTCCACCTGTTACTACGCTCAGCTTTGGCTTCCGATCTCATTAACACTGGGGCAAACCTGTCTGCTCCCCCCACCCTTTTCTTTCCAAACCTACCTTTTCTCTTTTTCAAGAGAGGCTGGCCTTGGATTCACCAGTGAAAATCTTTTTGTCGTTGTTTATTTATAGTCACCTTTTATTTTTTTAATCAGTGAAGCTTTATTTATTTAATGTATGTGTTTGCTTTCATGTATGTATGCATGTGTGCCATGTGTGTGCCTGGTGCCCGTGGAGACCAGAAGAGGGCTACAGATCCCCTGGAGATGGAACTACCGCCGCTGTCTGGGTGCTGGAAATTGAGCCAGCTACTGAAGGTGCCCCTGAGATCGCGATCCTCTGCCTTTTCCTCACTATTGCTATTACAGATGTGATCCACCACGCCAGGTTTTCCTTTCATGACGTTGGGGATAAAACTGGGATCTCTTGCCTGCCAGGTGACTGCTCCGCCACTGAACTATACCCCAGCCGTGGAGGGCGATTACAGAGGAGGAAACCGAGGCTCAGTGAGGGGAAGCAACCACTTGCCCGGTGCTGTCCAGTCTGTGGTGGAATGGACCCGCTGAGCCCGCAATCCCAGCCTTTGGGAGGCTGTGGTATGTGTAACTGAGAGGCTTGCCTGGGCTACATAAGAAACAGGCAGATGGGGGCGGGTGGCGGGTGACAGAGTTCACTGGTCAGCCAGGTTAGCCAGTATATTGAGCTCCAGGTGAGCCTATTTTCGTTTTGTTTTAAAGGTGAGGGACTGGTTAGCTCAGTGATTAAGGGTACTCATTTCTCTTGTTGATGAACTAGACTCAATTCCTAGCATTCACATGGTGGTTCATAATCATACATATAAATACTAAGTAAATAAAAAAAAACCTAAAAATCTTTCTTTCTCTTTCTTTCTTTCTTTCTTTTTTTGAGACCAGTTTTTTTTTTTTTTTTTTTAGCCTTGGCTGTTCTGGAACTCACTATGTAGACAAGGCTGGCCATAAACTCGGAGATCCTTTTAAAAATTTTTTAAAGCTAGGCAGTCATGGACCACAAAAAAAAAAAACCTGAAAATCTTTCTTTCTCTTTCTTTCTTTCTTTCTTTTTTTGAGACCAGTTTTTTTTTTTTTTTCTGTAGCCTTGGCTGTTCTGGAACTCACTATGTAGACAAGGCTGGCCATAAACTCGGAGATCCTTTTAAAAATTTTTTAAAGCTAGGCAGTCATGGCCCACAAAAAAAAAAAAATCTGTTTTATACCCAGGGAAATGGAGCGATTGAGATACTAATTAAGTAGTTAGGCAGTTTTCACTTATGTGAAGACATGGCAAGAGAAATCATTAAAATAGCTGTATTGGCATATGCCTATAATCCCAGAATTTGGGAGGCTGAGACGGATAAAGGCAAGTTCCAGGTCACCCAGTGACTCAGACTCTATCTCAGACAAACCAAATCAAAACAAGCTAGGCAGTCGTAGCCCACACCTTTAATCCCAATACTTGGGAGGCAGAGGCAGGCGGGTCTCTGTGAGTTCAAGGCTAGCCTGGTTTACAGAGTGAATTTCAGGTCAACCGAAGCTGCAGACTTGCAGACTCTCTTCAGACAAAACAAATTAAAATAACAAAAGGGATCAGAGGCGTGAGGTTCGTTAAGATTGCCAGGCCAGCTGAGCTCTGGCCTCAACAAACACACCCCAAACCGGGCTGGAGAGACAAGATGGCTCAGCTGTGTTAGAGCACAGAGTTCCTGCTGAGAACCTGAGTTCCACGCCCCACACTCCACGTGGTGGATTACGATTGTTAAGTCCAGTTTTAGAGGGCCCAGCCTCTTCTGAAGAATATGTTGGCTCATGCACACATGTAGTACACACACACACACAAAACCTCCCAAAGTAGAAAAAAAATGAAAAATAATCCGAGCTGGGTGGTGGTGGCACATGCCTTTTGTTATGCCCAGATCAGGAGTCCCCACAAACCAACCAGGAGACCAAGTCCTGTATGTAAAGGCAAGGAACCTTTATTCTTACACAAGTCTGCAAACTTGTCCATATGTCCAGTGTATTGTAGTGACTGGAGAGCCCCGAGCTCAGGTAGAGTTGGGTTTTTATAGTAGCAAAGGTGGGGGTGGTTGAGGGATTTCTAAGGTTTAGGACCCCTGATTGGCTGACATTTGTCTAGGGGTGTCCTGGTGAAAACAATGGGTGTGTGCAGGCAGGTATGATCCTGTCTACAATGATTGGAACGTTAGGAATTTCTTTTGGATGGTCTGTTCCTGGGTGGTGTCTGGGTAGTCTCAGTTTGTGGTCTTAATCAGAACCAAGTATTGCCCTCAGGGTAAACAAACTACTGAGACTCAGGCCTCTAGTGAGCTTGCGGTGGTTGGGTCCTACACCTTTAATCCTAGCATTTGGGAGGCAGAGGCAGGTGAATCTCTGAGTTTGAGGTCAGCTTTGTCTAAAAAGAAACCCTGTCTTTCAAAACCAAAGAACCAAACAAAAACAAAAAGAGAAAAAGGAGAGAGAGAGAGAGAGAGAGAGAGAGAGAGAGAGAGAGAGAGAGAGAGAGAGAGAGAGAGAACTAATTTGAATGCGACTTGGGGAAGCCGAGCAGTATAGCCCTTACTTGCCACCTTTTGTCCGGTCCCAGGTTCAATTCTTAGAACATCAACAAAACAAAAACCACATTCATCGCAGGATGTTTTTTTTTTTTTTTAAATGGTGGAGCAGTTCCGAGTACTTTTTTTTTTAATATTTATTTATTATGTATACAATATTCTGTCTGTATGCCTGAAGGCCAGAAGAGGGCGCCAGACCTCTTTACAGGTGGTTGTGAGCCACCATGTGGTTGCTGGGAATTGAACTCAGGACCTTTGGAAGAGCAGGCAATGCTCTTAACCACTGAGCCATCTCTCCAGCCCCGCAGGATGTTTTTTTTTTCGTGAAACAATCCCAAGGTACATTTGCAGGAGAAAGGACATGCTGTAGTACGTTCAATAGGGCAGCTGAAAGCCGCAGAGCAGCGGTCAAGTCAGTGTCAGAAATGGGGAGGAGAAAAACCCGGGTGTAGGAAATGGGGTTGACACTACCGGCTGTTTGGGGACAATGGTCTGTGATACAGACAGACGTGTACACCCTTGACTTTCACCTCTGGGGGGAAAAGGAGGACTGGGGTTGGGGAAGGACTCAAAGTTTTACACAACTTTTTTTTTCTTACCCCTCCCCCCCATATGGGTTTTTCTCTGTAGCTTTGGAGTTCCCCATCCTGAAACTCACTTTGTAGATCAGGCTGGTCTTGAATTTACAGAGATCAATCTGTCTCTGCCTCCCGAGTGCTGGGATTAAAGGTGTGCGCCACCACGCCTAGCTCTGTAGTATTTAGTGTCTTTATTTCCTACTACGTTTGGTTCTGTTTGGGATGGAACTCTGGGCCTCTCCTGCGCCAGGCAAAGTTTTTGCTACTGAGTTACAATTGATTTCTCTTGCATAATATTTTTTTCCTATTATTTTTTTAAGCTATTTTAGATGCTTTGTTTGCCGCACGCCTTTAATCCCAGCACTTGGGAGGCAGAGGCAGGTGGATCTCTGTGTGAGGCCAGCCTGGTCTACAGAGCTAGTTCCATGACTGGCTCCAAAGCTAGAGAAACCTTGTTTAAAAAAAAATGCTTTGCTTGCATATGTATCTGTCAGAGTCAGATCCCAGACAATTGTGAGTTGCCATAAGCCTCTAAGAGCAGCCAATGCTCTTGCTCCTAACTGCTGAGTTCTCTACAGCCCCACTTGGGGGTGGGGTAGAGACAAAGATGGCCTTTCTCTGTGTAGCCCTGGAACTTTGGTTTGCAGACCAGTCTGGCTTTGAACTCCCTAGACCTACTTGCCACCACTGCCTGGCTGGCAATCTGTGCAGGTGTGTCTTGCTCTTGGGTATGCACATGGGTGTAGGTGTCCCTGAGGCCACAGGTATTGGATCCCCTAGAGCTGAAGTTACAGTAGTGGGCCTTCTGATATGGATGCTAGGAACTGAACTGAGGTCTCTTCAGAGTAGCAAGTGTCCTCAACTCGGAAGCCACCCTCAAAGCCATGGGTGGGGAGCTTTGCAAGGCTGCTTTGAATACTGCTTTACATGCCTGAAATACTTCATAACTTAAAAATAGGCCAAGTGGCCCAAAGGAGTGGTGCAGGATGGTAGTCCCAGCACTCTGAAGGTGGACACAGCAGGGGGCCAGGAGCTCCAGGTCATTGTGCTAAAAGACTATTTGGGCTCCAAGAACAAGGTCAACTGATTTATAGTAAGAGTCCTTTTCTCCTGTTTGGTAGGAATGACCCTCCCCCCCCCCTTTTTTTACTTATGTGCCCTAGGCATGAAACAGCTTTGGCCACGAAGATAGGCATCAAGCTAGGATGAACAAAGGACTCCATCTGCTCTGTCCCTGGCTGATATAAGACAACACCACCACCAAGGTGTCTCTTTGCCCATTGCCAGGGACTGTAATGACCCCCCCTTTTATGAGCTTGGTGGTATCACCGAGAGAGCACTCAGTAGTCCCTGAAGCTTACTTCCCTTTCTCTTCACAACCTGCCACCTCCCGCCCACATTGCGAGGTGCCTGCCTTGAGGGCAGGACAGCTGGTCTCCAGTTCCAAGCTGCTACTCGGGGAACCTCAGACGAGCCAGAACTCAACTTTCTCGGTAGTGGCTGCCCCCTAGTGGCTGCAGCGAAGCAACTTCCTAACACATGTGATCAGTGGGGCCAAAACATTCCTCTTCACTTGACCACAGAAAGGGACATGCCTGAGCTCAGGCTTAAGGTGGACTGCATGGGCTGACACAGGCCACATCCTCACAGCCTCCAGTTACCCAGGGTTTGTCCCTTCAAATGCTGTAGGATATCCATCCCAAGAAGCTTGCTGGACACAGAAAACTGCCTGTCCCAATGTTTCAACCCGGGAGGGGCGGTTCTCATGTGGCTTGAAAGAGTCCCCTCTGCAGGGAGCCAGTTCAACCTGGCGTGTTGCGGATCGTTACAGATTGGGGAGGAGGAAGGTGAGCCGCAGAAAATCCAGAGCCTCCCTTGAGATAGGGCTGATTGACCCGGGAAGCTGCCAGGATGACTGGGGCTAGGCTGGCCTTCTGGAGAGCTCAGGCCCAGCATATTCCTTACACTCCTTACAGGCACCATGACATCAGGCAGGGATTGCAGCATCCACCTTTCATCCTTAGTGGAGGATGGCAGGACAGCTAAGGGAAGGGAAGGTGACTATGCTGCCTTCTCATAATCCAAAACTTTCTCTTCTTGGGAACACACCTGCAGCCCAGCCCTACTATCAGCTGACATCACAGCTCTACTGGTGTCTTGGGATTCCCAGGGAAGCCCTGTATTAAAAAACAGAACCAAGAAATCAAAAGCAGACCCAGACCAGGATTATGAATGAGGCAATTTATTAACCCAGCATCCTTTGTTCTAATGCTTCTTGTTGGCAGCTGCCACCTGTGAGAAGACAGAAGGATCAGTGAGTGGTCTAAAGGCGTTGTCATGGCTCACTACCCAGAGCCATGCCCTCTGCCCCACTACAGCAGACACCTCCAGCTTTGTAGATCACAGTCACTGTCCCAAGGGTAAGTTAGGTCACTTGTACCAACATTTGTGTGTCGCCCTCTACTGAGATCCCAAGCTCAAAGCTAAAGTCTTCCAAGAACCTCAGCAGAGGTGCAGTCTGTAGCAGAGAAAATCAGGCATGGGGTGCCTTGTCAGACCCCAGGGGCTCTGCTTTTTGGAGTGAGATCACCCAACCCAAAAGGTAGTGGGAATAAAGTCACCCTACAATGACTTGTTCTGTGCCTGAACCAGTCTACCACCCCAATCTCCACCTCCCCTAAATTGCTTACATCCGGTGCCTAATAAGTATGAGGACCAAGTTAGAGCAGAATCTTTTACCAAGGTGATCTGTATGGAGGACACTGCAGAAAGGTATAGTTTACCCAAGGCAGCCTGGGTTATGTAGCAGACCTTACGTGGTTTTTTCCCCTGTCCCAGTATGACCTTCTCTGGCTGTGTCTCAATGGAAAAAAGGAGCTGGTGCACCCCTCACCTGTCCGGCAATCCTGTCCAGATCTCTCTGTCCCTGAGGTGTTAGCTTGCGGCCCCTGTGCAAGAGAAAGAAAAATTAATTCTTGGCTGAGCACAGCCCAACCCCGCCTCTTGGGGGAGGACAGAAGAAAGCACCGAGCAAGGGAGCCACATTCTTCTTGCCAAGCCCCACTCGTGCCCAAGCCAGCTGCATCCTAAGGAGCTGGAAGGCAGGAGTGGGAGACCCCTGGGAGCTGACGAGGTGTCGTTTGTGCAAGCATTAGATCAAAAGCCCCGAAAAATCAATTGGGAAAAGTTAACGAGCAGGCTAATGAAAGCGGACAGTCGCTAAATTACCTTCTCAGAGTCAGAGAGGTCTGGGTGAAGGCCTCACTGTTTGCTTTCTGAATGCCCTGTACCTCCATTTGTAGGAAGGCCCAACAGCTTCACCACAAGTCACCAATGGGCATTGACCACCCTAATTCCGGCACAACCCTGCATACCCATCCTGGTCCTTTTCCACCATTTTCAGTCCCTCCAGGGCTTGGAGAACGCGGCGGGCCACACTCTTGGAGCCTCTGCTGAAGTGGCTGGGCCTGACACCGTTTCTCTGCCGTCCTCCATAGATCTTGGTCATGGAGCCAACCCCGGCACCACCACGCAGGTACAGGTGCCGTGCTGTAGAGGCTGGAGGTGGGGCAAGAGGGAGTCTGAGGATCATTCTTTCTATATTCACGGTGGGGAGTGAGGCAACATCTCACCGCTTTACAGAGCAAACAGAACACGCACCAAAACTGGGGCTTGACATCCCTGGTTCTCCCTCCCCTGTAACTTTCCCAAGGGTGACCATCTCCACACGCCTGCGGCACGACAGTGAAAAAGGAACTGACTGTTTTACAGGACAGCTTAGCCCTGGAGAACGAGGCCAAGATCTGGCAGGGCAGTTCTGTTGTGGGTACCATAAACTTGGAATCTCAGCCATGGAGGATACCGGACTGTTCCTGCAGGCAGCCTCCTGGCCTGTCAAACAAGCTTTGGCAAAACCTCGAAGGCCATGCCCCAAGGTGCCGACTGGTGCTGCCTGCCATTCTCTGCATCATGCATTCTCAAGCAGAAAATAAAAAGTCTCAGGAGCGACATGACCCTGGGGATCCTGGGGCCCAGGAGATTCAATAGTCCTGCAGAGCACTTATAAAAACAAGACTCACAGGTCCCATACCATTTAGGAAACAAAGGACTTGGGCCACCTGGCTAGGAAATACAGGGATATCTTCATCCCCTAAAGCAAAACCAGGCAGTCATTTTAAATCTGGCCCCACTGCCATCTCTCTTCTGGCACCCAGGAGCCACCAGGTTAAGCAGAAATTTACTTTAGTGACTCCAGCCACATTGTGTGGGCTCCCCTTGCTCCCACAGCCTGCCGCTAGCCTGATTTTTTTTTAAACCATATACCTGCCAAGATCGACAGACTCACGTGGTGTCACTTCTCATCTTCTTGCAAGGTGACACCAGACAACTCCACCTTTAAGACCAACTCAAATGCTCCACAACCACTACCCTACCCAACGCCAGAATCCATTATCACCCATCATCTGCTCTCTTCCTCAGGGCACCAGACTAGGGATTAGATTAGCCTGGGCACAGCAGGTGCCTGAATCTCCTGCACCGCTATCACCCCCACCCCTGCGTCTGTACAACAGTACCAAAGGAAAGCAACTGTCCCAGCAGCCACAGTGGCCAGGCAGGGAGTTAACTGCAGCAAAGATCACTAGCGTCTCTAATGGGGAGTTACAGTCCTTTTCAGTACCATAGAAGCATCAGCTAATTATAAGGCACTCACTGCCACCCCAAATCTGCATGTATTTCCTTCTGATTTTTGAAAGGACTTATTTAGAGGCTGTAAACAGCAAGATGAAGCTCATTTCTTCTCACTTTCTTCCTCAAAAAGACCCTGGGCTCTAGCACATTTTGAAAGCAAAACTTTAGACAAATCCACAGAATTGTTGCTGAATTTTAGAGGATTAACGAGACAGGACGTTGGCCCTCAATGTCTTCCCACTGCCCTAGGGAGCTGTGTCCAGGAGGGGCTGGTGTCCTTCATCTGAACTTATTTGCAGGCCTCAGTTCAGGAGGCACTGCAGCTTAGCAGTGCGAGTGGTGGCCCCATCTTCACCAGCGGTGTCAAAGTGTTGGATGAAGAACCTTGTAATCTTTCATCCTGACCCTTTCTCAGCCAAACTAAGGAAACACTGCTTTCCTAGCCCCAGTTCACCCTCCTACTGGCTCCTCAGTCACTGAACCTCTGGTCCCAACCCATCACCTCCGAACCCCACGCCCACAGCCTTTCCTCACCCCAAAACAAACACGAGCCTGCTACCCCACTGCACTCTAGCCCCAAATACAAGCACAAGTGCTGGGATTACAAGCCTGCAGACCTGGTCCCAAACTCAAGCATCACCTGGCAAGATTCCATTCATTGCCAATACCTTCCTACTTTTAGGCTTGGGATGCAGCCCAGAGTGCTCGCCTAGCATATACAGAACCAGAATCCAACCCTCAGCACCTGGAAGGCAGAGGGCAGCCTGGTCTCTTGGCGAATTCCTGGCCAAACAGGGTGTACACGGCGAGACCCTATCTCCAAACACAAGCCAGCAGTGGCAAAGGTGGTAGGGTCACATGATCAGCTGGTGGACATGCATGACCCCCCCCCATCAACCCTGAAAAAGACAACCAATTCTGCCTGGGAGGTCCTCAACACGTGCGTACTAACCACGCTACCCAGAGAAACCACTATACTTCCCCTTGCAATGCCAAATCTGAGTTGCACCAAGCAGAGCATCATCAATATCTGTGTGCTTGCTTCTGAGACAGGAAGAAGGGCATATTTTAGCTAGGCCTCACCCCTGCTGTAGGCAGGGAAGCCACTTTCCCTACATCACCCTCATCCTTTAAAAAAAATAAAAAATTGCGTTGGCAGGTGGATGCACCAACCTTTTCCCACACTGTGGAATTGACCTTTTGGTTTTCAGAGGCTGTGTTGAGTCATGATGGTCCCTGTGCCCATGCCAAAGCCTGAAACAAAGTGGATCCCATGGACATTTGACTTAATACACGCTAATATAAATTTATAGACTGCTTCACATTTTGAAGTGATGAGCAATGTGTTTCCTATGACCTGGTGAGTTCTCAGGTAGGGGGTCCCTTAGCAGAGACCAATATAGATGCTGAGACCTTGGCACAACCCAGCACTGATCCCACCCTGTAGAGCTAACCACAGACTATAGCTTACAGAATATCAAATAGGACCTATAGCTCCAGAGAGAAAGAAGTTTCCTCTTGGGGCGCTCAGAGCCTTAAGTTCCCTCTGAGAACAAGGAGCAGCACCCCAACTTGCCAATCTTTCAGTAGAGAATCACCTGATAGAGATGGATCTGAATTAGAATGTTACACAATGGACACTGTCAGACTCAAGTGAGCACCTATAAGTAAAATATCAACAGTTTTCTTGTTCCCAGGTTTCCTTTCACATTCAGAGATAGTTATTAGAGCATGAGGTCTGTCTCAGCACAGTTGAGAGGGGAAGGGGTTCCTGCCTGGGGCCACCCAGCTCCCCATTCCCAGCCAAAGTCCCCAATCCTCACCAGCTCGCGTGTAGAACCAGTTCTCATCATAGGGGGCAAGCTCTTTATGTTTGGCCAGCTTGACTGTGTCCACCCATTCGGGGACTTTCAGCTTCCCGGACCTGGGACCAAAAGAATCGAGAAAAGGACACTTCAGAAATTTCCATAAAATCCCCGAAACCACTCCCCGTCAACAGAACCAACTAGGAAAAAGCAGGATGGGTGCGAGCATCTGAACTAACAGGACAACATGGAAACATGGCCATCCTTGGCCTAATTAAGAAAAGGCCCCAACAAGAGGTTATTCAGATTAGCCACACTTTGGGCTCACAGCTCCGGCCCGACACTTACTTTTTGAGGAAGGCTGCCAGAGCTCTGACGAACTCCTGCTGGTTAACGTCTTTTACAGTAACTCCAGGCATCTGGGAGGAAAGGCAAGTATGTCAATAGAAGGCTTGGTTCGAAACACTGACGCGGTTCCAGGTCAACAGCAATCCCGCTACTCCCCCATCCAGACCGAAGCCCCAACATCCTCCCCGCCTTTCGCCAAGTGCAGCCCGGCTCTTCCAGGTTCAACAGAGCTCCCGCGTGCCCACAGCATGCGGATCACAAGCCGGCGTGGTGACCGCGTGGGAGACTCCTCCACACCCCTCTCGCTCAGCCCACGTTCCCGGTCACTCCACTCACCCCTCCGCTGCCCACCTATAACCCCTTTTGGACTCCCGGATTTGTGGCCACAGGCATGTCCGGGCCTGCCGCTCGCACGTGGCCGCGGCTCCAAGGGGCGGAGCGACCCCGCGCCGGGCTTCCTGCGGTCCCCGGCACGAGCTCTTGGGGCCAGACAGCCCGGCCCCGTGGCCCCGCGCACAGCCGGACCCAGAGCTCTCGCTTACCGTGCGGCCTCCGCGCTGCTAGCCAGGGGAAAGGGAACGACGGGGTTTCCCGGGCGCACAAGTCGGGCGTCGAGTCTCGCGAGAGTTCGGAGTGCTCGCGAGAGCGGCTAGACCAGCGTCTCCACCTCTCTGAGGGCGAATACGGCTTCGTCTCCACCTAAAATGGGAGGGCCTGTAAGAGGAAGGAGTGGAGAAGCCAGGAGAAGGGACAGGGGACGAGAGGAGGGGGGGCTGTTGCCTCTTTCCGTTTTTTCGGGCGTGTTGCGAAACCGGAGAGAGGAGAACGTGGCTTCGTTTGAGCCTCGTGTGTCTGGTGGGAACAGAAGTGGCGGAAACTACTGAGGGCGGAAGGAAAGCGGGGTTCTGCGTGAAGGGGCGTTTTCCCTGGCCGGAAGTGGGAGTAGTAAGGGCGGAACCGAAACGGGAAATGTAGTGAAGAGGCAAGGATGACATGTGGCGATCACCCCCTTTTGTCCTAGCACTAGTATTCGCGAGACCGGGACTACACGGAAGCCCCACCCTTCTTTGGGCGGAAATTGCTTCAGTTTGCTTGCCGCTCTCGGAGTGGAACTAAGGCATTGGAAGCGGGGGAGGAGATTAGGGCAGGGACAACGAGGCAGGGGCGGGACCTTGATGGAGGTTCCGTTCTGCCATCTAGCGCTGGAATCCGATTGCTCAACCCGTTAGTCTCGCCTCATTTGCCCCTTTAGAATCATCATTCAGGTTTATCTGTGTAACATTATTTTTTGTTGTTGTTGTTTTGAGACAGGACTTCATTTAGCCAAGTCTGGAACTTTGTATTTATTCAAGGTTGTCTCTGAACTCACGATCCCCCTGCTTCACGCTACAAGAATGTTGCACGCCGGGCTCTGGGTTTAGTCCTCTGCCCCACCCGTTGGGACCTGCCTTCTAACTTCATGACTCCTCTCCCACATACAAGTACAAAAACATAATTTTAAATCTAAGTTCTGTACATATGCAGTTTTTGTCTTTCTCAGTCGGGCTGGCTTCCAGTTCGGTTCATTTCCCTGGAATCATTAGGACTTCATTACTTTGTGTTTGTTTGTTTTTGTTTTTAAGACAGGTTTTCTGGGTCCCGGCGGTGGTGGCGCATGCCTTTAATCCCAGCACTTGGGAGGCAGAGGCAGGCAGATCTCTGTGAGTTCGAGGCCAGCCTGGTCTACAAGAGCTAGTTCCAGGACAGGAACCAAAAAGCTACAGAGAAATCCTGTCTCGAAAATAAAAAAATAAAAAACAAAACAAACAAACAGGTTTTCTGACTGGCCTGGAACTAGCTCTATAGACCAGGCTGGCCTCGAACTCAGAGATCCACCTGCCTCTGCCTCCTGAGTGCTGGGATTAAAGGCGTGTGCCACCACCGCCCTGCTTCATTACTTCCTTACGGCTTCAAGATTTTTCAGTGCTTATACGTGCCACACTTCGTCTGTTCCTCTGAGTTGGAAATCTACAGTGCAACTATACATAAACATATGCAAGTATCTCTGTGGTCTGTTGACTTAAGAGTCCTTTGGATTTATATATCCAACATATAGCAGGTCCATGTAGTAGTTTTATTTTTCATTTTTAAACTTGTTTTAGATTTATTATTTCATGTATGGATACGTGTTTTGCTGCATGTGTCTGTGTACACCACAGGCATGCTTGGTGGATGTCAGAAGAGGACACCTGATTCTCTGGAGCTGGAGCTGTGACGGTTGTGAGTCACCAGGTGGGCTCTGGACTGATCCTAGGTCCTCTGCAAAATCAACAAGTGCTTTTTACCACTGGAGCCTTCTGCAGCTGGACAAGCTTATTTCTTCCAACTGCGAGTGGGGCGTTCTTTCTCCACATCTTCATCAGCATGTATTATTATTGATTTTCTTGGCTATAGCAGTAATTAACTATGCTTTTGGTGCTGTGATAAAACACCATGGTCAAGGTACCCTATAGAAGAAAGAGATTATTTGGGTTACGGTTCTAGAGGGTTAAGAGTCCATCATGACATCAGGCAGGTATGGTGGCAGGAACAGAAAGCTAAGAGCTTACATTTTTAAAATAAGCACAAAACAGAGAGTGCTAACTGGATGTGGCGAGAGGCTTTTAACTCCAAATACCCCTAGTCGCATACTTCCTCTAGAAAGGTCCGCACCACCTTAACCTCCCCAAACAGTGTCATCAACTGGGGACCGAGTGTTCTAATGCCCAAGACTATAGGGGAACTTCGTCGCTCAAACTACCACAATAACTGTTTTGATCGGGGTGAAATAGAATCTCAGTGTGGTTTTGTGTGGTGTGTGTGCCGCCTGTGTGTACATATATGTGTCTGTGTGTGTATGTGCAAGTGGTGTGTCAATCAGAAGACAATCTCCAGTATCGGTCCTCACCTTGCACCTTGTTTGAGGCGGTATTGTTCACTGTTTGCTGCATACACTAGGCTAGCTAACTCACGAGCTTCTGGAGACCCTCTGCTTTCCATCTTGCAGTGTGATCTCTGGGGTTACAGATGTGCACTACAACAACTGGATTCACCTGGGTTGTGGGGATTCAAACTCAGATCTTCATGCTTGTATGGCAACCACTTGGACATCTTTCCAGCCATTCAATGCAGTTTTCTCTCTTTTATTTAATTATTTGTGTGTATGGGAGTTTTGCCTGCAAGTACGTCTGTGTATGACGTGTGCCTGGTATCTATAAAGGCCAGAAACAGGTGTTAGACCTCCTGGACCTGGAGTTATGTCACACTTGTAAGTGGCCATGTGGCTGTTGGAACTCAAACACAGTCCTCTGGAAGAGCTGCCAGTGTTCTCAACCACTGGCCTGCCTCTCCAGCCCTTGCATTCTCTGTCTAATGTGTACTTGGCAAACATATTTTTTCACATTCTGTAGGCTGTTCCTCAGCCCCTACCCCGTAGTGATTGGAAACACTGCTTTCTGTAAAACTAAAAGTAAGCAAAATGGAAAAGAATGGCCCGAGGGCAGGAACACCATTCCTAAGGGACTGGACAGAACCTGTTTAGTCAGCCATTCATTTTGAGTGCCCCAGAGAGAAAGTCCACAATAGGCCTGTCCTCTTTGGATAACTATTCTGGGGGGTTGGGGACGTAGATTCACACTAATACAGTGATACTCGCACAGCTTAGCATGATCAAGTCTGTACCTCCAAGGAACATAAAGGTCTGAAGAGCTTAACACAGGTATTGGTGGGATGAAAGATAGACCGTGCTTTTGGGAAAAGCTCCGGATCCCATGAGGGTCTACACAGGCATGGTTGCCCGCTATGGAGCTTGAGCATAGGGTTGCAAAGCTAGCTACTCAAGCAGATGGGTTAAGTGATGAGTGTACGTGAACCAGGAATGAAGATGGAGTAGGTGTCATGAGGTCATTTTCCTGCCTGGACTATAAGTGTGGTCAGAAGCAGGTCAGGTTCCTGTAGGGCTGGAGTGACCAGAATATGGATAGTCAAAGGACAGAATGTGAAATGTGCCCTTGAAACAAAACCGGGGCTGTTGTGGGGAGGAGTCTTGTGTGGAGAAGAGCGAGGAGGGCACTTCCTGGTAGGAAACTTCTTGTCATTTCTGTAGAGTATTAAGAGAGGTTGAGACAAAAGCTCAGATGATCAGGCAACCTTAGGGAGCAGGACAGGAAACTGGTGTTCACAGTCCACTGGCCGAAACTTCAGGGATGCTTAGGGCCAGGAGCCTAGTGCCTCCTCAGCAGCAGGTGAAGGAAGGTGGAAAATGGAAATGAGAGCAGTTCATGTGTGTGTGTGTGTGTGTGTGTGTGTGTGTGTGTGTGTGTACATGCACGCGTGTGCGCACACGAGACCATGCCCAGCTTTCAGCACAGTCTCAGTATGTAACCCTGGCTAGCCCGGGACTCTGTATAGACCAGGCTGGCTGAGAACTCATAGAGGTCCACCTGCTTCTTCCTCCCGGAAGGAGGGAGTGTGAGGATGAAAAGCATGGGTCACCACACAAAGCTAAATTCTTAAGCCTTCCCTGTTCTCAAGGCTGACCTCTGCAGATTTGCAGCACTTCCTTAGGGAGCGTTTGGGGGTTCACATGACTCGAATGATTGGTTGGCCTCTCCTCTCTGCTCCCTTCCCTGCCATTTATTAATTTATTTAAAAGATGTATGCCCCAGCTAACTGCTGAGTTACACTAGTATAATCAGCTTCTTTTTCTTTTAATTAGTTAGCGGATATGTGTGTGTGTGTGTGTGTGTGTGTGTGTGTGTGTGTGTGTGTGGCAGGTCTGTGCAGCAGTGTGGCGGTCAGAGGATAACAAACATCCTGGAGCTGTTCTCACCTTCCAGCTTCCTTGGTCACAGTAGCCAGCACTTTCCCCCTGAGCCTTCCCACTGCTCTCCTGTCACTACCCTGTGTCCTGTTCCTTTTATACACCACCCTTTTCTTTTATCTTTTTTGGCTGTGTGACCTTGGAACCCTAGGGACCCTTGGTCAGCCCTAGCAGCACCGTCTTAGCGAGGTGCATTTGCAGCGCTTTCCCGCTGCTCCATGACTCTTGGGCTCAGTCATCTGTCACTGGAAAAACTCGGCACTGCCAACCAGGCTTAGGCAGGTCTATTAAAGGGCAATCGTATATCTAAGTTATAACTAGGGAGGGACAAAAGGTGTGAGGCTGGCTGTAGTCTTTTGTTCTCTTACAGTGTCCCTGATTAGTGCTGCAGTTCCTTATTCTGCAGTCTGCTGTGGAGAAGGAATAGCCCATCTTCTCAAGGCCTCGAATTAAGAGAACAGGGTGTTGTTGGGTCCCACCATCATTCATCATCTTGAGTAAAAAGAGGGATGCGGGTAATGCCAGAAGAACAGTCAGTTATCGGGTATGTTGCCGAGCTCTGAGCTCCCCACCAACAGGAGGAAGGACAGGCGCCTTCCTAGTGCTGCAATAGCTCACCAGGGGTCCTGTTTGCAAGGACTCCAAGAGGGCTCCACAGCCAAGGACTAGCAAACAGATGCTCTGTTATTAGCTGGGCCTGGTGGCTCATAGGGACCTTGTAATTCCAGTACTCAGTAAGCTGGGGTAGGAAGAGTGCCATGAATTTGAAGCTAGCCTGGCTCACAAAATGTGTTTGAAGTCAACCAGGCTAGAGCTAGCTCCTATCTCAAATCCAACCAATAGGGCCTGGAGAACTGGTACAGTTAAGCACATTGGCTGCAGTTTCAGAAGACCCCAGAGTTCAATTCCTAGCACCTGCACGGCAGCTCACAGCCAACTCTAATTCCAGTTCCAGAGGAACTGACGCCCTCTTCTGGCATCCTTGGGTACTGCATGCACACAGTGCACAGACATAAATACAGGCAAAAGACCCTTGCACATAAACAAGAAAAAAAAAGTCTTTAAACAGACTGTATGCCAGATGTGGTGGCTTACATCTTTAAACTCAGCACTCAGGAGGCAGAGGCAGGTGGATCTCTGAGTTTGAGGCCAGCCTGGTCTACAGAGTGAGTCCCAGGGCAGTCAGGGCTACACAGAGACACCCTGTTTTGCAAAACAAACAAACAAATTGGACTGTGCTTTGCACTGTGATATTAATATTAACATGAGATCTTGAGGAAAAGCAAGAAAGGAAATTGTTAAATAGTGGCGTGTGTGTGCGTCAAGTTGACAAGGGGTCAATTGTACCAGTTATTTGTCAACTTGACACAAGCTGAAGTCATCTGGGAAGAAGGACCCTCAGTTCAGAAAATGGCCCCATCAGGCTGGTCTGCAGCAAGTCCATGGGGCAGCTTCTTAAGTAATTATTGAAGTGGGAGGGCCCAGCCTACTGTGTGTGTTCCTAACCCTGGGCAGGTGGTCCTCGTGTGTAAGAAAGCAGACTGAGGGACTGGAGAGATGGCTCAGCAGTTAAGAGCACTGGCTTCTCTTCCAGAGGACCCAAGTTCAATTCCCAGCACCCACACGTCAGCTAACAACTGTTTGTAATTCTAAGATCTGACACCTTCACACAGACATACATGCAGGCAAAACACCAATGCACATAAAATAAAAACAAACAGTTTAAAATAAAGTAGACTGGGCACATCATGATGAACAAGTCAGTGAGCGGTGCCCCTCCATAGCCTCTGCTTCAGATCTAGGCTTCTGCTCTGACTTCCTTCAGAGACTGACTGAGGTTCAGACATGTCAGTCAAGTAGCCTCTCTCCAAGTTGCTTTGGTCATGGTGTTTATCACAGCAATGCAAGGCAAATGAGGACACCAACCCAAAACATTGTACAATGACAACTTTGGTAGAAAAAGGGAGAGACACTTGTGAGAACTGCTTCCGCCGGATGTGTGTTCCCTGTAGCCTCATTCTTCATTCCGTGCTTTATAAAATGTCAAGGCCTAGCAACAAGGAGGAATTTTGATTGTTTTCTGGAGAAGTCCCTTGACCTGCTGGGCTAATACTTTCCCTTTTCTGTATAGATTACAGAGTTGCTGTTGGGACTCAACAATTAGAAAGCATTCTCTAGTCTTTGACCAAGTCTTGTATTTGCTGGTTGATACATTGTGTGAGATGCTGGGTACTGAACCTGGGCCTCATTGTTCCGGGCAGCACTGTGCCACTGCACTACAGGCCTGGCCCCTCTAATGGGTTGTTTTGAGAAGACAGTGAATCTTCCTACTTAGGAAGATCCTTGATAAAAACTAACTTGGTTCTTGCTGTCCTGCTTGGCTTCAATTTTCCCATCCGGAAAATGTCATGTTAGATTAGTATCAAATTAGTATTCTGTTGGCCAAAGTTGACCGGAAGCTATGTTATCTGGCCAATATAACATTTAAAGAAAGCTATACCAATGTTTGAGAATTACTATAAGATGTTGGACACAGAAACACAGTTCTCTAATTTCCCTCGAAAAACCAGAGGATGTGGCAACACTGAGGCCAGGTTTCTGCCGGGAATTATCCATGAGGCTAGAGAAGACTGCCTGTAGGTAAGACATACAAACTGTTTCCCAGTCTCCACTGGGCTGTCTTCACTCCTTTATTTGGTCTCCCTGCCCCAGTTAGGTGTCATCTTAACTTGTGGCTCTCTGGCTAGCAGGAAACAGGGTATACTTGGTACAGAGCGGTGGATTAATCACCGCATTAGTGATACCCCAGAACCTTCCTCTGCTACTCTTCCACATGCATGTCTAGGTGAGGTGTGGGATCCTCTGGAACAGGAGTTACAGACAGCTGTGAGCTGCCATGTAGGTGCTGGGAATTGAACCCGGATCCTCTGGAAGAGCAGCCCGTGCTCTTAACCACTGAGCCACCTCTCTAGCCCCTCTCTGTTATTCTTATGAGGGCATAACTAGAAGTCCAAGTTTCTGTTTTTACTTTGTTGTTGTTTATAGCTAGGTCATAAGCAATCCTCCCCCGGCCAGTGAGCGCTGGGATTACAGGTGTGAGCGCTGGGATTACATGTGGTAGTTATTAAGTAGATGACTTCTATTTTGAGATGGGAGTCAAATAGTCATGTCAATTAGGGTAAACTCTGTATCTTGATGGCTTAAACAGCAAAGGTTTATTTCTTACAGAAACCTACATACAATGTGAACATATTCCTGTATTTTTACATGCAGAGACAGACGTGAGCACAAAGGCATATATAGAACATAAACTCATGCAAAAATGTATTTAGATATGGGTCCTCCAACTGCCCAGCTGCCTCCATTGAGGGACTTAAAAAGGGCTATGAGAACATCCACCTCCAGTCAAGGAAATACCCACACTACAAAAGGAACTGGAAAGCTTTAAAAAAAGGCTGAAGCTTGCATTACATTAAATCCTATGCCAAATGCATAAATAAAATACCAAATATGCAGTGCCTGCAGTTTGTCATCTCTTTGTCCCAGTGAGGCAGCCTCCATCTTGGTTTTTAGCTGAGGAGAGAGATGGATCCCAGACGCCCAATGTGCAGAGAGACAGAGGAAGCTGGACTGGGCCTGAGAGGTGGGCCGACAGGCTGGAATCCTCTTCCCCCAGGAGGAGCTGTGGGCAGACAGGAACTGGCAGGCTCGGGTCAAATCCAACCCACTGCCCCTCACTCCTTCCGTGGTCTATGCCCGCCTCTCCAGCCCCCACCAAAGCTATCATGCTTTGTCTGGCTCTGAACATTGCCCTGGTCCCCTTTGTACAGCTGCTGGTCCAGACTCAAAAGCCTCATCTCTATACTCAGAAGACCCCAACCTCATCCCTCCCATTTCCAGCAGACTCTCTAGACAACACTGCATTGGACAGGGGCATTCTCAGCCTTCACCGCTTGTTCCCTGGAACTTTCTCCTTCTTCACAATTCTCCTAGTCTTGCCACTGAACCTTGTGAGGGTCTCTAGGTTCCCCAGCAAAATGGAAGCTCTTGGGAGGCAGTTTATCAGCCCTTCTAGCCCAGACCCTGGTTACTGCTCTCCCTTCCCAGGCTTGAGCAGGAAGCTAGGGTCTGGAGACCAGGCTCTGCAGTGTCTTTCTAAATGCCAGCCTGGAAAGTCTACACGCAGAGCCTGGTTTTCCTTGATAGCAAGACACTGGACATTTGTTATTTAGAACAAAACTGGTAAAGAGTGACTTCAACCGCAGTCTCAGAGGCCAGGCTAAGAACTTAGGGACTTGAACCTGAGGACATTCAGCTCATGTCTGGGCCATCTTGGTTAGCCGCTGCTTATTCTAATGGCTTCCATTTATCCAACCAATCTTATTTCATTCTCTCTTCTCAGGAAGTTACCTGGTGGGCCACAGGGGTGGAGCAGAGAGATCCAGGCGGGGTTTGGGGGGACAGATGGGGTCAGGCGGGGAGCCTGGGATGAATCTTTCAGACCTACAAGGGCCTCAGCTGCCTCTCGCTGTAACTGCCGCTCTGAGGGGCCAGATGTCCAGGCCAGGCAAGAGGTTCCAGGGGCCTGCGAAGGAGTGGGGAGTAGCAGACTGGGAACCCTCACTTCCACACAGCCCCCTGCTTTCCCCTTCTGCAAGCCCAGCCTCCTCCCAGGCCCATGGAGGCCATTTCTTTCCCAAGACCTGTGGCTGTAGCAGAAGAGAGTCCGGGGCTCCACAGGACTGGAGTATCAGAGTTGAACATCTGGAAAAAGGAGAGACACATGGCAAGTGGGTGGGGCATTCTGACCTGGGGACAAAGTTCCAGGCTGGCCACTGGACTCTGTGGGCTTTGCTTTCTATAAAATGAGAATCTCGCCCAGGTTTTTCCTCCCACACTACTGTGAAGATCATAGGTTTCCAAAAACAGATAAAACACCCAGGGGGACTGGGATTCTTGTCTGCTCCACTAGCCTGCTTTCTCCAGTCCAGCTTTTAGCCATGTTATTCAAGGTCAGGGAACGTACTAGGTGTTATTATTATGACAACCCCAGACGAGAGATTACTAGAAATTACTGATATCAAAACAGGCTCTGAGAGGTGCGAATATTGTCAGTGCCTCTCAGGAAACAGTAGAACAGTTGAGATCTGCCTGCCTGTTAGCTTGAGTTAGTCTGAGACCCTTTTCCTTTTTTTTTTTTTTTAAGTTAAGAATTTTATGTAGCCCAGGCTGACTTTGTGTAGTGTAGCTGAAAATTACCCTGGAACCCTGCCATTTCTGGCTCAACCTCCCAGGGCTGGGATTACAGCTGTGCGCCATCACACTTGGCTAGGAATTGTCTTCTGTTGTGTTCCTACTTACGTGTGAGGCAGGTTAGGGGGTCCTTGGGGCTCTCCAGAAAGTGGAGCTGCCAGCACTGAGCGAGATCCTGGGCAGGTTGGGAGGGTTCCATGAGTGGGCAGCCGGAGAGACGTGCCAGGGTCAAAGCCTACGGAGGGCAAGAGAAGCAGAAAGGATGGGCGCAGAGACCATGGATATCCTTCCTCTTCCCACGTGTCCGTTTCCTCTCCCTTTTCTGGTGTGGCGGCAACCTAGCATTCAGATATCTGTCGAGCAACAGGAGGATGTCTTACCAGGGAAGGGATGCAGAGGGACAGCAGGCTCCTGGCACAGCAAACGGCACACTACTGGAGGTGGCATTGAGAGGCCTGGTGGCAGCCAGTGTCCAGGGCCCCAAGGCCCAGGAGGTACTGGAGTCCAGGGCAAAGGCAAGGCTTCCTGGGGGCGGCTGAGCAGGAGAGGCCCATAGTTCTCCTGTAAGGGGAGAGGGCCCAGGGCAGGAGCATGAGCCTGCAGAAGCAAGCATGCTCCAGGATGAGGGCAGGACCCGAAGCTATGGGCAGCTCTTAAAGTCCCATCTTTTTTCTCCCACAGGTCCCAGGTGAGTCACTGAAGAGCAACGACAAGTCAGGGGTGGGCTGGAAGCCAGTGCAGAGAGCACAGAGGGGACAGTCCGGGCAGGAGGCAGGCGAGGAGCCATCCCTCAGGACCCGTCTTCTTACCTTCCCAGGGGGTGTCAGCACCAGTGGGACTGCTCCATGGGGACTCTGAGGCTGGGGTGCTATGTTCTCCTTTCCAGCTGCGAGGAACCAGGGAGAGATCCACCCCTTTCCTGAGCCCTATCCTATCCCAACTTCAGCTAAGTTCTCGTCTCTCTCTGATTTTGCAGCGGTTTGATTAATAATTTCTTTATTCTTTTTTTTTTTCATGTAGCTCAGGCTGACTTTGAATCCCTGATCCTCCTTCCTCCATATGCTATCATGCCCCGGTCTGTTCTGTGGCTTTTCTTCCCTTTCCCAACCCTTCCACCTTCTCCTCAAGACAGCATCTAGTTTGGTAGCTCAGGTTGGCTTCCAACTCACTCTCCTCTTCTTTCTCTAGGGCTGGAGTCACAGACATGCTCACCATGCCCCACTCCTCGGCTCTCTTTTTAACTTCTTGTTTGTGTGACATGGTGTGTGTGTGTGTGTGTGTGTGTGTGTGTGTGTGTGTGTGTGTAGGCCACAGGACAATTCTGGGGAGTCAGTTCTCTCCTTTGACCTTTATGTAGGCTTTGAGGATCGAGCTCAGGTTTGTTCAGCAAGTACCTTTACCCTGACCCACCCCACTGTCCCCATCCCCCATTTTCTATTTTCAGTTGTCACTGCACCCTTGCCCACATTTTAAAATAAAATTTTATTTATTCTTATGAGTGTTTTGCCTGCATGTATGTCTGTGCCCCATCTGTGCATGGTATCTGCTGAGGCAAAAGGCAATAGGTTCTGGAGCCGCTCTACAGATGTAGTGAGCTGCCTGGAGAGCCAGCGGCCCGCTTTGGCGCTCTTGACTGCTGCCTCACCTCCCCAGCCCCTTCAGTACAGTTGACAGACAGTTGGACAGGGTGAGGCCCAGAGAGAGGAAACACCTTGCCCAAGGCCACATGCTGACTGAGTTTAAGGCCAGGGATGCAAGTCCTTACTCTTACTATATCCAAATCCCTGTCCCATCCCCAGCCAGAGACACTCACAAGGGACCCCTGGTCGAATGGCTCCCTTCTTGACACGGAGGGGAGCTTTCAGGGGGGTTGTCCCTTTCATCAGGCCCTGAGCCAGGTGCCTCTTTAGCTGAGCCTCCTGCTGCCTACGCAAGGCCACTTGGGCAGCCATGACTCTCCGACGTTCCCTAAGAGTCAGAAGTCAGCTTTCTGGAGGAGAACCATTCCCCTTCCCCCACCCAAATCTTATACTCACAGGATAAGGACACATTTGTGACACTCGCAAGCCTGAAAGAGGCAGAGGCGCTTGTGGCCCTTGAGATGGGCTGTGACACCATGGTTACGACAGCGGGCACAGGTGGGAGAGCGACCGACAGGTCTCCTGGGAATGAGTTCTGTGCTCTGGGGAACTCTGTCCTCACTCCCTGGGGAAGAGTCAGCAGAGCAGTGGTGGAGAGCAGGTGCTTCACTGGGGTCCATGGATCTAGAGCAGGAGTGGTGGCTCAGGACAGTCACATGGGCTCTGTCCTCACCAGCCCTTCTGCTTTTGGGAAGCCACATCTGTGCTCATTCATCTTGTCCCTCTCAGGACCCAGCTTTTTCTCCCTGCTTCTCCTCTCTTCCGCCATAGCCTTCCTCATAGACCCTCCTTTCCCAGAAACGCCTCTTTTCTTTCTCAAGTATTTGCTCAGCACAAACATCCTCCTCTTTAGTCGTGCTGAATGCCAGCTTCAGGCATAGATACGTTTGCCCTCCCAGAGCTCTCAAGGATGCTTCTCATCCCAAACAGGGTTTCCGGGCATCCTCTTCAACACCCGCCAGCGAACCTCTTTGCATTTATCCGGTCCTTAAAAGCATTCTTACGTGGCTGCTCAGTCCTAAGTCCCACCTGTGCTAATCATGTCCATCTGCTCTTTGTATGCCATCACTATGATCGGGTGTGGGTTTTAGGAGTGTGTGCGTGGTTCATGCACCTATGTGTGGAGCCCAGCGGTCCACATTGTTAGATAGCTTTCGTCCATTGTGCTCCACTTTGACTTTTTTTTCCCCCAGGCAGGGCCATCTTACTGAATCTGAAGCTCACAGCTTTAGCTAGACTGGCCGGCCAATGAGCTTCAGAGATCCACCTGTTGCAGCTTCCATCCCTAGTGGTGGGGTTACAGGTAGGTCATTGCACCCAGCTTTTAATGGGGGGACCTGAACTCAGGTACTCGGGCATGTGCCCAAGGTACTATTGACTGAGCCTTCTCCTCAGCCCCGATTTTTTTTTAAGGATTTATTTATTATGTATACAACATTCTGCCTCGATGTATACCCGCACGCCTGAGGAGGGCGCCAGATCTCAGTACAGATGGTTATGAGCCACCATGTGGTTGCTGGGAATTGAACTCAGGACCTCTGGAAGAGCAGCCAGTGCTCTTAACCTCTGAGCCATCTCTCCAGCCCCCTGGATTTTTAAAAAATAATCAATTAGTTAATTAATTATTTTTGAGACAAGCCCTCACTATGTGTGTATTCCTGGCTGGACTGGAACACGGTGTAGACCAGGTTGGACTCAAACTCATAGAGACCCATCTGCTCCTGCTTCCAGAGTGCAGAGGTCAAAGGTGTCTGTCACCAAGGCCAGCTTTGTTTCTGTACTCTTCAGTCACAATATTATTCTCAAGGGATTTTCTATCCCATTTTCACTAGAGGGGATTTGCTTTTAAAAAATGGTTATTGGGTTGGGCGGTGGGGGCACATGCCTTTAGTCCCAGCATTTGGGAAGCAGAGGCGGCCAACCTGGTCTACTGAGGGAGTTCCAGGACAGCCAGGGGGACACAGAGAAATCCTGTCTAGAAAAACAAAACCACAAACAAACAAACAAACAAACAAACAAACAAAAAGGCATTGAACCTAGGACTTTATAAACACATGCTAACCAAATGTTCTCCCCCATCACCCCCCCCCTTTTTTTGAGACAAGGTCTTGATAAATAGTAAGGGCTAGCCTTGAATTCGCTATCCTTCCTGGCCTGTATCACTTACTTATTAGGTATTTTTCTTGGACTCCATTAGTTTAATAAACATTTACTGAACCATGCCTGCGGACTCATATCTGTAATCCAAGCAGTTAGGCGTCTAAGATAGCAGGATTGCTGTGAGTTCCAGGCCAGTCGGGGCAACTGGTGTCTGTCTTAAAAAACCCAAAACTGACTGGGTGTGGTAGCACGTGCCTGTGTTACCAGGTCTTGGGTGGGGGGAGTAGAGGCAGGAGGGTCGGAGTTCAAGGCCATCGCTGCTAGGAGTTGAAGACTGCCCTGGGCTTTCTTAAAAACAAAACAAAATCAACCTCTTCCAAAATGGTTATTGAGTCCCTGCCATTTGCGATGACGACCTGGTGTAGGCCAAAGGTGTTTTCCTCAGGACACCACTTTCTCCCTTGAACCTAACTGCATGGGTTTCTTGAAAATCCACATAACCACTGCTGCACGCGGCACTTTTATCCCTGAACCCCACCCAACAACAGTCAATGGCACAGTCCCTTCCCAGGCAACCATTCCGTGGGTGCCCCCGTTCCGGCGGCCATCCATCACCCCCAAATGCTCCAGGGTCCCAGGAAGGGGGCTGGGCACGAGGACCGTGCTCAGAAGCCAGGGTGGGGGTAGGGAGGTGGGGTGGGATGGGTGGATGGGAGAAGTGCTGAGCAGCAAAGGGAGTCCATGGTGGGGACCCAGCTCAGGAGAGGGGTTGGGATCATTGTCATGCCGCCAGTCGGTGGTTACCACAGCCTCGAGCCGACTCACACTCAGCCAGGAGAAGGCCCAGGGAAAAGGGCGACAAAGTGGCGAAGAGGAACGGCCACCTCGAGCTGCTTTTCCCGCTCCTTCCCGCAAGGACCAATAAGCTTCGAGGACAGCGCCCAAGGCTGTGCCGCGCAACCAATAGGGTTCGAGATCCTTCACCGAGGGCCCGCCCCTTCCCTTCCTGTCTGCTTCTCCATGGTAACAGTCCCACCAGCCAATAGAGCGTCGAGTTGAGTCGCGCGCGCGCACACACATTGCCTCTCTTCTTCCCTTGCCAGATTGTTCTTCACTCTGGAGGCAGGTAGCCAATGGGGCGTCGAATAACCTCAACCAGAGCGAGGCTGGTCCTGCCCCGCCCCCCACCGCAGGGGCAACAAGGGCGGGAGGCGTTGACTCACACGCACTGAGCGTGCGCACCCTCACCCACTGGGCCTGGCCCTTGGTCGCTTGGGTTTTCCCTTCCATATCTGGTGTTTAATGCCGTCTCTAGCCTGCCTTGTGCCACACACCTCTGCGTTACAGTGCCGTGTGTCTGTGGCATTCCAGGCTAAAGAAGGAGGCAGAAGTGACCGCCAGCGGGACTGCTATGCGGAGGATGGGTACTGAAGCGGGGAAGGTAGGTGCTTTGTGCCCAGCCTAGGGGAGGGGGACTGGAATCGCCTGAATGGCTGGTCAGAGAAGCCAAGCTTTGAATCGGGAGCAGGGAGCCGAAAGGAACAAACACATAAGCGGTTGACCCTCGAGCCAGTCTTATCTATCTATCTTATTACTACCCCCGTATCCATCTTATTACTATCCACAGTGACCCCGTGTCCATCTTATTAATATCCACAGTGACTCCGTGTCCATCTTATTATTATCCACAGTGACCCCGTATCCACAACTACCCTAGGGGAGGGATAATCCCTACTTCTTTGTGAATGAAGAATCAGGCAGAGGCCAGCCTGGTCTACAAGAGCTAGTTCCAGGACAGGAACCAAAAGCTACGGAGAAACCCTGTCTCGAAAAATCAAAAAAAAAAAAAAAGAATCAGGCAGAGTTACGACATTGCGCACAAGATCTCCCAGTTTAAGGGGAGTTGGGAGAGACTGAAACTTTAGGTTAGCTTGGAGCGCTAAGCCTGGGAACTTTGTAGCCCTTCCCACATGGTTTTTAAGAATTTCCCATTCCTGTGAACCCCGACTTTTCACTTTCATTCCCCAAGCTTCCCATAGGCCGCCGTCCTAAGGTGGTTAGTGTATTTCTGATCTTGTGTGTGATCCCTGGAGATCTGGAGATGTGTACTGTTTTGTATACACGTGTATTTTGGGGGTGTGGTTATATATCTCGCTGTGCTTTTAGGACCAATCCCTGTGCACGTGTACATCCGGAAATGTTTTTATTTATTTTTTAAATTTCACATGCATTGGTGTTTTGCGGGCAAGTATGTATGTGTGAGGATGTCAGATCCTTTGGAACTGGAGTTACAGACAGTTGTGAGCTGTCACATAGGTGCTGGGAATTGAACTTGGGTCCTCTGGAGGAGCAGCCAGTGTTCTTAACTGCTGAGCCATGTGTCCAGCTCAGTTTTTTAATTTTTTTTTTTTGACAGGGTCTCAGAACTGACTCTGCAGACCAGGCTGGCTTTGTACTCACTGAGATTCCCCTGCCTCTGCCTCCCGAGTGCTGGGATTAAAGGTCATCACCACTGCCCAGCTGCACTGAGTGCATCCCATCAATTCTTCTAACTGTGTGATATTCCTTGGTGAGCCTCCCTGCAAGTTGTGCACTCCCTTAGTTTCAGGAGGCGTGCTCCTTTTCCCAAAGCCATCATCACAAAAAATGAATCCTCCTCATTTACTGGAGGGTGGAGATTTTCATTATATTTAGCTAGGATATACCAGAAGTGGGTGTTCACATACCTAATCTGACTGTTAGACTTCTCCCTGCCGGAGGCTCCAGACACCGAAGCTAATTCCCACTTTCCTCTTTTTCCCTCAATCACTGCAGAAACCGCAGAGCAGGGAAGTGTCCTTATCACCACTGGCCTGTTGAAGCAGGCAGCCTGCTGGGTGTGTCGTGAGAATACATTTTGCAAGATGACTGCATTTCTCAGGTTGCAGTTAGATTTGAGCATCTCCTCCAATGCCTGCTGGCCTTTGTGCCTTTTCTCTTACGAGGATGGTTTCTTCACAGGCTTAGCCTTGGCTTGCTCTCTTTTTTCTTGCTGGTCAGAAGATCCTTAGTCTTGTTGGCTTGAAGTATTACATAATTTTCTTGCGCCAGTTTGCTTTGAATGGTTTATGTAGTTTTGTTGATTTATGTTGACACAGGGTTTCATGTAGGCTAGGCTAGCCTTGAACTTATTTAGTTCAAGGTGATCTGGAACTTCTGGTCCTGCAGTCCTTCCCCTTACCAGCTTTGGGATTATATGCTTACGCCACCCTGGTATGTAACATGAAACTGACATTGGTGCCCATATTTAGTTTCTCGCAGATTTTATGTGTGTTCCTGTGTGTAAGTGATATGCACCATGGGCGTTATTGTTCACTTCTAAATACTTTTTAATTTCCTTAGTAAACAAAGGGATTTGGAAATATGTTAATTAACATCTACTCTCACGGGCCTTTTGTACTTAAGACAGGGTCTCATGTAGTGGGTTTGTTTGTTTTTGTTTGTTTGTTTGGCCTGGTTGGTCTTAAACTTAGGTCAGCCTCCTGTGTGCTGGGACTATGGGTGTGCAGGTGTGATCCACCATGCTTGGTTCGAAAAGTTCCAATCCTCAATGTAGCACAAATTCTAATGTGTTTTTTTTCCCCCTGAGTCAAGATTTCACTTGTGTAGCTTTGGAGCTTGTCCTGGAACTTGCTCTGTAGACCAGGTTGGCCTCGAACTCACATAGATCTGCTTGCTTCTGCCTCCTGAGTGCTGGGTAAAGGTGTGTGCCACCACCGCCCAGCTCTCTAATTGGTCTTAATAATAAAAAACTTAGAGTCAGCTACCAGGGGGTGAAAGCTGAAGGGTCAGAGAAGCAGACTGGTCAGTCATTAGAGCTCTTACCTCTACCAATGCTCAGACCAAAGGGTGATCCTGTCCTCAGACTGACTGCCCAGACTGTGTCCTTAGTCAGACTGCCTTAGACTGTACTGCCCCTCAGACTGACTGTCTCAGACTGTACTGCCCCTCAGACTGACTGTCTCAGACTGACTGCCTCAGACTGTACTGCCCCTCAGACTGACTGCCTCAGACTGTACTGCCCCTCAGACTGTACTGCCCCTCAGACTGACTGCCTCAGACTGTACTGCCCCTCAGACTGACTGCTCCTTGGTGTGCGCTGCTCCTCAGACTGTCCTGAGCTCCTGTCTCCTCCTGCCTTCTATTCCTCTCTCCACCCAGCCATATTACTCCTGTCTCTACCTGCCTACTGCTGGGATTAAAGGTGTGGGATCCCAAGTGCTGGGATCACCTTTGTGTGAGCTGTTTCTATTTTAGACTGGATCAGTTTCATGTAGCCCAAGGGTGGCCTTGAGCTGGTAAAGATCCATCCATCTCCCCCAACCTGCCAACCCCCCAACCCCTGTCCTAGGATTAAAGGTGTGTGCTACCACTACCTGGCCTCTAGTGTCTTAGCTCTGCACTGTGATCTTCAGGCAAGCTTTGTTTGTTAAAATGCAAACAAAATATCATTACACTGCAGTTTGCTTTTTGATGTCCTCACTTTTGGTTGGAGAACAGCCTGTATGATGGTGGGTCTTTGGAGCAGCACCGTGGCCAGAGGGAGGACCTAGGCATGAACATGAGAGGTGTGCTTTGAGGCACAGATAATGCTGGGTGTGAATTATTTTGGAGGGGAGACCACAGAGGTAGGAAACCTATGCCATTGAAAGATTCAAGGGAGCCCATACTACAGCAACTGACATGGTCAATTTTCTTTAGAAACAGTGACCCGTAGGCAAATGGACAGAGAATTCAGGGACTGACAAGAACCAAACTTGAGACTTCATCAGAAATTGGCTCCAGACTGATCTGTCACATCCGGGACCCTGACACAGAAGCATGGGACTCCAGAATTTGAGATCTCTGCAGCTGCTCTGCCTCTTAGAGGCCATCTCTTTATTGCCTTGTATGTCCTGTGGGGCTGCATACTATGAGGCCCCAACACTTGGGAGGCTGGACCTACATACAGGTGGAAGGTGGGCTGAGTCTCCTCAGGCGACAGGCTTTCTGTGTGCTGATCTTAAGAAGGTGATGTGGAAAGCCAGGCGTGATGGGTCATGCTTTTAGTCCCAGCACTCGGGAGGCAGAGGTAGGTGGATCTCTCTGAGCTCAAGGCCAGCCTGGTCCATAAGGTGAGTGCCAGGACATCCAGGACTATACAGAGAAACCCTATATTGAAAAAGCCAAAAAGCAAGCAAGCAAACAACAAAACAAAACAAAAACCCCAAACAAAAATTCCTACAACAAAAAGAAGGTGGTGGGGAGGCGGATAACTGGAAGAATACTCTCTCTTTAGGGACTGGAGCTCTTTTGTGCTATGAGGCGACAGCTTCGGCCTTCAGAGCTGTGACCCTGCATAACTGGAAGTGGCTTCTCTTGAGGAGCATGGTGTGTAACCTGAAAGAGGGTTGCGAGGAGACGATAGTGTACATTGAGACAGGTGATACACCTCCTTCTGCTCACCCTTCTTCCTAGCTATACTTCCAACATCCAGGACTGGGATCACACATGAGCGTGCATGCGCGCACACACACACATACACACACTCACACGCATGCACACACACGTGCATACACACATGAGCACATGTGCACGCACAACTGTATATAAATTGATAGTAAAAGCATAGTGCTGATTATTTATTACCACGTGCACAAAATGAAAAGGTATGCTTGTGAAACACTTCCCGTTTCCTTGAGGGCACACAAAGTCAAAAGAAACACGAATCACTGGGGAGTGACGGCTTTTGGGAGGCTCAAGGAGTGAAAGTGAGGAATAGGGACCGCTGGCCAGAATGGGGTAGGTCTCAGATAGCTCTAGTGGAGGATGGAAGTGGACAGGTCCCTAGGGAGAGGGAAGGATGAAGACATAGGAGCCAGGGCAGCAGAGGGGCTCCCGTAAGAAGGATTAGGAGGCACAGATAAAGACTTCTCTGCCCCATGCAGGTGCAGTGAATGGGCACAGGAAATAGAGGGGCTAGGAAGGGAGGCAGCCTGGGAGGGGCCAGTGACACTGATTCTACCTCTCTGACCCCCTGCTCCTCAGGGAACAGCAGGGGAATTGTGAGCTTTAAAGGCTGCACCTCAGCCTTATCTTATCCCCCACAAATCTCCTACCTCGTGTCTCCACCCGGAGTGTCGATCGCCTCCTACAGCAGAGTCTGCAGGACCTATCTCTGCAACAATATAACCAACTTGGAGCCCTTTGTGAGGCTGAAGGCCAGTGAGCCCAAGTACACAGCGCCTTCTGCCAAATACTGTCCAACCTGTGTGGGCAGGCATGACCAGGAGTGTCTTCCAAACTTTGTCACCACAGAGACCTGCCCCTTCTCTGCCTCTTCCTGTTACAGTTCCACCTTAAAGTTTCAGGCAGGTGAGAGAACAGCTTTTACCAGGTTACTGTCATGTATACTGTACACCTGAGAGAGTGGCGGGATCCCGAGATGGGACTGCGGGTACAGGAGACTAGACATGAACTCTAAGTAAGAAGAGTACAGTTCCTGGTGTCCACATCTCGGGTGGGAGAGCAGGTGTCCTGATTGGTGAGGGCCTCTGGGAAGAGAGCAGGATCCTTGAGTCTCGGAAGTATCCTTGATTCTTTTCTTTCTTCCTTGTAGGAAATCTCAATACTACCTTCCTCATAATGGGCTGTACTCGTGAATCAAACAAGCTTTTAAAAAATTTTCAGCATATTGGAAGCATTAGAGTGTCTGAGATCGTCAACATCCTAGACAAGTCCGAGACTGTTGGTGCAGGGCACTGTAGTCAAAGTCCTCCGTGGAGCATCCTCTTATGCCCTCTGCTCATCTTCAGAGACTGACCATCCAGCAAGACTGGACACATACCAGACCCCCTTGCCTATGGAATAAAACATGGAATTATCCTTGCACTTTGTCTTGAGGTCTGTGAGAGTGTAGAGGGGTAGAGAGCAGAGAAGGGTCCAGCATGTGCAGGGAGGGGACACAGGAGCAGGAGAGTCTGAGAGTGTGCTTCCTAGACTACGGCTGCTTTCTACTGGGGAGCTAATCCTTAGGAGATGAGAACTGGTGTGGAGGAATGCAGTCAAGAGCCTGCGAAGGAGGAAGGTGTGCATTGTAGATGGGAGCGGCCCCCGGCCACTGCCTAGCTTTACCCAAAATAATTACACGAAAACTCTCACATCTTGATTAACCCATTTCTATTAATCTGTGTAGCACCAAGAAGTGGTGGCTTACCAGGAAGATTCTTAACCTGCATCCATCTTGGAGAGGAGAGCTATATCGTCTGCCTGAATCTGCTTCTTTCTCCCAGCATTCTGTTCTGTCTACTCCACCTACCTAATTTTCTGTCCTATCAAAGGCCAAGGCAGTTTCTTTATTAACCAATGAAAGTAACACATAGACAAATGACCCTCCTCCATCAGTGCATCACCATCCACAAAACTCCTCCCCACGGAACCCAGGTCTGGAAAGATGCTTCTGTAGGCAGGAAGGCTGCTGCCACCCAGGCCATCCACCGCCTCCCTTCTCTGGATGGAAAATCACAGCTCTGGCTAGCTCCCTCCCTCCCTTCCCCCTTCCTCTCTTTCTCCCTCCTTCATTTCCCTTTCTCTTCT
>NW_026068147.1:797682-823186 GCF_014885135.2 Alexandromys fortis
GCGATGAAGATGGACATAGGCTAGAATCTTCCCGGTAAGCGCACCTTGGGGTGCTTACACACATGATTAGAAATGGGCTAGTCCAGGTGCGAGAGTTAGCCTGTAAGGGCTAGAGTTCATGGGCCAAGCAGTTCTTAAATGAATACAGTTTGTGTGTTGTTATTTCGGGCATAAGCTAGCCAAGCGGCCGGGGTGTTGGGGACGCAGCCCCGCCGCTTCTTATTTCAACACTCTTCATTTCCTTTCTTTCCTCTCCACCCCACCCTTCCTCTACCCTGGAGCTGGCATTTAATTCAGGGCTTGACCATGCAAGACCAGACCCCTCCAAGCTCCCGGAGTTCTTTAGTGGAGTCCCACAGCACTTTATGTACTTTGTGTTACTTACTGCACAGAATTAAAAAAGTAAGGCAGATGTCGGGTCCTGGAACTCCTTTTGTAGACCAGGCTGGACTTGAACTCACAGAGATCTGCCTCCCAAGTGCTGGGATTAAAGGCATGAGACACCATGCTTGAATTTTTCTTCCATTTTTCAATCTTCAAACCAGATCATTTATCATTAATAGCTTTGGCAGTTGTGAAGCATGTGAGGATAGGTACAGGGCAAAGCCAGCAGAGGACTCCTAACAAGGGTGCCATCACCCTGGGAATGTGAGCTTATGACCATCACTGGCAAGCAGAGCATAAATAATACTGGTGGGTAGGCATGGGCAACAAGGATAGAGTGAGAACATTGAGCACAGGGACACAGGATGCATGGGATCGCAGAGGCACGTAGACATGGGGAGAGCAGCAGGTAACAGGAGATGCTCAGGTTATTCTTAGCTGTGAGAAACAGGGCTGGAATTCTAGGCCATTCTGGAGACCAGGCTGGAGGCTTCCTCCTTCACTGCTCAGGCCCTGGGCTGGTAGGCAAGACACACCGAGGCGGGACTGAGTAGCAGTCCTTAGAGCCAGCTAGGGGCACTTGTGACAGCATCTTCAGATCCTAAGGCTGAATTGTGCCTCCAGGGTTCTTGTCATAGATGTTACTAAGTTACTAAGGTACTGTAGCTTCAGGAATTATCGTTTAACCAAGCTGGCCTGGCCACAGTTGACCATTTCCCCACTCTTATTCTTATTAGGTAGTTGAAAAGATGGGGCATAATTCTTGTTTTTGTAAATGTTAATCCCTCCCCCTGCTCCGCACTGCTGGACAGGGCAGTATCTTCACTGGGGGGCTCTTGGGACAGTCTTGGGTATAGGACATTTCAGAGGGAGAGGATACTGTGACTGAGGGCCCCCAAACTCACTATTATATGCCTGGATGCTTAACATTCTTTCTTCAAGAGTTGGGACCCTAAGGTCATATAGGAGATAAACATTAAATCACTTCCTACTCTCCCTGGCTGAAATAGAGGCATCAAAGCATTTAGGGTCTCCACCTTTGCTGACTTCCAGATTTTGGGGGATGATCAAAGGGACCCACTTAGGTAGATTGTCCCAGGACCATCTGAGTGCTGACCTACAATGATGGGATGGTGGTTTTGGTATGTTTGGTTTTGTAGGTCTTCAGCAGAATAGTCAGGAATATGCAAATGCATTTTATTTGAGGAGGCAATCTGCTTGGTCTGTCAGCAGCCTGTGTTCAATGTTTATTTAGTGTAGCCTTTATTATTTGTTTATTTTATGTACATTGCAGTGGTTGTCAGGTCTTCTGGAACTGGGGACAGGTGTGAGCTACCATGTGAGTTCTGGGATTTGAACCCAGGTCCTCTGGAAGAGCAATAAGTGCTCCTAACTGCTGAGCCATCTCTCCAGCCACATGAAGAGGCCTTTAACACCTGGGTGTCCTAAATTAACCATTTCCTTCCTTCCTTCCTTCCGCTTCCTTCCTTCCTTCCTTCCTTCCTTCCTTCCTTCCTTCCTTCCTTCCTTCCTTCCTTCCTTCCTTCCTTTTCTGTTAAGGCCAATGCCCTGGCTTTCAGGATCCCCCTGGCTCCTTTAGCCTTTCTTTTGGCAGTGGTGCCACCTGCTGGGGATGAGTCAAGACCTTTGCCCATGCTTTCCTTCAATGTTCTCTCTACAGAATGTTCAGGGATTAGAGTTCATCTGTGTGGTCTTCATGGCCTCTTAGATCTAGAAAACACAAGAGACTCCCCAGAGCTGTAGGACTTTTTGAGAAACGTGCCACAGTCTCCTGGGACCTAGAGTTAAAATAGCGTTTCTTTTAGGCGCTCTGTCCACATAGGCATAAAGTTTGCCCTCTGTCCACGTAGTTGTAAGGTTTGCATTCTGTCCACGTAGATGTGAGGTTTGTGCTCTGTCCACGTAGGTGTGAGGTTTGTGCTCTGTCCACGTAGGTGTAAGGTTTGTGCTATGTCCATGTAGGTGTGAGGTTTGCGCTATTGTCCACATAGGTGTGAGATTTGTGCTATGTCCACGTAGTTGTAAGGTTTGCGCTATGTCCACGTAGTTGTAAGGTTTGTGCTATGTCCATGTAGGTGTGAGGTTTGCAGAGGTGGTTGTTGAATACCCAGAAGGTGGTTACACTTTACCTTTGCATAACATTTAGGTAAAACTTAACAAAATCAAACACTTGAAAATAAATCTTCTTTAGACATTTTGTTCTTTAAGCCAGCCCTTGTAAATGGCAGCAAACAGATCACTAACAGAATTCTGAGGATTTAGATATTTGACTTGACACAATGGAAGAAAAAGATTTATTTTTTATATCCAGTGTGTGGGTGTTTGTTGGGAGGCCCTGCTGGTCAGAGGTTGTAGTCTATCATGGCATGGCAACTCTTCCTGAGCTCTCCCTCTCCCCATAGCAGGGGGCCTTCCTGCTTTCTCCCTGACCTGGAGACTGACTTTCCTCTAGTGTGACCCTTGGCACAGTCCCCTGCAGAGGCTTTCCCCTTGATACTGGTATGGTAATGACACTGCGCTAGGAAGTGATGCCCCAGTCTGTGTGCCCATCTTTTATGTCTCCCCTAACTCTGGAATGAAGTTGTGTTGTCTCAACGACGATGTCTCCTGCAAGGCTGTCTCTGTTGTGTTCTTGGGCTGTACAAAGTTCTCTGTCACCACACTTTCCCCTTTGTCCTCGTGGACTGGTGCCCAGTGGACTGTGAGGGAAAAGGGGACAGCACAGGAGGTTTGCCTGAATGTGCATGTCTGAGTACTAGTTATGTGCATGGTATCTTCAGAGTCAAAAAGCATTGGATCTCCCTGGAGCTGGATTTACAGGGTGGTTGTGAGCCACCATGTGGGCATTGGGAATGAAGAACCCAGGTCCTCTGGAAGAGCAGACTGTGCTCTTTTTTTTTGTCTTTTTAAAATTGATTTTATTGAGCTATACATTTTTCTCTGCTCTGCTCCCTTCCTTTCCCCTCCCCTTCAACTCTCCCCCATGGTCCCCATGCTCCCAATTTACTCAGGAGATCATGTCTTTTTCTACTCTCCATGTAGAATAGATCCATGTGTGGCAGACTGTGCTCTTAACCACCGAGCCATCTCTCCCAAAGATGTGTATGCATGTGTGCATTGTGAATATGTGCCACTGGTATGCTTGCAAGTGCTCATGGAGACCAGAAGAGGGCATTGGAGTTACAGGCAGTAATAAGCTGCTGGATGAAAGTGCTGGGACTCAAACATGTTTCAAAGAGGCAAAGATAGCAGATGAAGGAGGAGGCAAGTGCTTTAACTTAGGCTACATGACTTTTAAATATGTCTTCCCCCAATGGTTGTTTAAGTAAGGTCTTACCTTCCTTAAGTGAACAAACAGACCTAATGTTCTCTTTGCCTATTGTCTTAATAAAATCAAATTAGCATCCTTTTATCACTGAGAAACAATCGAGCAAAACTCTTATTATATTTTAAAAACAAAAGGATTTAGAGAGAACAGACCTTTCCCTTGGCGCTGGAGGGAGCCATCTTCAGTCTAATGAGTGCATCTGGCTGTCAGGATACAGCACAGTGGCCTCGGGTACATGCACAGACCACATTAAGGAAGAAGTACCACAGTGTACATCTCAGAGAGAAGACCACAGGGGAAAGATGACTTTGAAAACACTAACCACTTCCCTCAGTTGCTAAGAAGAATATAAAATTACTATGTGCAGGAGCTTTCTGACAAAGAACATAGACACAACATAATCCCCCCCTTTAAGAGTTAAGCCACATGTCTGTCGATGTCCTGCACAGGAAAACATGCCTCAGGAAGGCTGTCTGTGCCAGAGGCTTTAGAAGATGCACCCAACCTGCTTTATCATGCAGCCCGTGGTTCCCTGGCCATTGTCCCCTCTCGCTCCTTGACGGCCTTCCATCTGCACTGGGCCCTTTGGCCGATGTCCACCCTCACTTGAGCATGCCTCCAGTCATTCTCTAAGCAACGTGCCAGTCCCCTACACGATAGGCTGAGTCTTGTCTGAACCCCTCTGCCAGGTGTCAGGACTGCGGTGCTGGGCAGAGGAGGGGACACAGTGAGATCCTAGAGCCGTACCTCTGACTGCTTAGTGGAGCCCTTCCTTTGAAGGCCAGAGCAGGTTCAGATGAGGAGAAACAAGGGAGAGGGGTGTGGCCCCTTCCTCCTTTGGGGCTCACTCACCCACTCCTTTAACCTCCTTTTTAGTGGGCAGAGTGCAGGTGCGCAGGCTGAGGATGAAAAGCGGTGCAGCTCCTGTCTGCTGCATGAGGAGCTAAGGGCACAAACGTGATCTCACACTTGTGGCTGCAAGAGTGCCCAGTCTCTCCAGAGACAGCAGGATAGAGGAAGCAGGCAGTGAAAGTGGTGGGGCTTACCTCATTAGGAGAAGTCATGGGGCTGTGACCTGCGGAAGCAAGAGAAGATTCAAGAGCGCAGAAGTGCAAAGCTGATCTAAGACTTGAGATTTGGAGCTGAAGGAGGTGGCAGGAGGTGGTGGAAGATGTGGGGTAGGGTGGAGGGGGTGATGCCCATGGCCAGTTAGAAGATTTGCATCCTAGAGTCTGCTTTGCAGACTCAGGTTTTTAGGACCAGAGGAGAGGTGACAAGGACAGAGCCCTGGATTATCCAGTCCAGGACTTCTCCCAGTTCACAAAGTCTTGATTATCCCTTCCTCAGTGGTGTTTGTCAGTGACATGCTCCTGTGACAAGGAGGGGCACAGTACCCCATGATCCCCAGATGCACAGTGCAGAGAGTCTCCTAAGGGAGAATGGATGTCCACACCCTTCACACGCAGCAAGGAGGGCATCAGGGTGAGGAACTTGCTCCCGGACGCGAGGTTCCCTGCGGCCAGTCTAGCCTAGGTGGACTGAGTCTCCCTTCAGCATTGACTTGGTCCCCTGAGGGCTGGTCTTGTACAGTGTTGGTTTAACTACGTAAAGATGTGCTGCTGTTTTACCTCGCCTGCCAAGGCTCCTGATTGGTCCAAGAAAAGCTGAAAGCCCAGTAGTGAGGGAGGAGGTATAGGTAGGGCTTCTGGGCAGGGAGACCAAGTTGGAGGAGGAATTTAGGCTCAAGAAAGAAAGAAAGAGCTGGGCGGTGGTGGCGCACGCCTTTAATCCCAGCACTTGGGAGGCAGAGGCAGGCGGATCTCTGTGAGTTCGAAACCAGCCTGGTCTACAAGAGCTAGTTCCAGGACAGGCTCCAAAACCACAGAGAAACCCTGTCTCNCATCAGGGAGACACCAGGAAGAAAGAAAGAAAGAAGACATCAGGGAGACACCAGGAAGAAAGAAAGAAAGAAGACATCAGGGAGACACCAGGGGCCAGCTAGCCAGCCACGGAGGAAACAGGAAAGTAGGACATATAGAAGGAAAGCAAGGTAAAAGCCCCGCGGCAAAACGTAGATGAAAAGAAACAGTTTAAGGGAAGGGAGCTAGTGGGGCAAGCCTAAGTTATAGCGGAGCATTCGTAATTAATAAGCCTCCACGTCTTCATTTGGGAGCTGGTTGGTGGCCCAAAGGAAATGGCACCTACAGGCTGGGAAGAGAAGATCTGCTGTGTAAGTCAGACAGGAGACAATGGCTGGTGTCCAGGATGCCAGGGAAGGTCGGGCAGGTGACGGAACCTTCTGGATTCCCTAGGGTCAGTGCCTTTACCTACTGTGGGTTGACGGTGTTCAGTTGTTCTCACTGAGCATGCTCTTCTTGCCCTGAATAAATGGAAGACAGGGTCACTGTTGTTCGGCTGCTGAGTTGGGAAGGACCCTGGGAGCCGATGATCCTGGGAGCTGCTGGGTGTCCATGCTGTGCATCCACAGCACGGCTGCCCCTGCCTCTCTTGTTGCTGCCGCCCTTCCCAGTCTAACCAGGCCCCTCCTCGGGTCTGATCCTGTCACTGTCATGTCTGCTGTCTTTCTAACTGGTGCTGCGATGCTACTTTGGTTGAGCGGGACTCTCCGAGTCCTGAAGGTCGCTGCTCTTCAGACCCACACCCCCTTTGTCTCCCATGGGCAGGTTCTTTTTTGTCCTGGTTGTCCCAGGGGACCCTGATGCTTGTCTCTCTAGATCCTTTGTTGTCTGACACTTACATTCACCTGCTGCTCTTTTTCTTTTTTCCGACCCTTTTGTTCCTTTCGCTTCTTCTTATGTTTTTCTTTATGGCTCTTGGTTTTCTGCCTGGCAGACAGCGAAAACAATGGGTCTTTTGTTCTAAGCCACACAGGACTGGGAATGACCATGACAGGCAGAGTGTGGTTTAGGGAGTGGGAAGGCAAGGATTTAAGGACGCTAAGAATTAGTGAGAAGCCAGGACTTAGGAAAGGCAAGAAGAAATCCAGGCTAGAGACAGATGAGCTGAGGAAAACCTTTTCTGTTTCCAAGCAGGGAGGAAGTAGAAGAGGAAATGTCACCATACTTGTGAAGTTTCTTGAAAAACGTGGCATCTGCCAGGCTTCCTATACCAGTCTAGCCAGAACTTCAGCAGCCAAGGCAGCAGCAATAGGGGTTGAAATCTGAGCATTTCTTTTCGATGGTTGATCTGTCATGGAAGGATAACAAGAAGGAAGAAAAAAATCAGTGTAGAGCCATTTTACACAGGTACCCGGGGAAGCTCACTCAGCCTGGGATGTGATCCCTGTCTGTTCCTTCTCGAGTGTGCTTTCTTTAAGATTGGCTGGGCCAGGAGAGGCGTGAGTCTGGATGACAAAGTGAACTCTAGAGCAGCCTGGGTTCTAGAGAGAAACCCTGTCTCAAAAAACCAGACTGAGAACCCCAACCAGAACATTCCTTTGTCCGACTGCATTCCCGACTAAATGATTTTTTTTTTTTTGATTTTTCGAGACAGGGTTTCTCCGTAGTTTTTGGTTCCTGTCCTGGAACTAGCTCTTGTAGACCAGGCTGGCCTCGAACTCACAGAGATCCGCCTGCCTCTGCCTCCCGAGTGCTGGGATTAAAGGCGTGCGCCACCACCGCCCGGCGACTAAATGATTTTTTATGTTTATTTGTTTGTTTTGTGTCTGTGTGCTGCACGTATTTGGACATGTGCCCCGGACTGTGTGAGGACATCAGAGGACGACTGTGGGATTCTGCTCCTGGGGACTGAACTTAGGTGGTTATGCTTGACTGCGGGAACCTTTGCCTGCTGAAGCATCCCAACGCCCCTCAGTTACTTCTGACAAGGGTCCTGGGAGTCGAATGCAGGAAAAGACCCCTTTCCAAAGACGATGTCTAGAAAACCAGATATCCGCTCTGCCAAATAGCTTTCCCTAGAATCATCTACAAAAACAGTGCTAAACATATCTAAATCACAGAACTAAAACCTCTAAAGCTTTTAGAAAAAGGTAGATGCTTTATGACATTGGATTTGGCTGTGATTTCTTGACCGCGACAGCAAAGCAGAGGTGCCAATAGCAGCTGAAAACTAAATTTGGAGTCCTGAGAAGGAAAAACTTCTGGCATCGAGTGCTTGCCAGCCATCTGATTTTGTACTTGGCAGGCTTTATTTGCATGCTTGTGTAAATCTTTCAGATGCGGACTTCTACCTCATGAAGAACAGGTCCTACTGTGGACCTCTGTAGAGCCACGAAGGCCCTTTGTCTGTCCCACGCTTCTTCCTGAGCACAGTTGTCTATGGCTCAGTAAACTGGCTACTGACTACTACCTCTGCATTCCCAACTTTCTTAGAAATAGTTGGCTTGGGGCTGGAGAGGTGGCTCAGTGGTTAAGAGCACTGACTGATCTTCCAGAGGTCCTGAGTTCAATTCCCAGCACCCATATGGCAGCTCACAACTGTCTGTAACTCAAGTTCCAGGGGATGTGACACCTCCACATCAATGTACATAAAATAAAATTAAATAAATTATTAAAAAAGAAATAGCTGTCCTGACGTTTTCCATATCCCAGTATTGCTGGGGATTTTGTGTGTTGGTAATAGTATCCTTAATAGCTCATATCAGCCATAGTCATAGTCCCTCAGGCTATAGAGCTTTTGTCTCAGGATGGATGGGTGGTTACATAGTTAGTTTCTCCACTTCCCTGGTACTCAGACCGATCCCTCCATCCTCAGACCAGATCCTCATGATCCAGGCTCTAATTGGAGCTTTTGTTGTTTGTTTAGAAACCTTTCCCAATTTAAGCAGTTCAGGGACCGAGTATTCAGCGATCATCGTGGTTTCTTGTACTGAACCTCCATTAAGGCTCCTGTGTGCTGACCCTTGCGATGCCCTGTGTTAGAGGTCAGACCTGAGTGGAGTCTATCTCTCCCTCCATGTTCTCTTCCTCCTTGCTCTCAGTTGATCCCATAGGTTTTCTGTGAAGCTGTAAGCTCGAAATAAACTTTCTTCTATCACTGCCTTGGTCACTGTATCTTCACAGCGATAGAAAAGTAACCGAGACACCACTCCGCCAAGAAAAAGAAGATGGCTTCTCAGGGATTCTGCCAAACGGACACGCCGTTCTCAGTGTGCTTGGTTTTGGTTTCGTGTCTTACTACCTGTGACGTGGAATGTGCAACCACAGGTATATCAAACAGGTGTGCCATCCCTTGTCCTATGAGGAACGCTAGCCATCATGTAAATGCTTCATGGACTTTCCACCCTCACAGTGGTCAGCCTCGGTTGCCCTTTGCAGAGGCGCCTCGCAGAGGCCTTGCAATCGTCTCTCCTCAACTCATCTTTGGTTCTGTCAGCCCCTGTTCAGATGCCAGCTGTGTTGTGTGAATTCTCCAGAGGAGATGTTAACAGATGGCAGATCAACCTGACCAGACTGTTTCCTCAAGTCTAGTTTACTGAGGCAGGGAGTGTTTATTAGGGCTACTTTTAGGAACATGGGTGGCTGGAAGACAGCCACCTCACAGACGAGCCCAGCTCCGCATGGGTAACAGCTCATGAAGCTGCATGCCCGGAGCGCAATGTGCCGCTGCAGACAACTTGGCCGGTGGGAAAGCCTACTCTCCCAGACACGGATACCACCTTGGGGAGAGGTGAATAGGCATTGTTACATTCAGGAGCTTCCTGAGAATTGCGCGTTTGCTTTCCTTCTGACCTCAACCAAACGTTTATCTCAGAGGAAAGAGCTGCTCAGCTAAAGGACTGAACGTCTATGCAGATAGAAGACTGAACGGTGCTTATCAGGGACTGGCTGTGGGAAGGAAACACTGAGGAGCTGTTGGTAGCAGGATATAACCTTCACATTGGAAAGAGGAGCAGGTTATAAGCAACCCATAGAGAGCCGGGAAGTGGTGGCGCACCCCCCCACTGATGGATGAACAATAAAGAGATGTGGCAATTCACACACCGGTACAATCATAAAATAGGAAACTATTGTCTCAAAAAAAATGAGTGGAGTGTGGTGGTTATGCCTATATTTGTATCATTCAAAAGACTGGAGCAGGAGGATTGAGAACTTAGTTAAACTGGAACAAAAAACATTAGATTCCCATCTCAATGGTAACTTATGATACGTGGGCACATAATGGAAAAACTCCCCAAGTGTTGTGCTAAGTGAAGAAAAGCCACGTGAAAGGATTGTTCCTGTGTCACTCTGCCCACCTGAGTCAGGTAGCTGGATAATCGTAGGCTGGTAGTCACAGGGCTGAAGGAGGAGGGATGGGGAGCTTTTGTCTTTATACGTGACTTTATGTGTTCATGCGCACATCTGTGTGGAAACCAAAGGTTGAAGCTGAGCTCGTCCACAGCCACTTCTTCACTTGTTTTCTTTCTCTTCCTTTTTTTTGCCACACCCTGGTTATACATGGGTGTTAGTGATTCACACACATGCTTGTCACTGTCTGTCCCCAGAGTTAACATTTAATGGCTCTAAAGGTTTGTATGTTAAAATGATAAAGTTATGGGGATGGACAATGGCTACACAGCACTACAAATGTACCTGACACCACTGAAAATAGCTAAGGCAGGATATATCATATATTTACTATAAAAACAACACAGAGAAGAGGATCTTGTGCAAGGTCACACTGTGAGTGACAGACGCAGGAGAAGAAACAATGAGAGTTGGGTGGTGGTGGCGCACACCTTTAATCCCAGCCTTTGGGAGGCAGAGTCAGGCAGATCTCTGTGAGTTTGAGGCCAGCCTGGTCTTCAGGGTGAGTTCCAGGACAACCAGGGCTACAGGGAGAAACCTTGTCTCAAAAAACAAAACAAAACAAAACAAAACAAAACAAAACAAAACAAAACAAATAAACAAAACCAACCAACCAACCAAACAAAAAGAAACAACAAGAGCCAGCTTTCTTCATTCACAGATTCCATCCATAGCCCTGGATCAAACCAAAACAGACATATATATTTTTTAATGTGTAGCCCAGGTTGGCCTTGAACTCATGATCCTCCTGCCTCTGCCTTCTTCAGCAAATCCTACAGGCATGCGCCACCACAACTGGCAACAGTTAGACATATTCAGAAGAATCCAGATGTGGGGCACACATCTGTAAGAGCAGTACCTGGGAGGTGGAGGCAGGAGGATCAAGAGCTGAGGACAGTCATCACTTATATACTGTGAGGATAACTGGGCTGCATGAGACACTGTTCCCCCAAAACCAAAAGACCCCAACAAAACAAAACATTCCAGAACGATTGTCCATGTACTGGAAACGGCACAGGCATTTCCAGGCATCGCTTCTCACTAACAGCGTAGGCTCTCTGCCTAGTGCTGCTCTGTAACACGTGCTGGAATCTGAACATGACGTGCAGTGTGTGGCACAGCATGCAGACTTACATGGAAACACTGACATTTTTACAAGGAACTCGAGCATCCATCCACAGGTCTGATATCAGTGCTTCCTGGAGCCGGTTGCCCATGGATACCAAGGACCTCATGCCTGACTCAGAGCTCAGCCCTTAACCACTTGCTAAATGGGTTTACAGTCTTAGTTTTATTTGCTTTCAAACACTTTAGAGACAGGTCTTGCTCCGTAGCCCAGGCTGGCCTTACTCTCCATCCTCCTGCCTCAGCCTCCCGAGTGTGGGGTAGGAGGTGGGTGCTGCACTGCCTCACTGCATCGGTAACTCAGGCGATAGTCTCCCCTGTGCTGTCATCCATTTTGCATTATCGGTAGGGACCCCCCCCCAGTCAGAGGCCTTGGAGATGGTGGGGAGGGTACAGTAGCTTAGTGGAAAACACAACTATCTGAGTTGGATCCCGATAAACCAGGTAGAGGTGGAAGAGAAGAACCTACTCCATAAAGCTGCTTTCTGACCTCCACACATGCACCATGGTACTGTGCGCTTACTCAATAATAATATGGGGCTGGAGAGGTGGCTCAGTGGTTAAGAGTACTAGCTGCTTTTCTAGGTTTAATTCCCAGCATCCCACATGGCAGCTTACAACTGTCTGTAATAAGTTCCGAGTGATTTTTTTTTCTCGAGACAGGGTTTCTCTGTAGCTTTGGAGCCTGTCCTGGAACTAGCTCTTGTAGACCAGGCTGGTCTCAAACTCAGAGATCCACCTGCCTCTGCCTCCCAAGTGCTGGGATTAAAGGCATGCACCACTACTGCCAGCCGCTCCAAGTGATTTGACACCACACACACACACACACACACACACACACACACACATCCCGTCAAAACACCAATGTAGATAAAGTAAAAATAAATAAATCATTAAAAAAGAAAAACAAAAATTTAAGAAGTCCCCTACAAGAAGTGCTAGGAAGAGAACTTGGGTCACTCACAGAGTACGGCCAGGCTGAATGGGTCACTCAACCTGGAAATGAAGGTGTTGGAGACCTCACACTGGTAGGCCCCAGCGTCCTTCTTTTGATCGGGTCTATGGTGAGCCTTCTGTTGTCCCAGGAGAGCACTGTCCTGTCCATGGCCTTCAGTCTCTCCTTGTTGAATGTTCACCGTATGGAGACTCTGGGATTCTCCAACACGCAGGTCAGAGCCACAAAGTGGCGTTCTGGGACAGTCTTATTTCTGATCTGAATATGAGGCTTTGGCAAGTTCTCTGTGAGCAAACAGAAGAGTTTTTCTGTAGAGGTTTCAGCCAGCTCTTGGGGGCTGGAGTGTAAATTGTAAGATGGCCTGGAAGTTGTCTCCAGCTCTGGAGATGTCCAGTTTTGGCTCAGGACAGTCTATAGGAAGAGTGAGGGACCCATTTGAACTCCCATCCATCTACTTTGTCCCCCGACTTGTCTGTAGGGCATGTCTCTAGCTTTTCTGTCAAGAGTCTCTTCTAGACTCCAATGCCCAATGCCTTTCCCATCAGGGAACAGTTTCCTTCTTTTAAATGCTCATTTAAAGGCATACGCCACCACCACCTGGCTCCTCCCTTCTTTTTACAGAAAACTAGACTGTACCCCAGAGATTGATCCTGATGTTACAAGAAGCCACTTACCAACTATTGTAACTTCTTTGATTTTGAAATAATCACAGCCAGTTGTTGGGTTATTGACGAGGCAGATATAAAATCCATTATTACTTATGCTGAGCTTGTGGACAAAGACCTCTTGTTCAGATCTCCAGAGTTCTCTGTTCACATCCCAGGAATACCGTGCTTCGGGGTAAGAGGTTGCTTGGCAGGATAGCCATAGGCTTTTCCCTTCCACAAAGTATCTGTCTGGGGGAAATATTTTGGGGGTATCTGGGCCATCTGGAAGAAAGAGGAAGACACATGATGCCATGAAAGAATAAGGAAAGCTCTTGGTCTGTAGTTAGTGAGTCTCTGAGGCAGGTGACAACCTTGCTTTACAATTGTCCCAAGCAGGGCTGTTGGTTAGGTCCATTGTACAGCAATTGTTGAAGGGTCCAGAAATAGAAATGTAGAAATATGAAAATATAAATTTGTAAGCCTAAAGAAACAGGAACTGGGGGGCTGGAGAGATGGCTCAGAGGTTAAGAGCACTGGCTGCTCTTCCAGAGGTCCTGAGTTCAATTCCCAGCAACCACATGGTGGCTCACAACCATCCATAAGGAGATCTGGTGCCCTCTTCTGGGCTGCAGGGATACATGCTGGCAGAACACTGCATACATAATAAATAAATAAATAAATAAATAAATAAATAAATAAATAAATAAATAAATAAAAGAAACAGGAACTGACAGTTATCAACTAGGGACTGACCTTTAACAATGGTTTTCTTTGCTTAGGGCTGGCAGCTCTGGCTATGACCAGGGTTAACTTTTTACAATGGCTCTTTGCAGCTAGGGGATTAATTTTTTTACAGTTACCCCCTCCCCCCCCAGCCACTTACAACTGACAACTGCCGTGGGCCAAAGCTAACTTTTACTAAAGGTTTGTACGGACTCCTAGCATACATCCCAGCCCATAAACTAACCAAACGCTCCTGTGCCTTTCGGCTTCACACTGTTTTCGCATCCTTCCCTGCCATGGGAAACCAGCAGTGCCAGCAAAGCTGCAAAGTTGTTTGCAAACACCGTTAGCTGTGAAGGGAATCTGCAGGCTTCTGTAAACATGATTTAACTGAATTCTTGTAGTGAAAATTGTAAATCTTAAAATGCAATATGTCTCTAAGCTTAATCTTGAAATTGTAAAGCTTCCTCTGTCCACGCCTAATGCTTACTTCTTATTATAAAAAGGGGCCCAGAACCTGCCCTTATTGCCACAGTTTCATAAGCCCAAACGCTGGCTGTGGTCCCAGTTAGCTGGTAAGTTTTTTTGTGCCCAATGGTGATTTTTGGAATAAAAAAGTTTGCTTCTGGTTTCATAGACTTCATTGGTCTATCTCCCGTTATTTGCCCCCAGACCCAACAATTGTCCCACAAAGGGCTCAGGTCCCTCTCTAATCACACACACACACACACACACACACACACACACACACACACACACACACACACGGAGGATCTCATTGACACCCTGTGAATTAAAACCTTAAACATGTGGCCTGTCCTGCTTTCTGTCACTCCTAGCCTCCTAGCTCCTCCACCGTCTATCTAAGGCTTGGCCCGCCAGGATGTGCTGTGAACAGATGGTATTGGTGGGATGGTTCAGAGGCAAGGATCAGTGTTACAGACCCTAGCATTGAATGTGTTTTGGGCAGCTGGGATGAGAGGGGAATAGAAGTTACTCACAGAAAACATCCAGAGTGAATGGGTTACTCTGAAAGGCACTCAGCGGGTTCTGAACGTCACACTCACAGCGTCCTTTGAGATGCCTACAGACCTTGAGTAAAGAGAGAGTTGTTACCCAGGGACAGGCTGATGTTGCTGTCACCGGGAAGTTCCTTACCATTTAGCCACCACACGTAGGTTGTTTTCAGGAAGGGAGGTCACATGTTAGTTCAACAGTGTCTTGCCCCTCCACAGTGGTCCCATTGCTTCTTATGGAGAGTTTGGATAACTGAGCTGTGTAGACAACAGAGAAAAGAATGATCTGTGTTGTTCTGGATTCCCGAAAGTGCTCTCTCTAGAAGGGTGGGAATGTCCGAGGCTCTGGGGACTCAGACCCTGGGGTCCCCTGCACTGGGTGTGGGGTGGAGAAGCACTGGCTTTCTCCCGTGTGATCTGACCTACAGTGCTTACTTGTGGACTGACCCAGAAACTACAGCAGCCCCGCCTGGCTCTCCTGGTCCTCACTGCCTGACCTTAGGCCATGGGGGGCTGGTCCCCTCCAGCTGTGTTGCTCTCCACTGCTCAGCCTGAGCAGGAGCCCTCTGGGGCTTTGCTTTTTCAAGGCTGTTATGGTGAAGCCACCATGGACATCCTATTGTGCTTAAACCCTGGCAATCCCCCAGTGTCAGGTGTTCTGTATTACATGGGGTGGTTGAAGTAACAGGGTCACTCCAAGGTGAATTTTAGGCTCTCTGGCAGCAGGGAGGAAGTTTCTGTGAACTGAACCCCTAACAGTTGTAAAAGGTGTATTGATTGATTGTCACACAAAAGATTTTTATTGTTTATTTTTATTTTTTTTAAGAGGGGTAAATCAAGTTCCTCACACCAAAGTCCTTGATCTAATCTATGTATTCCTGAAGGAAAACACCACACCCTTGTCTTTTGTCCTTTTGCCTCTTAGTCCTTATTGTGTGCTGTTTGTGGTACCCAATAATGCAAGACCTCCAGGTGTGCCAGGACTGTCATCTTGTGAGAAAACAACCCTTTTCCCACGATGGTTTCTTCAAGGTCAAAGTACTTCTAGAAAACTACTATTCATTTTGATGTTTAACCCTAGAAACCATGAAAATCAACTATTCCCTTCTAACATTTACCCTAGATACAGTGATTCTCCTGGATTCTTACAGCACCACAGTCTATGCTGGAGGGATGATCAGAAATCCCACACGGAAGCCTTAAAGCTCGCCTCATGTTGGCTCAGTGGTCATCTTGGATCCCAGTGTTAGTGAGGGGGACAGACAGAGAGAGCCGTGCTCTTGTTTCTAAGAGGAATGGCTCTCTAGAGCTGTAAGGCTTAGGCCAAAGTCTGAAGTCCCTGAGGGTCACATGTGGTTCTCCTATAGAGGAACAGAACTGCACACAGCGAAGTCTGCCTCAACTGTTATGTTAAATGTAGAAAAATGCCATGTCGTATAAGTAAGTTCCAAAGAATGGATGTTTGCAGCTGCTCTAGAGAGTGGCAAGGCAGAATGGACAGGAGCCAATAAATGCACTTGATATGGCTTTATCCATTTACATTTGACCCCAAAAGCCACAACTGCAGCCATTTCAAATTCTCCCAACTGGGGCAGATTGACAGCGAACTCCTAGATTTGAGTTGACAGCACATTGGTGCGTCACAGTGTAACTCACTTGGTTATAATCGTGACATCCTGAGAACACAGTTGCCTGTGCAAGTGGGTTAGCCCATGCCAGCCCTGGTTGAAACAGCTCCCTCTTGAAGGCTCTAGGAAGCAGGGGCATATTGAGAAGGGCCAGGAGCTTCATGGCTCAGTCTCTGAAAACAATCAGTTCACTGTAAATCAGTATAGTGAATGGAAGCGGCTTCTCTGCCCTATATGTGGCTTATATCACATGCCAGTCACAGAAGAGACTGCTTCTAGGAGATTACTGTTGCCTTGATAGATGTTTGGTTGAATGGGTCTGCGATCCTCAGTAGAAGCTGTGGAGAGATCCTCTGGGTGTATTGTCTAGGTTGTGTCTCAGGTTTGCTCATCTTTTCTCTGACAACCTTGGTCCTCTCAGGTGACTTTTCTGTCATCTCTCCCTGTGGGTGATGCTTGAGGGTAATGGAGTGCACAGGTTCCCCTTATCGAGCAGGGGAAGAAAAGGAAGAGCAGAGTAGGCACCTTTGAGGGACCCATGGTTTGGTAGGTGGAAGTATGGGAGCCAGGCTGTGTATCCATCTCTTTTTTTTCTAAATAGAGATGAGTTTTATTTTTAAAATTGTTTTTATTGAGATATACATTTTTCTCCACACCCCTCTCTTCCTCCCCATCCACTCTACTGTCTCCCATGATCCCCATTCTCCCCATTCACTCAGGACATCTTTTCTGTTTCTATTTCCCATGTACATTAGCTGTATGTAAGTCTCTCTTAGGGTCTAGAACCTAGACAACCTCTTTGTTGTCTAGGTTCTCTGGGATTGTGAATTGTAGGATGATTTTTCTTTGCTTTATATCTAAAAGCCACTTATGAGTGAGTACATATGATATTTGTCTTTCTGGGTCTGGGTTACATCACTCAATATGTTTCCTAGATCTATCCATTTGCCTGAAAATTTCAAGATGTCATTATTTTTTTCTGCTGTGTAGTATTCCATTGTGTAAATGTACCACATTTTCCTTATCCATTCTTCCGTCTAGGGACATTTAGGTTGTTTCCAGGTTCTGGCTATGACAAACAATGCTACTATGAACATAGTTGAGCTCACGTCCTTATGGTACAATTGAGCATCCTTTGTGTATACACCCAAAAGTGGTATTACTGGGTCTTGAGGTAGGTTGTTTACTAATTTTCTGAGAAATCGCCACACTGACATCCAAAGGTGTTGTACCAGCTTGCTCTCCTACCAGCAATGGAGGCGTGATCTCTTTACCCCACATCCTCTCTGGCATAAGCTGTCATCAGTATTTTTGATCTTGACAATTCTTACAGGTGTAAGATGGAATCTTGGGGCTGGAGAGATGGCTCAGAGGTTAAGAGCATTGCCTGCTCTTCCAAAGGTCCTGAGTTCAATTCCTAGCAACCACATGGTTGCTCACAACCGTCTGTAATGGGGTCTGGTGCCCTCTTCTGGCCTGCAGGCATACACACAGACAGAATATTGTATAAATAATAAATAAATAAATAAATATTTTTAAAAAAGATGGAACTTCAGAGTTGTTTTGATTTGTATTTACTAATGACTAAGTATGTTGAGCATCTCTTTAGGTGTCTTTCAGTCATTTTAGATTCCTCTGTTGAGAGTTCTCTGTTTAGGTCAGTACCCCATTTTTTTTATTGGATTATTTGTTCTTTTGATGAGCAATTTCTTGAGTTCTTTGTATATTTTGGAGATTAGTCCTCTATCAGATGTGGGGTTATTGGAGATTTTTTCCCATTCTGTAGGCTGCTGTTTTGTCTTGTTGACCATGTCTTTTGTTTTACAGAAGCTTCTCAGTGTCAGGAGGTCCCATTTATTAATTATTGCTCTCAGTGTCTGTGCTGCTGGGGTTCTATTTAGGAAGTGGTCTCCTGTGCCAATGAGTTCAAGTGTACTTCCCACTTTCTCTTCTATAATGTTCAGTGTTGGTTTTATGTTGAGGTCTTTGATCCATTTGGACTTGAGCTTTGGGCACTGAGATAAATATGGATCTATTTTCATTCTTCTACATGTTGATATCCAGTTATGCCAGCACCATTTGTTGAATATGCTTTCTTTTTCCCATTTTATATTTTTTGCTTCTTTGTAAAAACTCATGTGTTCGTAGGTGTGTAGATTGATATCTTGGTCTTTGATTTGGTTCCATTGGTCCTCTTGTCTGCTTTTATGCCAATACCAGGCTGTTTTCTCTATTATAGCTCTGTAATAGAGTTTGAAGTCAGGGATTTTGATGCCTCCAGAAGTTCCTTTATTGTACAGGATTGTTTTGGCTATTCTGGTTTTTTTGCTTTTCCATATGAAGTTGAGTATTGTTCTTTTGAGGTCCGTGAAGAATTTTGCTGGGATTTTGATAGGTATTGCATTGAGTCTGTAGATTGCTTTTGGTAATATTGTCATTTTTACTATGTTAATTCTACCTACCCAAGAGCATGGAAGATGCTTCCATTTTCTGGTTTCTTCTTCAATTTTTTTCTTCAAAAATTTAAAGTTCTTGTCATACAGGTCTTCCACTTGTTTGGTTAGAGTTACTCTGAGACATTTAATGCTATTTGTGGCTATTGTTCAGGGTGATGTCTCTCTGATTTCTTTCTCAGCCCATTTATCATCTGTGTAAAGGAGGGCTACTGATTTTTTAGTTAATCTTGTATCCTGCTACATTACTGAAAGAGTTTATGAGTTGTAGAAGTTCCTTGGTAGAATTTTTGTGATACTTATGTAAACTATCATATCATCAGCAAATAGTGAGAATTTGACTTTTCTTTTCTGATTTGTATACCCTTGATTTCCTTTTGTTGTTTTATTGTTCTAGCTAGGATCTCAAGTCCTATATTGAATAGATATGGAGAGAGTGGACAACCTGGGACAAGAGACTTTTATCACCTTCATTTAGTACACAGATAGATAGAAGTGGCTTCCCTGGGCTTGGGATTGGGGGCCTGTGGAGGGGAGACAGAGATGTAAGATGACAGGAAGGGAGGTTTTTAGTTACTTACTTTAGGTTTAATCTTGAAAACATGACGGGAGACTCAATAAAACTTGTCACTAAATAAATTACATAGCAGTTTATGAGTTAGTAGCTTTTTAAAGATTAGGATTTTATAGCTTTTATCCCTGTTAAGTTTGAGCCTTAAAGATTTGAGTTGAAGATCCTTCAGTATCTCAATAAAACTTTAAACTAAACATGCAGTAAACTTTAAACTGCAAATGCAGCCCATGGAGAGGCTGGGACTTTCCTCACCTTGTTAATAGTGGACCTCTAACCTCAGTCAAGACATCTGCAAATCATGTGCTTGTTGTTTAAAACATCTATTGTTTCAGTGGATCTATTTTCAAACAAGAGCCCGATCCCAGTTACATACATAGCATATTGTAAACAAGACTTGAATCCCTATGAATTAACTTGTAGGAAATTAAGATTACCCATGTAGAGATGTTTTTTTCAGTATAAGCCTTTTGTTATAAACTTTAAGCCAAGTTTTTATTGCAGATTTTTTAGATTTTTTTAAAAGCACACCCTTACAAATCCTGAGATGGAGTTTGCAGCACAGTCTTGAGAGGATTTTGAGAGCAGAGCTCAGAGAGGGTTTCCAGCATGGGAAGTGGAGAAACGTTAGCGATAAGAGACATTAGGAGGTGGAGAGCAGAGCAAGTTCCGATAGAAGAGGTTTGGGGGTCACTGGTTTGTGCAGTGGCAGAAGTTGTTATCATAGGAGAGAATTTGAAAAACAAGCATGCCAATCTTTGGCCATTGAGCTGGACTGAGGCCAGGCTATTTGGAGTCCAGGGAGGGGAGAGACAGGGTTGCAGAAGGAAAGTCCTGGAGTTCTGTGAGCTCCAAGAGGGAGTGGAGAGAGCATAGTGGATTGCAGGCAGCTCCTAGGGGAGGGGACAAGGAGAGGGTATTAGGAAGTCACAGGTGGGGCTCAGTTCCTAGGGGGAGCCCAGAGAAAGAGCGGAGCTGAGCTGGATAAAGTGTGGTTGTGACAAGGATTTCCACTGGGGCATCCCCAAGCAGAATGGGAAACTTGCCGGAGAGAAAAGTGTTCCTGACCACAGAGGAAAGGCATCCCTTGTCTTTGTGATTGGGCCCAGTGGGGCGAGAGGAGCTTTTGTAGTAATAGTAGACAAAGCAGGCAGCTAGGGTTTACATCCTGGTGAGAGAGAGAGGAGAGGAGAGAAATAGACTTAAGAGAGGAGACAGACAGACAGATGAGAGAGCGGCTAAGGCTTTTGGGAAAAGGAAGAGGCTAGGTGTCCTTAATAGAAATATGTGCCCACGTGGGCATAGCCTGGCCGGGTGTAGCAGGCCCGAGAGGAGAAATGCAGGATGGGTGCCCAGGCGGGTGGGCGTAGGGCGGGCATAGAAGGCTGTAGGAGCGAGAGAGACAGGTATGCAGCAGAGAGGGGACTAGAACAGGGGGAGGGGAACAGCAGCTGAAGGAGCAGACTGGAATCTGGAACCAAATGTGGCAGAAGCCAGCAGAAGCAAATGATCCATGCATGTTTTCGGAGAGGCAGATCAACCGCTTCATTCGGAGCAGCCGAGTCCCTAGGAGGGAACTCATCCATGCCAATTCCGCGATCTCTCAGCTTTAGCTACGATGTGAGATTTGTCTCACAAAATAAAAAAGACACACGCAAAGAGGCCTGGGGATGCCCACAACACTGGTGGGAAGAGGCAGCAGATGTGGGATTCGGCTCCAACTAGGAACACGGTCTAGGATGGGGAAGCCGCACTCCTGCCGCAGTGCGGCTCTGGCTAGACATTCCGAGAATTCAATTTTTGCTCTGGTTTCTGCGCTTCACCTGGGCACGGGGAAGTGACAGGAGAGCTTCAGATTACATCAGTTGGAAAGTGGCACTTGGAGGGTGTTCTCTGATACCGGCTGGCATCAGTGCTTGTCGAGAGCAGGACCAAGACTGAAGAGAGAGCACAAGGTGTGACCGTGCCCCAGAGAGCCAGCACCCGGGATCCCTACATTTATTTCTCGGCACTTCAGGCAGGGCTAGATGTCTGAAAACGCCTGTCATGGTGATTTCAAGGGTGACATTGACCAAAGGGTTGGGAATTATAAAACCTTCTCTTTCCTGGCCAGCAAAATGGCTCCTCAGTGAGGGCTCCCATCATGGAGCCTAGGGTCTGGAGATTGATCCTGGGACTCGCATGGTTTCAGAAGAGAGCTGACCTGCAAGTTGTCCTCTGGCCTCCGCCGGTGCGCAGTGTCCCCACCTGGAACAAATAAAAATATAACAAAGAAAAAACCCTTTCATTTTCAAATGTGACAGTGCTCTGTGTTGCAGGCTGGATTTCACCTTCCTACCTGCTCTCCAAAAGAGAATAGTTAAGTATGTTTCACCAGTCATGGTCACAAGGTGGCAGCACCGCTTCATTGATGTTTTCTAGTGAGCACACCAGCCAGGCGAGCCTTCATCCAGTGACAGATGAAGACGCAGAGACCAATGGCCACTCTTGGGACCGAGCTCCGGGAGTCATGCTGAGGAGAGGGAGAAGGGATTGTCAGAGCCAGAAGGGTCAGGGACATCGCAGGAAAATTCCTCAAAAAACGGCTAGCCTAGCTTATGGGTACACACAGAGTCTGAACCAACAACCTGCACAGAACTGACTAGGCCTTTTGCAAATATGTAACAGTTGTGTAGCTTGATCTACCCCTGGCAATGGGAGCAGGGCTGTTCTTGATGCTTTGACTGTGAACAGAATGTTCAGTTCAGAAACAGGAATGTTTAAAATATTTTCTTTAATAACTTCATGTACACATACTTGCAATTGAGTTTAAGTTGCACACACATGCGCACACATGCGTGTGCTCACAGACACACACACACACACACACACAGTGTTAAAACTAGCTTACAATTACCTAAAGTTAAATCAAGCATCACATGGATACTAAGCAAGAGGAAGCTGGCTTAATTTCTGACTCACATCTTGTAGACCCAGCTGCCATCAGAGAATGAAGGACAAAGCAGATTTGTTACAGGTGGATGAGAGCAGATCTGTTACAGGCGAGTAGGGTCGCTGTATGAAATGAATGCCTCGGTGGGCCCTGCCAAGGCATAACGTCATGCAAACACACACATGCAACAAGGTCAGTGTAAAGAATTGGGGGCAAAGGGAAGACAATGAACTGGCTCTGCTTAGAGGGGATTTTGAAAAGCATAGCTAGTGGAGAAAAGGCAGGTGGTGACAGGTGACACACATGCTCTGGCTGTTGGGGCGGGCTGAAGCAGGCACTGCTTTTTATGGGCAGAACTGCTTGAGTCTGCAGCCCTGCCCTGCCCCAGGAATGAGTGGCACAGTCAAGTGGCCATCCTAGTAAAGATGGCAGTTAAGACATCTAATCTGCCCTTAGCCAAGATGGCGCCTGCCCACATGTTGCAAGGTACTGAGAAACCATGTGCTTTTGAGAGCAAGCATGCAAATTTCAAATAGACCCAATTAGCAAGACAGACATATAGGATGCATGAGTTTGAGGCCAGCCTGGTCTACAAGAGCTAGTTCCAGGACTGGCTCCAAAGCAACACAGAGAAACCCTATCTTGAAAAACAAAACAAAACAACAACAAAAAACCAAAACAAAAACAACCCCCCAAAACAAACAAACAAACAAACAAACAAAAAACAAAAAAAACCCCACCAAAACCCAAAAAACCCCATACATTTAAAACAACCAGAATCACACCCATGTGGATACAATGTTCATGCATGCTTTCATACATGAAGCAGACAGGAAACATCCCAAGCATACAATGCCAGCCCACAGCCAGGAGGGAAAGAGAACCCAGAACCCATACGCCCAGGCTGTGGCTGAAAGGGTGGAAACAGAGAGAGAACAGCAACACGGCCAGGCAGAAAAGGCGGACCCACCACCCCAAGCTGGATGGCAGCAGAGACAGGACAAACAGAAGAGCGAGATATTGTGAACAGGAGCATGAGATCTTAGAGAAACAGAATGTTCCCAGGTGGAGAGTGGATCCTGCCCTGAGACAGCTTAGCCATGGTGGGACGCAGCAGGAGGCTGCGCTGGTGGGCAGGAGAGAGTTTTAGCATGGCTAGATCACACGCCAGAAACAAGAAGCACACAAACAAGCAAAGACAATGGGGAAAAGAATATAGGGAGTTTAGGGCAGGGGTGGAAAAAATTGATAGTGTGAGTTTAGAGAAAGGGGGAGTCTGTTTCTCTCTACTGGCTTGCTGGCAGATGTTGAGAAGGTCCCGTGAAATGGCGGGATATAGAGGACTGGTAATTGGCTGTTTAGATTGATGTCTGAGAGCGGTATTAGGGCAGGCACAGTTTTCATGAGTGAGGCAAAAGGTCCAGAGGAGGTACGCCAGCTTGTCAAAAGTTCAGTGTGGACCGTGGCTCAAGTTGGCCTTGGGTCCATTACTGTTGATAAGTTAGGGGCCATAGTGATTGGGTAGGCACAAGTTGCACCCAAACACCGCCATGTGGGTACAGTGGCTGGAAGGGCTCTGAGCTCAAAAGACACATGGTTTCCTAGTGCTGGGACTTTTGATTGGAACCAAAAGGCAGGAAATCATAGTCACGAGACAAATCCTCAGTCATGGAGCACATAGTCAGAGAGGCAGGTGGCACACCACTACTGCCGATTTTGCTGGTGTTCAATGTAGAATTCTGCAATCCTTACTTGGAACAGTGACCAGGTTGAAAGTTACCGGGTGGTCTTCAAGCCGCCAGCTCAAAGAAGGAATGGACAGGAGAGCCTGCCCAATTTCATGGCATGAAATGTTGTAAAATGGTGGGAGAGGGACCTTGGTGGATGAGAGCAAGAGGCCCCATGGTGGGCAGGAGACAAATATGCTGTGCAGACAGAGCTTGAGTGTGAAATTTGTTGAGAGAAAGGTAAAGGGGAGGGAACAGAGAGTGAGGGGGGCAGAGGCAGAGATCTGTTTGTCTCTTCAGAAGAAGACCAGAAAGAGCAGGAATGGGCAGAGCTTGTCTCTTAAAGGGACCTTTTTGCACTGCATATAGTCTTTGTAGTGACATAGCAGCCATAGGTCCCTGGGCTGGCCAGAGTACTGCCTGAGTGCATCCTGCCAGATGACATCCTGCCAGGTCAAAAGAGATATAGTTTAGATAGACATGTCATCTGCAGACACTCTAGAGATATACAGACTATGGCATTTAAGATGATTTTATTGTGCTCTCAGTGTGTGTGCTACTGGAGTTATATTTAGGTGCTTTGGGAACTCCTTCAGCCTATAGTATTTAAGATACTGGTCCACTTTGGGCATTGTCTCATGTAATATAAATGCAGATGAAAAGCGGGCATGGGCCTATTGCTGCTGGATTTGGTTCCAATTCCCAGTGCAAGCAGAGGACTGCAGATTGCTACTCTTTCTGTTAGTTTATCCCTAGATAAATACACCTTTGTTATACTTGTTGAACTATTTTGGAAGCCAACAAATTGGTGCCAACATGGTCTGAATCTATGTCATTGCCAGGCCCTGACCAGGGCCCCAGAACCGTTTCCCACCCCAGGCAGCTGAACTATACCCCACAGCCAAACTACCGCTATGGGTAGCTGTGCATGGTTAGGCTCAACTGGCCTGCTGCAGCAATTTGGCAATTTCCTGCTGGCCCATGCCCGTGCAGCTTGGTCCTGTCTACAGCCTCCTGTAGCCTGTGCCCACATGATTTTATCTGGCCTGCTACTGCCAACCTCCTGCTTTCTGCCAAAACTCCTCTGTGGTTTCCCTGGCCTCTGCCAGGCCTGCTCTGACTCTGATGAGGGCCATTACGCTGATCCACAGAGTCAAACCTTTATAATGAACACACCTTGTCCCTGTACCGTAAAGCAGCCTTGAATTCTTGGGACAAGATTCAAGAACTAGGAGGAAAAATTGAATCATATACTATGCTCATACAAGGTCCAAGAGAACCCTTTAGTGACATTTTACAAAGATGAACTAAAGCTGTACAAATAGGGATCCAGAAGCTAGATGAGTACTTATTGAATCTCAGGCTTTTGAAAATGCCAACTTAGAATGCAAAAAAGATTCCTGGGCCTCTAAAGGTCAGAGCAGCACCAATGGATGATTAGATCCTGCAGAGTCAATTTTGAGTTATTAGATTATAATACAGAGGCTTGGGTAGGAGAAGCAATTTTCTTTTTTTTTTTTTAATAAAGATTTCTGTCTCTTCCCCACCTCCGCCTCCCCTTTCCCTCCCCCTCCCCCAATCAAGTCCCCCCCCTCGTCAGCCCAAAGAGCAATCAGGGTTCTCTGCCCTGTGGGAAGTCCAAGGACCACCCTCCTCCATCCAGGTCTCGTAAGGTGAGCATCCAGACTGCCTAGGCTCCCACAAAGCCAATACGTGCAGTAGGCT
>NW_026068147.1:823626-843974 GCF_014885135.2 Alexandromys fortis
TTCCATCCATTTGCCTGCAAACTTCAAGAAGTCCTTGTTTTTTACTGCTGAGTAGTACTCTAATATGTATATATTCCATACTTTCTTCATCCATTCTTCAATTGAAGGGCATCTAGGTTGTTTCCAGGTTCTGGCTATTACAAACAATGCTGCTATGAACATAGTAGAGCATATATTTTTGTTGTATGATAAGGCCTCTCTTGGGTATATTCCCAAGAGTGGTATTGCTGGGTCCAGGGGTAGGTTGATCCCGAATTTTCTGAGAAACCTCCACACTGCTTTCCAGAGTGGTTGCACAAGTTTGCATTCCCACCAGCAATGGATGAGTGTACCCCTTAGGAGAAGCAATTTTCAAAGGTATGAAGAGACATCAAAATACCAAATGTTTTAATTGTGGTAGAATAGGACATCCGAGAAGGGACTGTAGACAAGATATTCCTTGAAAAATGTTTTCTCTGGGAATGACAAAATAGAAGATCTCAATCTTCTGGATTATGTAGACGATGAGGCAAAGACCAACATTGGACCAATGAATGTAGATCAGCAAGAAACAAACAAGGCAACCCATTACCATTGGGAAACTTCTTGGGGGGCCTCTTGCCGGCCCCCAGGGCAAATGTGGTCCAGTCATTCACAGTCACTGTGGAGGACACACCTCCCAAGAAAATGAAAAAATCCAGTGCCTGTTGTTAAAAGCCATACTGCTCTGGATGATAGAATAATCATAGAGGATGAAGTAAAAATTCTAATAGAAAACAGGAAACATATTGGCAGACTTCTATAAATTATCAAAGACCAAAGCTGAGTATGAATAAATAATATTATAATTGAAGGATTATTAGACATGGGTGCAGATGTGACTATTATTACTCCAGAATCTTGGCATCCGAATTGGCCTCTTCAGGAGGCTGCTGTTCAATTCCTAGGAATTGGAATCCTATCTCAAGTAGAACAGCACAAGATGGGTTGAATGCATAGGGCCAGAAAAATAGAGAGGAAGGCTGAGGCCATATGTGTCTAACATCACAGTGAATTTATGGGGTTATGATCTGTTGCATCAATTCAATACTCAGATTAACAGTCCTGCAGTATCAGAAAATAAACACAAACCAACTCATGTTTCTGGGAAGGATATTATAAGGTGCTATAAAAAACAGTCACCAACTGTTCAGGCTGTACAAAAACACAATATAACTAGCAAGTGTAGCTCAATGAAAACAATTTAAAATTAAATTCAATAAAAGTATCTGAAGTCTGTGAAATTCGATGAGGTCATTGTTAGAGCAGATGGATGGAGCAGAGTGTCTGGCCATTCAGCAACTAAGATTAAAGGATAATTAGGTTGAGGTGTGTGTAACTGGGAGAGGTTTGCCAAAACTTAGTTATATGTTTCAAAGGGAAATTTCAGGACTTTGCAGAGTGTTTCCTGTGTATTTGCCTTACTGTATAGAAATGACGCAAGGGGCAAGCTAGTAGCATGCAGTTCTCAGCTGTCTGCTATTGTGAGAGCGGCAAACGGTGGTTTTCTTTTTTTAAAATTTCTTTTATTTTCTTTTTTAAAAAAGTAAACAAACTATATTTATTTTACACGCCAATCTGAGTTCTCACTCTCTCCTCTCTTCCTATTCCCTCTACCTATCCTCTACTCCACCCCCCATCCACTCCTCAGAGAGGGTAAGGCACATTGCTTTGGGGAAGGTCCAAAGCCCTCTCTACTATATCTAGGCTGAGCAAGGTATCCATCCAAAGAGAATAGGTTCCCAAAAAGCCAATACAAGCAGTAGGGATAAATCCTGGTGCCACTGCCAGTGACCCCAAAGTCTGCACCAGCCATGCAAATGTCAACCACATTCAGAGGATCTAGTTTGGTTCTATGCTGGTTCCTTCCCTGTCTGGCTAGAGTTGGTGAGCTCCCATTAACTCAGGTAAACTGTTCAGTGGGTGTCCCCACCATGGTCTTGACCTCTTTGCTCATATTCTCACTCCTCCTACTCTTTAGCTGGACTTTGGGAGCTCTGCCCAGTGCTCCACTGTGGGTCTCTGCCTCTGTTTCCATCAGTTGGTGGATGAAGGTTCTATGGTGACATTTAAGATATTCATCAATCTGACTACAGGTCAAGGCCAGTTTGCTCACCTTCTCCTCTATTGCTCAGGGTCTTGGCTGGGTCATCCTTGTGGATCCCTGGGAGTTTCCCTAGTGCCAGGTTTCTTGCTAGTCTCATAATGTCTCCCTCAATCAAGATATCTCTTTCCTTGCTCTCATCTCTGTCCTTCTTCCATCTCGACTACCCTGTTCCCTCAATTTCTCCCCCCCTCCTCTTCTTTCACCAACCCTTCTCTCCCCTCCCACATGCTCCCATTTTTTTTCAGGTGATCTTTTCTATTTACCCTTTCTAGGTGGATCTATGTATGTTTTTCTTAGGCTTCACTTTGTTACTTAGCTTCTCTAGGATCATGAACTATAGGCTCAATATCCTTTGCTTACAGCTAGTATCCACTTATGAGTGAGTGCTCTACTACAAATAGTGTTTTTTAAATTGTACTAATAGTGTCTTTTCTCCCTTTCAAGAGATAATTTCTTTTTATAAGATGTAAATTATTTTAATATTCAAATATAAAGCCATAAGAATGAAAAGAAACAATTTAAAGTATATAAGTTTGAGAGACATAAGATAATTTTGAGTTGGTAGTTCAAGTTTGAATCAAAAATAAATTAGGTATAACACTTTGGACTCACCAAGATAGGATAGATAATGTAGTAGTTTCCCTGAATTTGTTAAATGCAAATGGACTAGACATTGTTGATGTATGTGCTGCCAGTATATATAGTTACTGTACTAATTGTATATAGTTTTTCTTCTATTAGTTATAACTTCCTTTTTTACTTTAGACAAAAAAGGGAATGTGATGGTATTTTGTTTATGATCTAACAAATAAAGCTTGCCTGAAGATCAGAGTGCAGTTAACTAGTGCAGAAGCCACCAGTTAGCCATAGAGTCCAGGTAGTGGTGGCACACACCTCTAATCCCATCACTCGGGAGACAGAGAGAGGAAGGTGTATGGCTGGGTGGAGAGAGGAATATAATGTGGTACGGGACAGGAGCTTATGGCAGTGAGTCTGAGGACAGGATCGCCCCTTTAGTCTCAGTGCCGGCTGCTCTGCTTCTCTGACCCTTCAGCTTTCACCCCTGATGGCTGACTTTGAGTTTTTATCATTAGGACCAATTAGAATTCATACTACAAGGTTTTCCATTATTCTGTACAAGTTTATGTTTTTGTGTTAATTAAAAATAAATTTCATTTCAAAGAGCCCATGAGTTTGATAGAGAACTGGAGGGTGGGTTTTACAATTTTTTAAAAAATGCTACAAGATCCCCAGCGGCAGTAGGCAGCAGAAATGCTGTAGGTCTCAAATGGTGGTAGTGGGCCATGTGGCGGCAGACAGCAGGCCCCGGGAGCAGCCAGTCCCAGGCAGAGATGCTGCCAGTCCCAGAGCAGTGGCTGGTCCCAGGCAGGGAGACACATGGCAGGCCGGCAGAAGACAGAGACATAGATAGACACAACTTGCAGAGTGAGGTTGAATATTTATTCAGAGAGTTATGAAGGGGGAAGGGAGAAGGGGGAAGAGAGAGAGAGAGGAGAAGAGGAGAGAGGCAGAAGCGAAGCTACCTCTCCGAGAGGAAGATGGAAAAAGAGAGCGAGCTCTAGTCTCTGCGCTATATTTTCTTTTGTGTTAAGGGTCCTGCTATGTAGCCTAGGCTGGTCTCAAATTCCTGGGCTCAAGCAATTCTCCTGCACCAGCCTCCTCACTAACAACCATGTCAACTTACACCTCGAATTTTGGTAAATATGTAATTACCACTTGAATTATGTGTGATTCGACTCCAAAATCTCTTTGAATACCTTTGCAGTACATACCACCTTCAAGTGTCAATTCTTTTTAAAAACATAATAAAATTTTTATGTATGTGAATATTTTGTCTACATATTCTCCTGTGTACCACTGTGTGCCTTGGTGTCTGAGAAAACTAGAAGAGACTTCCCTAGAACTGGAATTATAGATGACTGTGGGCCGCCATGTGGATGCTGGGAATGAAACATGGGTTCTTTGGATGAGCGCCCACAGTTATTTACCGAGCTATCTCTCTAGCTCCCAAGTGTGAATTCTTAGCACTAGTAATTAGAATTTTCTGCTTTTGAAAAGTTAAATGGCATAATGTGTTCTTTGTGTGTATGGCTTGCTGTGTAGGGGTGATATTGTTAAAATTTATCTTTTCTCAAAAGATTAATTTTAAATATGTTTAATGTGTGTGTGTGTGTGTGTGTACAGTAATGTGTACATATGTACACAGTGGCCAGAAGATGGTGTTTCATCCTTTGGTACAGGAGTCACAGGTGAATTTGACCTGCCCAACATGTGTGCTGGGAACCAAACTTGGTCCTTTGGTAAAGCGGCAAGTACTCTTAATTCTGGAGACAACTCACTAATTCCTCATCTTTTGTTTCTTGAGATAGAATTTTTCTGTTTATGATGACTTAGATTTTTTGGGCTCAAATGCTCAGCTGTGTGTCAGTATCCAGCAGGATCCGTGCATTTTGTTTATACATTTATCTCTTCACTGGTAGTTGAGTATTTTTACCTGTGGACACACGATGACCTGTTCAGTTTCTCTGTTGATGAATTTTTCAGATTATTAGTTGTTGTGTATTATGATGCTATTAACATTCATGTACAACTCTGTGCATGTGTTTGTGTGTTTTTTTGATAAATAAATATCTAGTGATCCCATGAGATGGCTGGGTTGTAGAAGTGTGTGTCTGACTTTAGGAGAAATTATCAAACTTTCTTCTAGAGTGGTTGTACTAGTAATGTATTCATAGCACCATGAGTCTCAGACTCACACCTTAATACTACTGAGTCCTCACCCTCCATGGGACTGGAATTGTTGCTTGTGATGCTGGGCTTGGGTAGCAGTGCTGTGTGTGCAGACAACAGAGAGAAGGTTGCCCTGAGTGGTGCCTCTGATTCTTGCAAGTTAACTCACCCCCTCTTCTTGAGGGTAGATTCAAATGAGGCAGCCTGATTTACTGTTCCTTCCATTCTACGTCCTTCACTAAATGCTTGAACCACAGTGTGGGAACCATAACACAGAGTCATCCAGGCCTGAAAATCCTATGTGTGAAGTAGGATTTGTCCACCCATGACACAGAATGCTGGACTCCAGGCCCGGGGGGTTCTGTGCCACAGGATGGATGTGTGAAGTTGGCAAAGAATGAAGATTCTGGCCACCTGTTGTGTTTCAAACTAATGGCCCAACTAGTTCAGGCTGTCTTTATTCACAGAAGTTCTAATGCATTCAAGCATGAGCAGTTCCAAATCATTTCTCTTTAATCACTCTCCTAGAATCATTAACATTTATTCATTTCAATTTTTCTTCTTCCCACTCCCTTGCCATCATTGACCTTTACCCCATATCATTATAGTGCAAGCCAAATGTTTATATCCGGCCAGGCACATCTAATTCATACTGTGCCCTAGCTGGGAGTAAACATCTGATTACAAACTAAGAGACTAAAGCCCTGTGACTAGCTCTTTACAATGTTATACTTTCATATCTTTGTCACCAGCTGAGTGTATTATCACACCTAGGATATCATTTTCAGGTGTATGCCAGTTTCTAAGTAATCTGTGTATCACCTCTATGTAGACTACAGTTATAATTCAAATCTTTGTAAGTTCTGAAAATAGTGATTAATACCTAATGCTTTAACTACTGGACAAAATTCCTATTCTTCCTGACAATTCCTACCTGCACTTTTCTCTTAAGGGAACTGGGAGTTTTAGAATCCTTTATTGATAAGTTGACACTGGAAGACTATCTGAGTGTTCACGTTCTGGCGGGAGAAATGCCTGACCTTTTGTGTCCTATATCTTTTCCTTATATGTTTCTGTAAGTTTTTAATGTCATCCTTTAAGAAACCATTTTCTAAGTTCTTTGTAGGATATTGTTCTCTTTTGGGACTGAATAATCAATAATCATTACCCTTAGTGAGCTCCTCCTGCTCACTCAGGATGACTGCAAACGGAGCCAGGGGCAAGAGGTTAAACTGGTTTCCATAACACATCAGAGAAATTTAATTTTTATGCAGAGTCTTTAATTCCCAGTAAACTCAGGCACAATCATGACTAACAAAGCAGAACTAAGAGTCACCCTAGGAATAAACACAGGGGAAGTTAGAGAGGTCTGAAGCCCATGCTCCTCTGGGATCAGCGCAGAGGTCTGCAGTATCTTTTCCACAGGCCTTGACAAGTGGGTGGGATTCTCCAAAGTGTTTCGCCTTCTAAGGAGCTCCAGTTGCAAACATGTATGTGCCATTCCCAGGGTGACAGAATGGCTTCCTCCACCAGAGGTTACAGAGAACTACTTAGGGTGCACATGGAACTGCACAGATGCCTTCCTGATGTCAAGGTTTTCCATTTTCATACTTAACTTGTAGGCTTCTGCATCTTTCTAAGTGACGATCCGGAAGAGCAAGGATCCACTGTGGTGTATTTTCTCTCTGGTGCTGTAAGCAGGCCTTGTTTTATTTGTTCTTTTGGATTCTAGAAATCGTGCAATTTCATTTCCTTTAACCAAAGTTTTCCCCTTGTACCAGAAAAAGACTTGGGCTGTATCTGGCAGATTATGGACACGCAGAAGAATGTTCTTCACTTCAGCGACGTGGGATAGAACTGCTTCTACAGTGACTTGGACAGTGGTGGGAGAGGCTAAGGGGAAGAGGGAAAAACTTATCAATATTAGGACCTTTGCATTTGGTAGAAATTTGAAACCTGAGTGTGTTCAACTCTCAGCCTTGGTGTGTGTCCTATTAGGGGGAGGTCAGGAGCATCACCCCCACTCTTCAGTACCCCTGAATCTTTCCACTGAATGAAACTGAGTTCTCGGGTGTCTGCACAGCCAACCCCTCACTCCCTCAGATCCCTCAGGTCTTTTCTGCTCTGTCTTCCCGCCCAGGAGCACCAGGACTCTGTGAGGAGGACTTGTTTGATTTTGGTTTAAACTCCACTGCCTGGAACAGGCTCAAATACCTGTGAGCAAATTAGTGTCCTAGAGCCTGGGGTTTACTTGTGGATTACTCAGGGTAATATGTAATGATGTTGCTTAATGGCCGCAGTCTGGGTTTTACTTGCAGAGTCACCCTGACAGAGTGGGAACGTCAGTCTTCAGCATACAGTGGCCGGTGCTGCTAATCAAAGACCAGAGTGGTTGGGAACTCATGAAGATACACTTTCTCTGCCACTGGTGTGCTGGGTTTAAAGGCGTGCAGCACCGTGCTCAGTTTGCTTTGTGTTTTATCACGAGATTATCATTCATTCACCACCAAGCTGACTGAATTTGTATCTTGAGCCATGTTTTTCTCCTGGTGACTTTTACACATTTTGCACACTTTTGATAAAGAAATTGCCCCAACCCCAACACTATGGGGTAAGAAGGGAGGGAAGGTCACTCACCTATTATGTCCAGCTGGATGGGGTCACTCCTCTCAGAACTGACTGGATTGGAGACCTCACACTGATACTTCCCAGAATCCTCCTTCCTGACGGGGTCTATGCTGAGGGTGCTGTTGTTCAGGGACAGCTTCATTCTGTCTGTGAGCTCCAGACTCTGGCCATTGAAGAGCCAATGGATGGAGATCCCAGTGTCGTTTGAGGAGCAGTTCAGGGACACAGAGTCCAGTTCTTTGACTGTGGTGTTTCTGATCTGGATGGAGGGTGTAGTCACTGGCTCTGTGGATAAACAGTGGAGGGGACAGTTGAGAGTCCTTCATCCTCAGAGATCTCAGCCAGCTCACAGGACTCACAGAATGACATGGCTCTCTGGAAGATTGCATGTTTGGGTTCAAATATAATCTGTAAAGAGAGCTGAACCTTCCTCCTACCCAGATCACCCACATTGACCCTTGACTCAGGGTCTTTTTTGTAGATTCCACAAAGGAACCTCTTCAGTCCAGATGTCCACAAATCTCATCATAGGATTTTTTTCCACTGATTTTTTGTGCAAATTCTTGCTCACACTTTCTATGAGTATGGGCAGTCAGGTCCCTCTATTATAAAATAGCCCCTGTTTCTTTTTCATTAAATAATGTGTCATGGGGTTCAGATCTCCCAGGTAATCTTAAAGGTGTCAAAGCCTAGATCCCAGGACTGGGAGAAATCCCAAAATAAAAAGTTTCTCTTTGAAGAAAAATTTATTTCCTGCAGCATGAAGATGGGATGAGTACCACAGAGGAGACGGGAATGGCCACAGTGTTGACCACAGCTGCCGCTCTAATCCTCCACACAGATTCTCTACTGAGGCAGAGTCTCCCAATGTTACCTGGGCTGGCCTTGTGCTCCTCTTCCCCCCCTCCCCTCTCTCGCCAGGGTCTCACTATGCAGCTCTGGCTAACCTGGAACTCACTACAAAGACCAGGGAGGTTGGGAACTCACAAACATCCACCAGTCTCTGCCTCTCTTGTGCTGGCTGGGGTTCAAGGCATGAAGCACTGTGCCCAGCTTGTGTGGTGTTTATCATGAGATTAACATGTATCCATCACTAAGCTGACTGTATTTGAATCTTGAGCCATGTTTTTCTCCTGGTGACTTTTATACATTTTGCACACTGCTGATAAACAAATTACCCCACCCTTAACACTATGGGGTAAGAAGGGAGGGGAGGTCACTCACCTATTATGTCCAGCTGGATGGGGTCACTCCTCTCAGAACTTACTGGATTGGAGACCTCACACTGATACTTCCCAGAATCCTCCTTCCTGACGGGGTCTATGCTGAGGGTGCTGTTGTTCAGGGACAGCTTCATTCTGTCTGTGAGTCCCAGCTTCTGGCCAGTGAAGAGCCAATGGATGGAGATCCCAGTGTCCCGTGAGAAGCAGGTCAGGAACACAGAGCCCAGTTCTTTGACTGTGGTGTTTCTGATCTGGATGGAGGGTGTAGTCACTGGCTCTGTGGATAAACAGTGGAGGGGACAGTTGAGAGTCCTTCATCCTCAGAGATCTCAGCCAGCTCACAGGGCCCACAGAATGACATGGCCCTCTGGAAGATCGCATGTTTGGGTTCAAGATGTGGTCTCTCAGGAGAGAGCTGAATCTTCCTCCTACCAAGATCATATACAGTGATCCCTGACTCGGGTTATGTGTATAAATTCCACACTAGGAGCCCCTTCAGCCCATGTGTCTACAAATCTCATTGTAGGAATGTTTATTCCATTGATTCTTGTGCAAATTCTTGCTCACATTTTCTGTGACGGTGAACAGTCAGGTACCTCATTATAAAATAGCCTTCTGTTTCTTTTTCATTAACTAATGTATCATGGGGTTAAGATGTCCAAGCGAATCTTAGAGGTGACAAAGCCTACACCTCAGGACCGGGAGAAATTCCAAACTAAAGAATTTCTGTTCTAAGAAAAAATTTATATCCTGCTCCATGGAGATGGGATAAATAGGACAGAGAGGAAGAGAGGGATCACAGTGTTGACCTGCCACTCTGAACTTCCATACTGAACTTCTTTTGAGACAAGGTCTGACTAGAGATCCCTTGCTAGCCTGGAACTTGCTATGTAGACCAGACAGGGCTCAAACTTACACTGTCTCCCCGCCTCTCTCTCCTTACTGCTGGCCTTAAAGGCACACACCACCACACTCAGCCGACATTTGTTTTTAAACCTTGCGAAGAGTAAGGGAGAGAACATCATCAAGTTGTCAGTGACATGGTTTACTCTGAGTCAGAATAGGGCTCCCAGATGTCTTCTCCACCCTCTCTTCCCCTCCTATGGCGTCAGAGCTCAGCCAGTCACCCCTGAGCCAGGAGCAAAGCCAGGAGCAAAGCTCTGAACTGCTGGTCCCTATTTGTGGGAAGTTTTCTCCATGTATTTGGAGGGGAAAAATGTGAGCACAGTTGAAAGCCCCAGGTGTTCCTCTATGTCATGGAGGTCATAAGAAGAAAATGGAGGGGACAGGAAGGCTGTGTTGGTGACAGAAAGAAATCTTGACCTTAAGGCTCTCCCTCCCCTGGGAAGTCCCTCCCACAACCTGAGGTTTCCAATACTGGGAGAAGCTCCTCCTCACACTCCAAGCTCCATCCCTATCAGCCAGGAAAGTCAGAGCAGCAGGAGAAGATCAGACATAGGGATGGAGCAGGACGCTCAGGGGAGAATGGAGTTGTGCTTGTTCTCATACATAAGGGCTGGAAATTAAATTCTCCTGTGTCTTCCCAGAAAGCCAAAAGACTCCACTCCAAACCTGGCGCTACTATTTCAGAGATCCACTTACCAAGGACTGTAATGTTCTTGACTGTGGTCTTCATGATTCCGAAGACATAGTTATAGACGAGGCAGGAATAGGAACCGCTGTTTTTAGTAGTGATGTTGAGGATAAAGAGCTCTTTGACTTTTGATAGAATCTTTCCATTGAAATACCAATAGAACATTGCAGGGCTAGAGGCTGCTTGACAGGAGAGGCTGAGGTTTGTCCTTGAACGGAAGTAAGTATTTGAGGGGGATATGATTGGGACATCTGGACCATCTGGAGCAAACAGAACAAAGGCACATGTGATATCAGCAGAGGGAAGGGCAATCCTGGTCTGCAGAAGAACATAGTATCTCCCTGAGCTGTGCTATAACCTCAGCTGCGCAGGTCCCACCCAGAGCTGGGGTGCAGATTACTAGAAGAGTATTCATGTAGCAGGCACAAGTCCTGATCCATCTCGAGCACAGCACACAAACATCCCCACTGCACAGTGACGTGTGCACTCAGCCTGAGTCTGTGCTGTCCCCTGTCTCCATCAAACCCATTCCAGCTCAATACTGGGCCTGGCTGCATGTACCTGGGCTGGGCCAGGAGGCCCTAGTCAGCCTAGGGATCTGTGTGGTGGGTCTGTGTCATCAACCCAAGGGGACCGAGTGTCCTAGCTCTAACCATCTGTATTTAGACAGCTGTAAAAAGGATGAAACAGAAAATACTCACAAGTAATGTTCAGAGTGAATGGGTCACTTCGGGAGGTGCTCACTGGGTTCCGGGTTTCACACTCATAGGCTCCTGTGTCATTCCTCACAACACTGAGTAAAGTGAGAGTCCTGTTGTCCTCAGACAGCTTCAGCCTGTCACCTTCTGAGAGGCTTTGGCCATTTCTCCTCCACAGGTAGCTTGTATTCTCAGTCTCAGGCTCACACATTAATGCTTCTGGAGACCCCTCCCTGGCATAGAAATTCTTGCTTGTGATTTTCGGCTTGGGTAGCCGTGCTGTGTGTGCAGACAACAGAGAGAAGGTTGCCCTATGTGGTGCCTCTGATTCTTGCAAGGGCCTCTTTCAACAGAGATTGTCTCCTATCTTCTCACAAATCCAGATCCTCAAAGAATGAGGCAGGAAGCAAATTACAGATGGTGTAGCTGAGCTCTCAGAGACAATGTGGCCTCCTGTGCTGTGTATGGCCTGTGTGACCCTGACTCAGTGACTGTGTTTCCTGTCTCAGTTTCCCTAGAATACAACACAGGGTAAATGATTGTTGCCATGCCTACTAGTTCACCTGAAATGTGACCAGTGGCCTGACCTTCCACCAAGCAGTGTCTCTTTTTGCCTGCAGGAAATAATCCCAGGGCTGGACCCCAAGAGGCAAGGACCTGCCATTTGTATACTTTTCTCCCATCTCTTTAGGGCTCTCCACCTTCCTGTGAGGTCTCAGAAGACCATCAGGACAGCTGGCTGGTTGTCTTTCATAACCGTCCACCTATGCTGAGCACACTGAGTCTCAGGAGATGCCTACGTGACCTGCCTCAGACATGGCTCTCACAGGCTGACGGTCAGCAGACTACCAGCCTACAATCAATCATTGTCCCCTGTCAGTTCCAACAGGAGGTCAAATTACAGCCCAGTCTATAAGATTCTCAGGATTCCTGGTCCAGTCAGGGACAGAGATCTGGACTAAAGTTCTGGGTGTTCATGTCTCTGTGAAAATCTCATGGTTTCGTCAGCCAGGCCCTACTGAGACCTGAAGGGGCTTTCTCAGGGCCATGTTCACGATGAGCATCTAGGACCCTGGGCAGAATCTGACATGCCTGGGCTGAATTACCAAACCCCTCTCTCAGAGGGTAGATTCAAGTGAGGGATTCTGGTTTATTGCTGTTTCCTCCACTCTGTGTCCTTTACTAAAGGCTTGAACCACAATGTGGGGACCATAACACTGACAATTTTATGTGTGAAGTAGGATTAGCTCCACCCATGACCCTGAGGTTACAGAGAATTACTTACGGTAGACATGGAACTGTACGAATGCTTTCCTTATATCAAAGTTTTTCTTTTTCATATATAGCATGTAGGCGCCTGCATCTTTCAGAGTGACGTTCTGGAAGAGCAGGGAACCATTGCGGTATATTCTCTCTCTGCCACTACATGCAGGCCCTGGTTTCTTTATATTATTGGACATTAGAAATCGTGCGATTTCTTTCCTGTCATCCACAGTTTCTCCCTTGTACCAGAAAAAGACTCGGAGTGTCTCTGGCAGGTTGTGGACAAGAAGAAGAACATTCGCCCCTTCAGCAACGTGGGGCGGAACTGGTTCCACAGAGACTTGGGCCGTGGTGGGAGAGCTCCAGTAGATCAAAAGTGAGGCTAAGAAGGAAGAGAGAAAAATCTATCAATATTAGATCTTTGCATTTGGTAGAAATTGAGACCTGAGTGTGTTCAATTCTCAGCTTTGGTGTGTGTGTGTCCTACTGGGGGGAGGTCAGCAGCATCACCCCCATTCCTCAGTATCCCTGAATCTTTCCACTGAATGAAACTGTCTTCTCGGGTGTCTGCATAGCCAACCCCTCACTCCCTCAGATCCCTGCTCACACTCAGAATCTTTGGTGAGTGTAGACATGTCTTCTCTGACCTCCTCCTCTAAAGACTCCGAGCCTTCATTTTCTGACCTTCCCAGCTCTGTTTCTTCTGAAGTCCTTGTCAACCCCAACCCCACCTTCTAGGTGTCCTTGCTGCTCTGTCTTCCTGCCCAGGACTCTGTGAGGAGAACTAGTTTGATTTTGGTTTAAACCCCACTGCCTGGAAGAGGCTCAGATCCTGTGAACAAATCACTGTCCCAGAGCCTGGGGTTTATGTGCAGATTTCTCAGGGTCATAAGTATGAAATGACCCTGTTTACTGGCCCCAGTTTGAGTTTTACTTGGAGAGTCACCCTGACACAGTTGTGGGAGTCAGTCTTCAGGGTACAGAGGCCAGTGCTGATAAACTAACAATAGGGAACCCCTGAGTTTTTCCTCCCCACTTACCAATTCACATTCACTGGGAGCTTCCTGTTGCTCTCAGACTTCAAGCAGAAACCAGATGTCTCCTCTCAGGCACAGTCCCCCTCCCAGAAGACCCCATCCAGTCTCTGAGCTCCTCTGCTGTCCACACCCCTGAGGAATGTCTCCTCACCTGCCAGCAGGAGTCCCCTCCAGGGTAGCTGTCCTTTGTGGAGAGGGGCTGAGGAGAGCTCCATGTCTCTGTTGTGGCCTAGGCTCTTCCTCTGGACAGAAGGTTTGCTTCTCAGGCTGCTGCCAAGTGTGGCTGCCCTGGTGTCTGTTCTGCTTTTCTTTCCAGAACTGAGCCTTCTCTCGGAGGAGGACACCTCCTGGAGTCACATGGGCTGGGGGTGGAGTCTGTGTGTCAGTGCTGCCCCCATCCTTCTGTTTCCTTCCTTCCTTCCTTCCTTCCTTCCTTCCTTCTTTCTTTCTTTCTTTCTTTCCTTCTTTCTTTCTTTCTTTCTTTCTTTCTTTCTTTCTTTCCTGTTTAGTGTTCTAGAACATACTTTGAGCCACAAGGTTCGGAGGTGTCCTGTGCCCCGAGAGAACAGCAGCTCACCCCAGGACCTTCTCCCTGCACTTCCTATAGCCAAGAGTGTATTTCCTTGTGACACAAAAGCCCAGCAGAGCCCAGTCTGCCCTGTGATCTCAGTGCTCTGGGAAAGTGGGAGCTACTCCGGGGAGGGAGTGGCAGTTTTCTCTAGGGGCTGGAAAAGGTCTGAGTGATGACTGGGGAGGGACCAGATCCATGGTCACTGCTCTCACCAGTCAGGTGTCTGATCCAGGGATACAAGTTATCTCTGGGGTTCACATCCTGACATGCAGGAGGAGGTGACCTGTGTCCTAGAAAGAGGACTGTGTGCTCCAGCTTCCTATGGAGAGCCCCAGGGAGACTCCCCTCCCCCCAGCTCCCTGTGCTAGCTAAGTGTGAATCAGGTTTGCCCATGCCCTCCCTGACTCTTCTGGGATGCCTTTGTTCTCCTTGGTGACTGCCCTGTGATCTCCCCATCTTTTTTCATGGAGGAGGGTCTCCTTGTAGAGTTAGATTCTCAGAGACACAGGAAATGATTATGTGACGGAGCTCTAGGTCTGTTGGAACTGGGATGGAGACAAGGCTGCAAGATATGTTCAGGCCTCAGGGAGGTTCCCTCTTGATTATGTGTTTTTTGTCGCCCCCTGGTGTCCATGAGGAGACCTGCAGCCCATGTCTGTGCTGTCACAAGCTCCAGAGGCTGTAGTGGAGCTGAGCACCAAGTTTCCCAGGGAAGGTCCCAGTGTGCAGCTGCCTTTGAGGACCTAGGTAGACTTTTGCTGGAGACTGTAACAGCTGAGGTGAGACTCACTGCCGCTTTGATCTGCAGTTCCCCGAAGGCTGATGGCGTTGCATCCACTCCCCCGCGGTTAAGAGCACTTGCTGCTTTTGCAGAGGATTTGGACTTGGGTCTAGGACTCACAACTGTCCTGAGGATCTGACACCCTCTTCTGGTCTCCATGAACACCAGGCATGCACACAGTGCACATATACACATGCCGGCCAAACATACACATTCATAAAATAAAAATAAATCTTAACACATAAATTAAAACCTTTTGTATGTTCACACATTGATTTCATCCATCCCTTCATTTACATTTTATTGAAAGCTCCCAGACACTAAGCTCTGTATTGGGCACTAAATACACGAAGGGAATGTCATGCGGTAGTCTCTGAGGAGCTCACAGCTTTGTGAGAAAGGCAGCCAAATAAACAAGTGGTTATGATGGAAGGACAGACGGTGTTCGGAATACAGGGAAGGGTTTCCTAACTCCTCCTGAAGTGCTTGTACTGAGGCTAGCTAGAGATTTTAATGTGTAGGCCCTGGTTGGCTTGCAACTCTCTATAGAGACCAGGCTGGCCTTTGAATTCACAGATATCCTCCTGCCTCTGCCTCCTGAGTGCTGGGATTAAAGACACACACCACCACACTTAACCTCTGAGCCATCTCTCCAGCCCCGTGCTCTGCTATTTTTAAAGAGCTGAATTCTCAAGGAGGAAGAGAAGCTGAGGGAGGGCCTTCTAGGAGCACAGGTGGTCCATGATGGGAGGTAGCCCTTCTCTGGAAGCTGCAAATAGCTGTGCATATTGCAACAGAGCCCAGACGGACAGGGAGAAGGATGGGTCAGAAGGAAGCAGGGCAGATATTGTGAGATTGGAACTCTGGGTTGGAAGGTTTGGGTTTCGGGCTGGAGAGATGGCTCAGTGGTAAAGAGCATTGGCTGCTTTTCCAGAGAATCGGAGATCTACTCAAGCAACCAGGCAATGCCTGGTTGCAGGAGGAACCACAAACTGAGATTACCTGACCTCCACCCAAGAATAGACCATTCAAAGGAAATGCCTGGCATTTCAACCTCTGTAGATAGGAACACCTGCCAAAACACACTCACCAGGACACCCCTAGACAAATGTCAGCCAATCTGGAGTCCTGAACCTCAGAGACCTCTCACCCCCACCTTTACTATATAAAACCCCATTCTAATTGAGCTTGGGGTTCTCCATTTATTGTAACATGTTGGACATGCAGAGTGACCGAGTTTGAAAACTTGATTGAAATAAAGGCTCTTTGCTTTTACTTACTGGCCTCGGTCTCCTTTATTGACTTTTGCAGGGAGTTCGCGGATTTGGGCATAACACACGCATCCCCTATGATATTGTCATTGTCATCCTCCTGTGGCTTCCTGGAACACTGTTCTTTTGTATCTATTTATTTTATTTTATACATATGAGTGCTTTGTCATAATGTAGCTAGGTATGTGCACCTTGTTCAGTGCCTGGTAACCATGGAGACCAAATGAGTGTGTCAGATCACTTATGGATGGTTGTGAGTCTTCACGTGGGTACTGGGAATTTATACATGGTCTTCTGAATGAAAGCCTATACTCACCACTGGTCATTTTCACCGAGCTACCTTCCTAGCCGCAGCTCTACCCTTTTCATGAAGTACTTTGGAAGAAGAATATCTCTTCCTGTTGTAAACAGATCAAGTTCTGGACCCTCTGATGTCACTCAGTGCTAGCTGCTGTGTGGTATATATGGGTATTGCTCTTACCTACACTAGAAGGAGGGAATTGAGTATGGTTTAGCTATGAGCATCCTGCACCTTCTAGATCAGAGTCATGCAAGTGTTGAATGAATTGTTTTGCTAAATTACTAACTTAGTGTAATGGTTATTTTAAATACCAGTGTGACTGGATATGGAGTGGAGTGTCCATATATTTGGTGACATATTATTCTGGGTGTTTCTGTGAGAGTAATTTTGGATGAACTTAACTTTTTTTTTTCCTTTTTGGCTTTTCAAGACAAGGTTTCTCTGTAGCGTTGGAGCCTGTCCTGGAACTAGCTCTTGTAGACCAGGCTGGCCTCAAACTCAGAGATCTACCTGACTCTGCCTCCCAAGTGCTGGGATTAAAAGCATGTGCCACATCTGCCTGGCTGAATTTAGCATTTAAATGGGAACAAAGAATAAAGGTGCTTGCTGCTTGCTCTTATTAATGTGGGTGGGCTTTATGCAAGCAGTTGGAGACCCCAGTAGAACAAAAGTGCTGACCCTTCCGTGACTCAGAGAGCTGCTCCTGTCTGTCTGCCTCTGAACTGAGATGATAATGTTTTTTTTTCTGCCCTACCTCATCCAAAGCCTAACCCAGTGGGGCAGAATGGCCAACTTGGTGACTATGGGACAATGATTAAACTGTCTGATGATTCTGTAGCATGAATTCTAATTGGTATTAATAATAAAAACTCAGAGTCAGCTCTCAGGAAGTGCAAGCTGATGGATCATAGAGGCAGAACAACCAGCGGCTAGAGAGTTCTTACCTCTACCAGTGCTCAGACCAAAGGGGCAATCCCGTCCTCAGACTGTATCTTCAGAATGATTGCTTCCTCATACCACTTCAGACTCATGTGCTCCTGTTTTCACCTGCCTTATGTCCCTTTCTCTGCCAAGCCATATCCCTTCTAATCTCTACTTTCTTAGCGCTGGAAATAAAGGCGTATGACTCCCAAATACTGAGATTAGAGGTGTGAGCCACCACCTCTTGACTCCGTTTCTCATTTCATGTAGCCTAGGGTAGCCTTGAACTAACAGAGATCCATCTACCTCTGTCTCCCGAGTGCTAGTATTAAAGGTGTGTGCACTGGTGGCTGGCCTCTATGGATAACCAGTGGCTTAGTACTGCACTCTGATCTTCAGGCAAACTTTATTAAGTAGATCATAAATAATATACCATCACATTTTCCCTTTTTTTGTCTAAAATAATAAAAGGCTATAACTAATGCAAGAAAAATTATATACAATAAGTACAATAACTAAATACAATCTATACAGTCAATAAGTACATCAACAATGTCTAATCCACTTACATTTGACAAATTAAAAGAAAATAGTCCATTGGTGAGTCCAGCGCTGTACCTAAGTAATTTTCTATTCTAACTTGCATTACCCACTCAAAATTATCTATATCTCTCAACCTTATATACTTTACATTTCTTTAGTGAATTTCTTTTCATAGTTTGGTAAACAAGGAAAACCATAATTATAAGTACCTAGTCTTCAACTCCCTCAGAGGCCTGAAGAGGAAATAATATTAACTAAATAAGCAGGAAGTACAAGCAAGCGACTTCCAAAAAATATGAGAACTGACAGAGGCAACCAAGGTTCTTCTGCAACATTGGGGCATCAGTCTTTGCCCCAAAAGCCTAGAATATTCAACAGAATTTTCTATGAAGCGAGATATTTTGAAGGACTGTCCTACCTTGTCTTGACAAGGTTAGGCAATCACTCTCTTTTGTGCCCTGCTTATCCAATTAGGACAGCATACTGTCAGCAATCAAGGCAAGGGCACTTTCTTGCCCATAGACTTACTTTTGCCATATGGAGTTTCTTTTATGCCCATCATCTTCTCTGACATAGACTGGTGATACCAGGAGCAGACATGTCTCATTGTCATAAAAAAGAGACTGTGTCATTAAAGCATTTTTTTATTTTATTTTTCTTTTATTCCCTAGTGCCAGATTTCTTGCTATCCCTATAATGGCTCCTTCTATCAAGTTATCCTTTTCTTGCTTTCCCTCTCTGACCTTCCTTCAACTCAACCTTCCTGATCCCTCATGTTCTCTTCTCCAATTCCCTTCGACCCTCCCTCCTCCCATTCCACCCTCAAAAGTCCCCTCCACAATCAATAACTTACTACTGAAATTTTGCCTTCCCCTTCCCAGTGGGATCCATATATGTCTCTCTTAGGGTCCTCCTTGTTTTCTGACTTCTTTGTGGTTGTGAACTGTAGGCTGGTTATCCTTTGCTTTATGTCTAATATCCACTTATGAGTGATTCCATACCATGTTTGTCTTTCTGGGTTTGTGTTACCTCACTCAGGATGTTTTTTTTAAAACTTCCATCCAGTTGCCTGCAAATTTCAAGATGTCATTGCTTTTTAAAACTGAGTAGTACTCTGTAGCTGAGTCCTAAAGTCTTCTTTGGTGAAGGGGGGAGAAGGTGTGACCTTAATGATACAGATGCCAGGAGTCTGGTGAAAGAGATACAGCAAACTTGTTGATTTAGGAACCTGGATGACCCTCCCAGCTGCCGGGTGTTCTAATTCATTGACATCGGATGGTCATACCTCATTTGCTAGGTATGATCAGAATATCTGACAATGCAAGGCAGAGTCCAGATTACCTTGCATCTCAGCCAGGTAGGCCTTAACTTCTTAAATATCCACCTTTTTTTATTTGTTACATGAGTGTTCAGCAGGAGCCAGAGTTCTTTGCACAGGCCTTGTTGATCCCACCTCAGGTAGGCTCAGCAACTGGACTGTGCCTGTCTTAGGTTGGCCTGCCAAACAAGCTCTTAACCATCATTGACTACCAGCCCTTGAAGAGCATTGAGTACTGGAGAGCTGCCAGTGTGTGGGGACCAGGCAGTAGCTTTTTAAATTTCAGATAGCCAGGCATGCATAATCTCCTATAGAGGACGGCAAGAAGGATGCCTAAGAGCCATTAATACCTTAGTTGCCACCTGCTGCTATGCTTAGAAGACATTTAAAGAGAATAAGGATTAACAATATCCCACCAATTAAAGCATATGTGATAATTCAAGAGGAGTCAAAGAGTCTTTTTATATTATGCCAAACTTTTTCATAAAAAATGAAGAGTCAAGGGCAATAACCTCTGCCCTTAATAAATCAGTTTGTTTGGGGGGCTGTCAATAACAGCAAGAAAAGGGACTATATACATTTCCTATCCTGGATCATTCCATCCTTTGTGGAAACAAGCTGATCCATGGCCAGGTGTTTATTTCTTACTAGGACCCGGATTAGCATTGTGGTAGTCTGAGAAAAAACACAAGCATACTCTCTCCCACAGGTTAGCAGAGGGACTGGCAACTATCTTTGGAGGAAGATAGGATCCCTCCATCTCACCATGGGCAAGTGTATGTTTCTTGGCAGAGATGCCCAGTGCTTGTAGGCTGGGATGAGCCCACTGCCATCAAAACTGAGAAAGGAACTCTGTTAAGGCCATATAAGCATCTCTCCTAGCCTCTGGTAAGAGAGCCCTGGCCAACAGCTCCTTAAGAGTCCTCTCAAAAATGGCTTGTCTGTGCAGATTGCAGGGGATGCCAGTGGTATGGGAAATCTTACAGGACCCCAGAAAGTTATTGAATTGTTGAAAAGCATAGGTAGGGCTATATATGCAAACACATAGACACACATACACTTATAAGTAATTCAAAATAAGATAAATATGTTTACAATGTAATATTCTACTGAATATGTTATATCTATCATCTATCTATCTATCTATCTATCTATCTATCTATCTATCTATCTATCTATCTTCTATTTATCTGTCATCTATTCATCTTACCTATCACTCTGTCAATATATACTTAAGTTGATTCTAACTCTTGGTGATTAAGAATACTGCTGCCTTGTACACATATGTATGAGTAACTGTCCAAACCCCTTTTTTATTTCCTA
>NW_026068147.1:844536-846477 GCF_014885135.2 Alexandromys fortis
ATATATGATCAAGATCTTTTAATTTCTTGAAGGTGGGTATTTCTGTTTTCCTGTAAATACAAAAAGAAACAGAGCCCTGTCCTGACCCTTATTTGTCAAGTTTTCTTTTTGACATGTCACATCGGTTGATAAAGTATCACTTCTTATTAAGAGGCCCCAAGGATATTATGTGTATTTGTGGCTGGTTCTATGAGCCCCATCTTTAGCTGTTCTGCAACTCTTTCCTTTAGAATTGAGAGATTGAGTTCAATTATAGGCTACTGTTTTATCCAGACATCTTAATTCAACAGCCATATCAATGGGATGGTGATAAGAGATTCTATCACGGTGAATTTTTGAGGGGCAGTGGTCCTTAGAATTGGGAGTGCCACTCATATGTACGATCATGATTTGCCAAACCTTTCTTCTCATGGACCTGAAAGTCATCAAAGAAAACTTTGTTGTCAGTAGTTAGGTTAGCACCCATGTCCTCCAGGATGTCTCTACCCCAGAGGTTTCTCAGTACCATAGAAATGATAGGGCGAATAGCTCCCTGTTTTGCTATCAAGGTTTTTTTCAATGGATTGGACAGGTAGTAAGTTTTGAATCTTGTTGCCTCCTTCTTCACTGATGGGAGTGACAGGTCTGTTTCCAATCAGGGAAGTGGGGGCACCTCTGTTTCTGTTAATATGGTGATGTCTGTACCTGAGTCCAGCAAGCCTCTCACAGCTTGTCCACCAAGATAGACAGCTAGCATTGGGAAACGTGATGAAATGCACAGTGTCAAATAGTTTACGTGGTGCATATTGCCTTTATTATTTTTAGGTATGTTCCTAGTATCCCTGATCTCCCCAAAATATTTATCATGAAGGGGTGTTGGATTTTGTTGAAGGCTTTTTCAGCATCTAATGAGATGATCAGGTGGTTTTTCCTTTCAATTTGGTTATATGGTGAATTACATTGACACATTTTCATATGTTGAACCATCCTTGCATCTCTGGGATAAAGCCTAATTAATCATGGTGAATAATTTTTCTGATGTGTTCTTGGATTTTATTTGGTGTTTTATTGAATATTTTCACATCAATGTTCATGAGGGAGACTAGTCTGTAATTCTCTTTCTTACTTGCATCTTTGTGTGGCTTAGGTATCAGGGTAACTGTAGCCTCTTACAAAGACTTTGATACTGTCCTTCCTGTTTCTCTTGTGTGGAAGAATTTGAGGAGTAATAAAATTAGTTCTCTGAAATTCTGGTAGAATTCTCTGCTGAAAACAATGGGACCTGGACTTTTTTTAGTTGGGAAATTTTGATAACTACTTCTATTTCCTTAGGGGATATAGGTCTATTTAAATTGTTTCTCTGATCTTGATTTAATTTTAGTGTGATACCTATCCAGAAAATTTTCCATTTCTTACATTTTCCAATTTTGTGGAGTACAGGTTTTTGAAGTATGACCTGAAGATTATCTGGATTTCCTCAGTGTCTGTTGTTATGTCTCCCGTTTCATTTCTCTCTCTACCTTTTGGTTAATTTGGATAAAGTTTTGTCTATCTTGTGGATTTTCTCTAAGAACCAGCTCTTTGTCTCATTGATTCTTTGTATTGTTTTCTTTGTTACTATTTGAGTATTGTCAGTCCTCAGCTTCATTATTTCCTGGCATCTACTCCTCCTTGGTGTGGCTAACAGAGCAATGAATTTGTGGGGATGTGATTTGTTACAACAATGGAATAACCAGATAAACATTCCTTCCCCCAATCTTAGAAACAAACCATAAATTAGCATATGTTTCTGGGTAAAATATTACAGGGAACAGTCACTAATCATTCAGGTTGCACAAGAATAAGTCCCAACAGCTGCTGATCTTTTAAAGGCACCAACAGCTCTACTTTTAAATGGTTAAAATGGTTTACTGGCAAACCTTTAAAGGTCTTTAACATTAGAGAAGCTTCAGGCTTTGGAAC
>NW_026068147.1:847639-851849 GCF_014885135.2 Alexandromys fortis
AGTTCCCACTCCCTCCCCTCCTCCCATCCCCTCCACCATTCCCCACCACATCCCCATTCATTCCTCAGAGAGGGTAAGGCACATTGCACATCCCTACTATATCTAGGCTGAGCAAGGTATTCATCCAAAGAGAATGGGTTACAAAAAGTCAGTACAAGCAGTAGGGATAAATCCTGGTGCCAATGGCCCCACAGTCTGCTCCAGCCATACAATTGTCACCCACATTCAGAGGGTCTAGTTTGGTCCTATGCTGGTTCCTTCCTTGTCTGGCTGGAGTTGCTGAGCTCCCATTAGCTCAGGTAGACTGTTTCAGTGGGTGTCCCCATCATGGTCTTGACCTCTTTGCTCATATTCTCACTCCTCCCGCTCTTCAACTGGACTTTGGAAGCTCAGCCCAGTGCTCTGCTGCAGGTCTCTGCTTCAGTTTTCATCAGTTGGTAGATGAAGTTTCTATGATGACATTTAAGATAGTCATCAATCTGACTAAAGTGCTAGGCCAGTTCAGGTACCCTCTCCTCTATTGCTTAGGGTCTTAGCTGGGGTCATCCTTGTGGATTCCTGGGAGTTTCTCTAGTGCCAGGTTTCTTGTTAGCCCCACAATGGCTCCCTCAATCAAATTATCTTTCCTTGCTCTCTGTCTCTGTCCTTCTACTATCTCGACTATCCTGTTCCCTCAAACTCTCCTCCCCCTACCCTTATCTCCTTTTACTCCCCTTCTACCCTCCCTTCTCCTCACCCCCATGCTCCCAATTTTATCAGGAGATATTGCCTATTTACCCTTTCCAGGTGGATCTATGTATGTTTTTCTTAGGGTTCTCCTTGTTACTTAGCTTCTCTAGGATCATATATAGGCTTGTTTTTCTATGCTTTACAGCTAGTATCCACTTATGAGTGAGTACATACCATGTTCATCTTTCTGGTTCTGGGTTACCTCACTCAGGATGTTTTTTTCTTCAGGTTCCATCCATTTGCCTGCAGATTTCAAGATGTCATTGTTTTTACCACTGAGTAATACTCCATTGTGTAAATGTACCACATTTTCTTTACCCAATTCTTTAGTTAAGGGGTATCTAGGTTGTTTCCAGGTTCTGGCTATTGCAAATAATGCTGATACGAACATAGCTGAGCAAATGTCCTTGTAGTATGAGTATCCTTTGGGTATATGTTCAAGAGTGGTATTGCTAGGTCCTGAGGTAGGTTGGTTCCCAATTTTCTGAGAAACTGCCATATTGATTTCAAGAGTGGTTGTACAAGTTTGCATTTCCATCAACAATGGAGGAGTGTTTGCCTTAATCCACATCCTCCCCAGCATGAGCTATCATTGGTGCTTTTGAATTTAGCCATTCTGACTAGTGTAAGATAGTATCTTAGAGTTATTTGGATTTGCATTTCGCTGATGGCTAAGAATATTGAACATTTCATTAAGTGTCTTTTGGCCATTTGAAATTCTTCTGTTGATAATTCTCTGTTTAGTTCAGTACCCCATTTTAAAATTGGATTATTTGGGATTTTGATGTCTAGTTTCTTGAGTTCTTTATATATTTTGGAGATCAGTCCTCTGTCTGATGTGGGGTTGGTGAAGATCTTTTCCCATTCAGTAGGCTGCCCTTTTGTCTTATTGACTGTGTCCTTTGCTTTACAGAAGCTTCCCACTTTATCTCCTATCAGGTTCAGTGTTGGTGGATTTATATTAAGTCCTTTAATCCATTTGGACTTGAGTTTTGTGCATTGGAATAGCTATAGATCTATTTGCATTCTTCTACATGTTAACATCCAGTTACGCCTGGACAATTTGTTGAAGATGTTTTCTTTTTTTTGTATAATATTTTCATTTTTGTATTGTGTAATTTTAGCTTCTTTGTCAAAAATCAGGTGTTCCTAGGTGTGTGGATTAATATCCAGGTCTTTGATTCAATTCCATTGGTCAACCTGTCTGTTTTTATGCCAATACCAAGCTGTTTTCATTACTGTAGCTCTATAAGAGAGCTTGATGTCAGGGATGGTGATTCCTCCAGAAGTTCCTTTATTATACAGGATTGTTTTGGCTATCATGGTTTTTTTTTCATATGAAATTGATTATTATTCTTTCAAGGTCTGTGAGTAATTGTGTTGGGATTTTGATCGGGATTGCTTTGAATCTATAGATTGCTTTTAGTAGGATTGCCATTTTTATTATGTTGATCCTACCTATCCAAGAGCATGGGAGATCTTTCCATTTTTCTGGTATCTTCTTTAATTTCTTTCTTCAAATATTTAAAATTCTTGTCAAACAGGGCTTTCACTTCTTTCGTTAATGTTACCCCAAGATACTTTATGTGATTTGTGGGTATTATGAAGGGTGATGTTTCTCTGATTTTTTCCTTAGCTTCTTTATCCTTTGTGTATAGGAGGGATACTGATTTTTTTAGTTGATCATGTATCCTTCCACATTACTGAAGGTGTTTATCAGCTGGAAGAGTTCCCTGGAAGAGTTTTTGGGGTCACTTATAGATACTATCATATCATCTACAAATAGTGAAAGTTTGAGTTCTTCCTTTTCAATTTGAATCCCCTTAATCTCCTTTTGTTGTCTTATTGCTCTAGCCTGAACTTCAAGAACAATTTTGAATAGTTATGGAGAGAGTGGACAGCCTTGTCTTATTTCTGATTCTGGTGGAATTGCTTTGAGTTTCTCTCCATTTAATTTGATGTTGGCTGTCGGCTTGTTGTATATTGCTTTTATTTATTTATTTATTTGGATTTTTGAGACAGGGTTTCTCCGTAGCTTTTGATTCCTATCCTGGAACTAGCTCTTGTAGACCAGGCTGGCCTCTGCCTCCCGAGTGCTGGGATTAAAGGCGTGTGCCACCACCGCCTGGCTTGTATATTGCTTTTATTATATTTATATATGTTCCTTGTATTCCTGATCTCTCCAAAACCTTTATCATGAAGGAGTGTTGAATTTTGTCAAAGACTTTTTCAGCATCTAATGAGATGATTATGAGTTTTTTCTTTCAGTTTGTTTATATGGCGGATTACATTGACAGATTTCCATATGTTGAACAATCCCTGCATTTCTGGGATGAAGCTGACTTGACCATGGTAGATGATGGTTCTGATGTGTTCTTGGATTCAATTTGTCAGTATTTTGAGTATTTTTGCATCAGTGTTCATGAGTGAAATTGGTCTGTAATCCTCTTAGCAGTGTCTTTGTGTGGCTTGGGTATCAGAGTAACTGTAGCCTCATAAAAAGAGTTTGGCAATGTTCCTTCTGTTTCTTTTGTGTGGAACAATTTGAAGAGTATTGGTATTAGTTCTTTGAAAATCTTGTAGAATTCTGCACTGAAACCATCTGGTCCTGGGCTTTTTTTGGTTGGAAGACTTTTGATGACTGTTTCTATTTCCTTAGTGATTTTAGGTCTACTTAATTTGGTTATCTGATCTTGATTTAATTTTGGTAAGTGATATTTATCATTCATAAAATTATCCATTTTCTTTAAGTTTTCAGATTTTGTGGAGTACAGGTGTTTGGAAGTATGACCTGATGAGTCTCTGGTTTTCTTCTGTGTCTATGGCATTATGCCCCCCTTTTCATTTCTGATTTTGTTAATTTGGATATTCTCTCTCTGACTTTTGGTTATTTTTGATAAAGGCTTGTCTGTTTTGTTGATTTTTCTGGAAGAATCAACTCAATTTCTCATTGTTTCTTTGTATAATTTTATTTGTTTCTATTTTATCGATTTTACCCCTCAATTTGATTATTTCCTGTCATCCACTTCTCCTGGGTGAGTCTGCTTCTTTTTCTTCTAGAGCTTTCAGGTGTGCTGTTAAATCACTAGTGTGAGATTTCTCAACTTTCTTTATGTAGGCACTTAGTGCTATGAACTTTCCTCTTAGCAGTGCTTTTATAGTGCCCCATTGGTTGGGGTACACTGTGCCTTCATTTTTGTTGAATTCTAGAACATCTTTAATTTTTTATTTCTTCCACAACCCAGGGGTGGTTCAATTGATCACTGTTCAATTTCCATGAGTTTGTAGGCTTTCTGCAATTAGTGTTGTTGTTAAATCCTAACTTTAAACCATGGTGATAAGATAAGATACAGGGCGCTAGTTCAATTTTTTGTATCTGTTGAGCTTTGCTTTGTTACTGAGTATGTGGTCAGTTTTAGAGAAGGTTCCATGAGGTGCTGAGGAGGTTTTTTTTTTGGTTTTTTTTTTTTTTTTTTTTTTT
>NW_026068147.1:852431-871682 GCF_014885135.2 Alexandromys fortis
TAAGAGATATTAATTACCGGTGATTGTTAATTCCTATTATTTTTCAGTGGTAGTGTTTGTGTTTTGCTTCTTTGGGGTTTTCTGGTGTGAGGTTATGTGTTGTCTGTGTTTTTGTGGGTACAATTAGCTTCCTTCAGTTGGATTTTTCCTTCTATTACTTTCTATAGTACTGGATTTGTGGATAGGTATTGTTTAAATCTGGTTTTGTCATGGAATATCTTGTTTTCCCCATCAATGGTGAAAGCTTTTATGGGCATAGTGGTCTAGGCTTGGAACCATGGCCTTTCAGTATCTGCAGCACATCTGTCCAGGACCTTCAGGCTTTTGTGATTTTCACTGAGAAGTCAGGTGTAATTCTGATAGGTCTGCCTTTATATGTTACTTGAACTTTTTCCTTTGCAGCTCTTAATATTCTTTCTTTATTCTTTATGTTTTGTGATATGATTATTATATGGCAAGGGAATGTTTTTTGGTCTAGTCTATTTGGTATTCTGTAAGCTTTTTTTTGTTTTGGTTTTTCGAGACAGGGTGTCTCTGAGGTTTTGGAGCCTGTCCTGGAACTAGCTCTGTAGACCAGGCTGGTCTCGAACTCAGAGATCCGCCTGCCTCTGCCTCCCGAGTGCTGTTCTGTAAGCTTCTTGTGCCTTCATAGGGATATCCTTCTTTAGTTTGGGAAAGTTTTCTTCTATGATTTTCTTGAATATATTTTATGTGCCTTTGAGCTGGATTTCTTCTCCTTCTTTTCCTATTATTCTTAGGTTTGGTCTTTTCATGGTGTCCCAGATTTCCTAAATTTTTGTGTTAAGAATTTGTTGGATTTAATGTTATCTTTGACTAAAGAATCTGTTTCCTCTATACTGTCTTCATCACCCGAGATTCTCTCTTCCATTCTTGTATTCTCTTGGTTATGCTTGCTTTTGTAGTTCCTGTTCATTTACCCAGATTTTCCATATCCAGATTTCCCTCAGTTTGTGTTTTCCTTGTTGCCTCTATTTCAGTCTTCAAGTTTTGAACTGTTTGAACTATTTGTTTTACCTGTTCATTTTTTCTTGGTTTTCTTGAGTTTTTTTGAGAGGTTTATTGATTTCTTTTAATTTTTGTTTGTATTTTCCTCCATTTCTTTAAGGTAATTTTTCATTTCCTCTTTAAAGGTCTCCATCATCGTCATAAAATTACATTTAAAATCATTTTCTTCTGCTTCTTCTGGGTTCAAGTCTTCCTGTTGTATGAACACTGGGTTCTTGTGTTACCATGCTGCTTTTTAGGTTGTTGAATGAAGTCTTGCATTGGCGCCTACCATCTCATCCTCCAATTGGTGCGGGCAGTGTCTTTGCCTCTTGGTCCAGTCCTTGTAGTGGCTGTCTGTGTTTTTGGTAACTGTTCTTAGTCTGCTCTGTATTGTCACTGTCTGTGTCTCAGGGAGCCACTGAGTTCTCTTTTGGCCCACTTTTATGGCCTGCTCTCTTGCTTCACTTTCTTGGTTCATTCTGTGTAGTCACAGTTTGTGCTTCAGAGTTCCTCTCTTGGTCCTCTCTCTTGATCCTCTCTGTGTACTTATAGCCTCTTGGTCCTTTCTCTTAGTCCTGTCTCTGTAGTGGAAGACTGTGTTTCAGAGTTTTGCTAAGGTTTCAGGGGATCATGGATGAAATCTTATTAGCTGATTCAAATGTAGATGCTTTAGAAAGAATGTTTGAAGAAATAAAGAAAATTTCGCCTTGTCGGTGATTACAACTTGCTCTGGGGGAAAATACGATTATTTAGGCTATAAAATTAGTTGACAAAAAATTAGACCCAGAAAGGTGCAAATTAGGAGAGATCAATTTCAGACTCTTATTGACTTTCAGAGATTGCTAGGAGCATTTCCTAACTACTTCCAATTATTGCAATAAGTCCTGATGAACTTTGCAATGAGTTCAAAACCTTAGAGGGTGACAAGGATTTAAATACTCCCAGGAAATTATCAGCTGAAGCTGAGAGAGAATTGGCTTTGGAGAAAGAAATTGTGGAAGGCACATGCGGATCATGTGGATTCAGGGCTTAACTGCAGTCTTGTCATATTCATCTAAGGGTTCACATACAGGAATTATAATGCAGAGGGAAGATATTATCTTAGAATGGATCTTTTTTACAACAGAAACTGAGTAAGAAATTAAAAACATATGTGGAAAAGGTCCCTGAGTTATTTCTAAAAGGAAAATTGAGACATCATCAATTAGCTGGAATAGACCCAACAGAAATTATAGTGCCTACTAATAATGATGAAATTGACAAATCGTGGGAAAAAGGTGAATCCTGGCAAAGAGCTTACAATAATTTTAGTGAGATAGTAACACAAACATCTCAAAGGCAAGAAAATTCAACATATAAAGAGAATTAGCTGGATACTTCCTCGCATGGTATGGGAAACACCAATATCTGGAGCCCCTACATTCTATACTGATGTAAATAAATTGGGAAAGGCAGGTTAGAAATCAGAAAATTTAAGTAAAGAGCACAAGGCCCACATTACTAAGAGGTGGAGTGTGGTTATTTGTCATTTAATGGGTTATGGATATTTGGCATTCTTTAAGGGGACTGGTTACAAGTTGTTATCGGTAATGTTCAGGAAAAAAGCTAAACAAAGGAGCTTAGATTCGGGATTCTTGTTTTGAAAAGCAAAAGGGGGATACAGATGTTATAAGGGAGTGTGAGTGCTAGAGCTCTGGAGATGCAGAGATATCGTGACTGACCAGGAAGCAAGGTTCTGCATAGAGCTGCAATCGGACAGCTCCGAAACCAATATGGACATCTCAGCCCTGGAGGGAAAGATGTCCTGGTTTTTCAAGCAGCCAGGCTAACTGCAGTTGGGTTGCCGTGGGAGTTGGTCTCCCTCCAGGGTATAGCAATCCTGCTCCTCTCCTAGAGAGGGACATCACAGTTGAGCTCTGTTCTGTTCCCTAAGGGAGTGTCCTAGCAGAGCTATCCACTTCTTTGGCCCAAGATGTTACTTCTGTTACACACTGCTAAAGGGGAAACTCCTGCAGAAACTTAGCAAACTTCTCTGGTTATGAAGAAAAGTTGTTCCTTTTTCTGCTCAGCCATGCCATCCCCTCTAAGGGAAGGTCCCAGCAAGGTTCTTCGGTTCTTCTGTTGTTTAGCTTTGCTCAGCTCCCCTAAGGGAATGTCTCAGCATGGTTTTTCAGCTCAGTTCAGGCTGTGGGAGCTCCTTCTGCTCCTTCACCCAATAGCCTTTAAAGTACCAGCCCACTTGGGCATGGTCTCTTTTGCTTTCTTTGAAAACCTGTACTCCACACAATTGGAAAATCTAAAAGAAATGGACAATATACTAGATAGGTACCACCTATCAAAACTAAATCAAGACTAGATAAACAATTTAAATAGGCCTATAACCTCTAAGGAAATAGATGCAGTCATCAAAAGTCTTCCAATCAAGAAAAGGCCAGGGTCAGATGGTTTCAGTGCAGAATTCTACCAGAATGTCAAAAGAAGAGCTAATACTTATACTCCTCAAATTGTTCCACACAATAGAAACAGAAGGAACATTGTCAAACTCTTTTTACAAGGCTACAGTTACCCTGATACCCAAACCACCCAAAGATTCAACTAAGAAAGAGTATTATAGACCAATTTACCTCATGAACATTGATGTAAAAATACTCAATAAAATACTGGCAAACTGAATACAAGAACACAACAAAAAATCATCCACCATGATCAAGTTGACTTCATATCAGAGATTCAGGGATGGTTCAACATACAAAAATTTGTCAATGTAATCTGCCATACAAATAAACTGAAATAAAAAACATATGATCATCTCACTACATGCTGAGAAAAACCTTTAACAAAATCCAACACCCCTTTGTGATAAAGGTCTTAGAGAGATCAGGGATACAATGAATGTATCTAAACATAATAAAAGCAATACACAGCAAGCCGACAGTCAACATCAAATTAAATGGAGAGAAACTTAAAGTGCTTTCACTAAAATCAGGAACAAGACAAGGTTGTCCACTCTCTCCATATCTATTCAATATAGTACTTCAGGTTTTAGCTAGAGCAGTAAGACAACAAAGGGGAATCATGGGATACAAATTGGAAAGGAAGAAGTCAAACTTTTGTTGTTTGCAGCTTAACATGGACCAGCCTCGACAAAAATACTTCTTGCCAGGGTAGGGTCATGGGAATTTATTAGTAAATATTAGTAAAGAATACGGAGACACATAAAAATAATAAGACAGAAACTATAGAATAATACAGGGAGGGCATTCCAGGGAATACTGAAAATCACCCATGTTTATTTTACCATAGCTTTTATACCCAATGTAAATGGGGAGAGGGAGAATGTAGCAATATACTATTAACATGATACAAAGGACAACTCAAACAGTCAATCTCTTTAACACTTTGAGACATCAAATCATGAGCATTCTGTTCTTTAGGCACTGATGCTGCTCTAGACCACGTATCCTGAATGCAGTTACTCCTCAGGTGACCTCATAGTTACAGAAGAAGGAACAGAAGTACATTTGCATATCCTGACCACCTGTCAGGATGGCATGGACCGTCTTGTATGAGCTATTTTAATGTTAAAAGAATGAAATAATCACATCCTGAGTTGTGTGACATGCAATTACATTAGCCAACCATTTGAACAACCTCTAACCCTCTGACTGTCAGACAAGGCAGAAATGGGCCCACATTTTTGGGCTTCTACAATTTCTTCCTTTTAATAAAGTCTGTGCTTCTGCAACAGGACAGATGGTAGTGTCTGTCTTAGGTGAAAATTTTCCCATTTCCCAGACTTACCCATCTTTGGTACATGTATTCTGACCATACATGCTTTAGGTGCCTGGGAGGAAAAGGATCAAACCCATCTATGACTGCTGACCTTTGTAAACAAAGAGTAAAGGGAAAAGTCCCTCTGGGCTGTGTGTGTGTGAGCCAATTTTTGTCAAGAGAGTTCATCTGCAATTAGATAATGCTTTATGAATAAACCTGTTCCTAATGGCTACAGTCTCCTAATTAAAGGAGAGGAGGACCACCAGGGTTGGGAATGCCCTCTTCAGTTTGCCTAGAGTGTTTCTTAACAATTTTTAGCTGTATCAAAATCTAAATTTCTTATCAAATATGTCAAATCCAAGCACTCATAGGAAATGTCAAACTTTTCTTAACATCTTATGAAGAACTAAAGCAGTTACATATTAACTAGTCAATACCATAATTCTAGAGTGGAAATTAACAATAAGCACACAATTTGTCAAATCACAATTCTCTTAAATCCATTCTAATCAAACAGCAAGAAAAGTTTTCTCTGGTGGGTGAGAATCCAACTGCATTGCTGCTTTTAAGTAATTGTCCCAGTTTCTGAGCAGCATCAAAAAGCCCTTAGGTACCCTCCTCATATTTGAAGAGGGGCTTCAGTCACTCCTTGTAGAAAGTCCTTTTTTCCTTGAGGGGAAAATTGAGGCCTCAGTTCTCAGGTCCAACATTTCAACAGCAGATTAAATACCATACGGGAAAAATGAGTTCTGTGTCCCAAAGAGAAAACAGTCAAAGGTTCAGTCTGCATTTCTGGTCTGGCTCTAAGGTAAACAGGACTCACTAGGTCTGAAAGTCTACGTAGCAAGTCCAACAAGAGTCTGGAAATCACCGGTCATCACCATAATCTTCTTTCCCTTGTCAGATTGCAGCAAGTTTTTTGCCAGGATCATTGGTTCAGGTACTCCTTTCCTCAGCCTGCAGTATGGTGGTACAAGGAAGTCAGGATCTCAGATTCAGGAACATCTTTCCACTTCTCCTATAGAGTCATCAGCAGATGTGATGTCATCAGGGCTGGTACTCCTTGATTCAATATGCAGTAATCTCATCCAGCTTTATTTTCTTCCTGTGGAAAAAGCACAAACATATCCTTGACCCCAAATTAACACAGGGTCGGGTCCTTTTCTTAATCTACTGCAAGGGTTTTTTCACTTTGCCATATTGCCAAAATCTGCCCACAGCATATTGCTCAGTTACATCCATAAAAGGTGCATGACTTAAAGCATTATATGACTATTCTTAATTCTCCTATTTTTATCCTTTTAAGTTGTTTTCAAGGAGCCATGGGTACGTACATTCCATAGTTCCTCTTCACCATTAAGAGCATTTGCAGCTCTTCCATTGGAAGAACCATCTATAAAATTTAGCATAACATCCTTTAAGGGATCTTTTGCAAAAACTTTAGGAAAATAAAGGAATATAGTTGTGAGAATTGCACCAATAATCAGATGGGAAAAGATTATTAATCTGACCTTCAAACTGAGCAAACATAATTGCCCAAGAACCATTATTTTGAAATAACCAATCAATTTGTTGCTTAGTAAAAGGAACATTGGTTCTCTGACAAAATATCTCCTAGAGTCTTCTGTGCTATACAAGCTACTGTTTCAAAATAAGTGTTTAATACCTTAATTGGCGAACTGTGAAGGTGTAATGAACCATTTTGTCATAACACTGCTGTAGGACTAAGGTAGGTAATATACATGCTTGTCAAGGCTGATCATAATTAATACAATGAACTTGCTGTTTCTGTAGAGCATACTCTACCTGGGTAAGTACCTGTCTACTGGAGTTTGGATCACTGTTCCCTTTAAGAATTATACTTAGTAGCTCCAGGGTTCCTGCAGGATATTTTAAATAAGGTTTTCACTAATGAATATTTTATTAAACTTTTGTAAGCTATCTTTCTAATCCAGGTTGCAAGTCTACCTACCTGACAGGAAAATGGAAAAAAGTAAGCATATCCAACAAATGGTGCTGACATAACTGGATATCAATATGTAGAAGAATGAAAATAGACCCATATCTATTGCTATGCATAAAGCTTTAGTCCAAATGGATCAAAGACCTCAACCTAAAGCCAGCCACACTGAACCTCATAAAAGAGAAAGTGAGAAGTACACTTGAATGCATTGGTACAGGAGACCACTTCCTAAATATAACCCCAGTAGCATAGACACTGAGAGAAACAATTAATAAATGGGACCTCCTGAAACCGAAAAGTGGTGTAGGAAGTCCTTCTGTCTATGTGTTGCTTTTATTGGTTAGTGAATAAGTCTGTTTTGGTCAGTGGCTTAGCAGAATGAGGTAAGATGGAGTTCCAAGCAGATAGAGGAGGAAAGAGTAGGCAGAGTGAGGGAGAGCCATATAGCCTCTGCAGGGGACAGACGCCAAGAAGCCACCAGAGGAGAAAGATGCAAGCTGCCAGTTGGAACCTTGCCGGTAGACCACAAACTTCGTGGTAAAATATAAAATAATAGAAATGGGTTAATTTAAGATATAAGAATAAGCCAGAAATACATTTAAGCTATTGGTCAAACAATATTGCAAATAACATAGTTTCTGTGTGTTTATTGTGGGATCCAGCAGACAGAAACCTCCAACTACAGAAAAGCTTCTATAAAGCAAAGGACACAGTCAACAAGACAAAAAGCAGCTTACAGAATGGGAAAATATCTTCTCCAGTCCCATATCAGACAGAGGGCTTATCTCCAAAATATACAAAGAACTCAAGAAATTGGTCATCAAAAGAACAAATAATCCAATAAAAAATGGGGTACAGACCTAAACAGAGAACTCTCAACAGAGGAATCTAAAATGGCTGAAAGACACTTAAGGAAATGCTCAACATCCTTAGCCATCAGAGAAATGCAAATCAAAACAAAAATGAGATTCCATCTTACACCTGTAAGAATGGACAAGATCAAAAACACTGATGACAAATTATGCTGGAGAGGATATGGGGTAAAGGGAACACTCCTCCATTTCTGCTGGGAGTGCAAAGTGGTACAGCCACATTTGGATACATAAACCAGCGTGGCAGTTTCTTAGAAAACTAGGTAACAACCTACCTCAAGACCCAATAATATCACTTTTGGGTATATGTCCAAAGAAAACTAATCATGCCACAAGGAACACTCAGCTATGTTCGTAGCAGCATTGCTTGTCATAGCCAGAATCTGGAAACAAACTAAATGCCCCTCTTTTACATGGTGATAAATGGGCTGAGAAAGAAATCAGAGAAGCATCACCCTTCACAATAGTCAAAAATAGCATAAAATATCTTGGAGTAACTCTAACCAAACAAGTGGAAGATCTATATGACAAGAACTTTGAATCTTTGAAGAAAGAAATTAAAGAAGACACAGAAAAATTTAAAGATCTCCCATGCTCTTCAGTAGGTAGAAATTACCATAGAAATAATGGCAGTCCTACCAAAAGCAATCTACAGACTCAATGCAATGCCCAGCAAAATTCTTCACAGACCTCAGAAGGACAATACTCAACTTCATACGGAAAAACAAACAACCAAACAAAAACCAGGATAGCCAAAACAATCTTGTACAATAAAGGAACTTCTGGAGGCATCACAACCCCTGACTTTAATCTCTACTACAAAGCTACGGTGCTGAAAACAGCCTGGTATTGGCATAAAAGTAGATAGAAGGGTCAATGGAACTGAATCAAAGACCAAGATATCAATCCACACACACACAAACGCCTGATTTTTGACAAAGAACCAAAAAATGTAAAATAGAAAAAAAGAAATCCTATTTAACTTGCTTAATTACATTTTCACAGACACTTGACTGGCCGGAAGCTGCAGTTCTCTGAGGCATCTTGCAACTTAGCTTGGCTTTCAGGTCAGACTAGGCTCATAGCTGAAGCTGGGCTGCGCAGAGGGGCACAAGCCGTGTTCCCCCTGCCGTTTGGTTGTCCCGCTTTGGACTTGGGACCAGGAGGTGCTGGGCCCTCATTGCCGGCTGTGCCTGGGCACAGGCCGTGCTTTTTACATTTTGCAGTCCCATCAGAGACCAGAATTTGCAGGCTCTCAAGTGTCCGCCATTATAGCGGCTTTGAGACTGTAGTGTAAGACAAGTTTAGGTGGGTATAGCTACGCCGACTCTTACTATCCTTGTGTTTTTATTTTACATCGTGTAATCACAAAATTAGGAGAATCCAAGAATCCTCTCCTCTGTTAAAAGTCATAGATTTATTCATATAGGTTCCTCCGCTCATAGATCAATTAGCCTCCAGGCATTTCCACTGACTGCCCCTGGGCGCTGACCTTCCTATCCTGCCAGCCTTTCCTGGCAGCACCGCACAGCATGGGTCAGACTCAGCTGGCTACAGCGTTTAGTGGACTCCCACCATCTCAGCGGTAACACAGGCCATTGCTAGGCCAAACGCCGCATTCCCTTCTCTCTTCCTACCCGTTCAGCAGCAACAGAGACTGCGGCTGGGTGACCACAGCATGGCTGCACGGGAGAAGACGAGGCCTCACTTTGGCCTCCCAGAGACCCGGAGCAGCCCGAAGGCAGCAGCGGATACGCCACCATTGAAAGGGCAGGAGTATAATATTTACAAACTCTAAAAACCTCTGCCTTTGTTTCTGTTCCACTTCAGCTCCTGTAGCTGAATACACCTAAGCGACTGTACGGACAGTTGAATCCTATTTCCTTGTCCTGTATTTACAGGGATTTACAGCTTTACTCGCGATTTTTGCCACACCTTTCTCTTTCCTTTTTTTATATCTACTATTCATTTCTGAGCACTCATTACTCACCTCCCCACCTGTGGTGCAATTTTCTTGTGGAGTCTCTCATGCACTCCCCATATACCTGGCCACACTTCTATGCATTTTGGGGTTTACCGGTCAGCTCCATGTTGGTCCATATGTCGTGGACCAGCCTCGACAAAAATACCTCTTGCCAGAGTAGGAATATGAGAATTTAGAAGTATTAGTAAAGTATATGGAAGACTCTCAAATGCCCCAAAGACACCCGAGGAACTGCTCAGTATTCTTAAACATCTCAGTATTCTTAACCATCAGAAAAATGCAAATCAAAATGACTCAGAGATACCATCTTATGTCTTGGATATTTCAGCGCGCCTGTGTGGGTTCGCGCAAGTTCCTGAAATGTAGATTCAGAGACATCGAGAATGAACTTAACCTCTGCGGTTGCAGGGAGCTCAGTCTCCACGAACTGAAGCCTTCCCTTCACCTCCCAGCATCTTTATTTTCTCCTATATTTACACGTTAGCTAGTAGGTCTCCATATCTCAAAAGAAACTGATAGAAGCTTCCAACAATACAATGCCAGGTGCAAATACCTGAAGTACTACAGTTTTCAGGGTTTGCTCTAAACCAAGTTTTGCATAGGCTTAGTATCCATGGGAAACTCTCAGTCAAGATTCACATAGGACAACAAAAGGTACCTGTAACACAAAGGAAGGCCTAGGGGCTGTGTGAAAACTTTGGAATCGGGTCAGGTGTAACCCAGCAGGGGTTTCTTGGCTAGTGGAGGTTGCTTGTTATCCGTCTGGTGCCAGGTCAGAGGGACATTATACCACAGATCCCCCTTTCTCTATACAAAATTTAATTTTTCCAAAGGTCATACACAGTATATACAACTTTTTTCTATCTTACTTACAAGCTTATGTAAGTAGGCCAAAACACATTTTAAAACAAGTAAGGCTATTATTGATAGAACAAGAGCAATACCTGCTTCAATAGGAGTCCAATTAAAATGATTAATAGTGTTGAATGAAGCTATAGTATCTGCAAGACTTTCCATAATATCCATCCCTGTCATATCAGGTAACTTTTTTGTAAAAGGCTCTCTGGTTTCCTTCTGTAAATTGTAGAGAAGAATTAGGGTGACCCATCAAATGCATCTTAACATTATCCCAATCATACCTGCTTTCACTAAGTCTTAAGAGTGTAAAACAAAGAGAAGAAACATTCCAATCACATTTTAATCTCATCTGCTCCTTCAAAATTTTTACCTGACCCTCTAACAATATAACAGCTTGCCTTAACTCAGCTAACTCATTCCCTATCTCATTACCAACTTTATTTTGTTCAGTCCACAGTTCTGATGAATGTTTATACCGATCTCTAACGAATTCAGCAGTTTGGGTTTCTTTAGGAAGTGTCACTCCAGCTGTTGCTGCTGTAGCTGTCAATGTGATGACCCCCAAAACAATTGCGACAACCAACTCAACTGTTTGATGTGTTCTTTTCAATATTCTCTCAGCGAGCTTCTGCACCAGGGTCATCACAGGAGAGTCTTGCTATGGCCTCAGCAACTCCACAGGTATCCAGATTTCAGGTATTGCTCTAAGAACATATAAACTCTCAAAAGTCAAATTTAAAAACAATCCAGAATCAGTACAGATACGAAGGGTACAGTGCTCACAAGTGGTGCTGCAATTGTTAGGGGTTGCCATTGTGCAGGCCCTTTCAGTAGTAAGCTAGTGGGACACATGCCAGGAAAGAATGACTCTGATTTAGTCTAAGAGACAAATTATATCCATCATCCTTAATGTTTTTCCTTCCCATGCCTAAAGAGAGTGGAAGGCAATTGTCAAATTCCACAAGTTAGTCTGAAGTGAATTGCCAAATTGCAGGAGGACTTGCTATTCCAACTCCATGCATTTGGATAGTTCATTAACAGAAGCGCTAATTTCCACAGGTCCATTCAAATTATACCATTTCCATCTTAGCAGATGCATTTCCTTGAGCCGAGCAAAAAGGGCTCCAGAGCATGGCGTCTCCTTGGGAGACGTAAATGAACACCCGAGGCTTCTCACTCTGACACTGTTGCCAATGCACCCAGTCAGATTCCTTCTTGGCAACCCACATCTCACAGAGTGGTAGACATATGGAACTAGCAGCATTAATCTCCCACCTTTAAAACCAGATGCTCGAAGCATATAAAACTTGTTAGGGTAGTGCCGGATACTATAGACTATGGACAGCCATCATTTAGAAGCTATTATTAGACAAGTAAGACATCTGTTGTTTTTTAATCAATAATTCAAGTAAAATTTTTATCCTTCTCAAATGTCTCTGATGTAGTTTGACAGCTGAGAGGTTTTGTCAGTTTAAAAGGACAACCTCACCAAACAAATGTCAGTAAAATACAAAATAAAAGTTGTTAAGGTGTGTACCTGCAAGTTATATAGATGTGAGGACGAAATTCTCTCTCATGCTGCCTTTCATAGCCTTAAAGATACTTTTCAGTATGCAAAAAATATCTGTCACAGTCATTCTGGTATAAATATGCTGATGTTTAAAACTTATGTTTTCATAAGCCAAAAAAAAATTCTTGGAAGGTCCAAGGAGCCAAATTGAAGGATCTACCTTAAACAGGTCAGATATATCCCTCTCAATTCCCTGGTTCTAAATTTTTTTTCTCCGACCTAAACTTATCTTTGTCCTCTGTTCTGCCAATATCTTAAAGAGGTCTAAGAGACACTGAACAGTTCCATACCACAAACTCTGGACAGGAGTAAAGAGCCCAGCTACCCCAGGATGTGACCAGCACCCAGCTCTTTCAAGCCCCCCTTCAAGATGATACCCACAAATAAGCAGAAAGCAGTCTTGAGAATCCACTGTCCCAATTCCTTTAACCCATTGGGTCTAACTCCCCACTTTTTTTTATTATAAGGAAGAGATGAGAACGTAATGGTCTGCCCTATCACCTGGGTATCCTGTCCCTGTAAGATCTGCTTGCCCTGCCCACTTCCCCCCTTCTGCCAGGGCAAGCAGATCTTCCTCCAACCTGTGTGCTCTCCCCATTTCTCTTCTAGGGGTTAGCGCTCTCTCTCTCCCCCTCTCCTCCTTCCCCTCCCCTTCTATGACCCACTAATAACTATACCCAAACTCTCTCTGCATGGCATGTCTATCCATTTCTCACCCACCACCTCACATCTCCCCTTCTCTCTCCCTCTCCCCTTTCCCCTTCCATAACTCACCCACCATGGCTGCTGTTGCTCTGCTTCAGGTCACCTGCCATGGCCCCCTGTGGGACCCTTCCCCTGCAGTGGATCACCATGGTCTCCCACCCACCACTGCCCCGCTTGGGACATCCGCCATTTTTTAAGATCCATAATAATCTCCTCTTTGTATTTTTTTCAGGAAAAATTTGTAATCCCCAATAGATTAGATTTTTTTTTTGCATGTGAGGTTTAGTGGTGGAATTCTTGCCTGCCATATGGAAGGCTCAGCTAGCTTAGTCAGTAGAGCATGAGACTCTTAATCTTAGGGTTGTGGTTTCATGTCCCACATTGGGTCCCAAAATGTCACAAATATTTTGGCGCAGGTGACTGTATTCACATGAGTTTGAGAAATGAAAACTCAGAGACACATGAGAATGAACTTAATCTATGCAGGTGCAGGGGGCTCAGTCTCAGTGAACTGAAGTACCTTACCTTCACCTCCCAGAATCTTTATTTTTCCTATATTTACACTTTAGTTTGTAGATTTCCATATCTCAAAAGAAACTGATAAAAGCTTCTGACAATACAACGCAAGGTGCAAATACCTGAAACATGATGTGCTATGGTTTTCTGGGTTTCCTCTAAACCAAGTTTTGCATAGGTTTTGTATCCATGGGAAACTCTCAGTCAAGATTCACATAGGGCAAAAAAGTTATTTGTAACTCAAAGGAAGGCCTAGGGGCTGTGTGAAAACTCCAGAGCCAGACCAGATACAACCCAGTGGGATTTCATGGCTAGTGAAGCCTGATAGCTATCCATCTGGTTCCAGGCCATCAGGACATTCTACCACAACTATAAAAGGCAATCTTTATATGATGACCATATCTGGCTTTATTCCACATGTATTTGAATGCATGGGACAGAATTGAAGAAGTAGTAAAAAAATAAGTCATTTACTAAAGTTATACAGAGCCCAATGGAAGCCTTCATGGATTTCTTACAAAGATTGACTTTAGCAGTAAATAGAATGATACCAAATTCAGAAGCTGGACAAATAATAATTGAATCTCTGTCTTTTAAAAACACCAGTTCTCAATGCCAAAGGATAATTAGGCCTTTAAATGCAAGGTCAGCACTCTTGGAAGTAGGGATCCAAGCACTCCTTTACATCTGTGGGGTCCTTAGATCCAACAGTACAGCCTGCTTCAGGGCAGAGGGGATCTAAGAGCCAGCTCCAGTACAAAAGGGACCTAAGAGATGGCAAACCAAGTAAAACCCTCAAGTACACAGTCAGCCACAGCAAAGATTGGACCAAGACTCTCCTGGCTGCATTTGAAGGAAGAGAAGGGCAGGCACCAGTGCAAGAATTCCTCCAACAACCTGAAAGGCAACATGACAACACCAGAATTCAGCGAACATGCATCAGAAAGACTTTAACACCCTAATCCAGAAAAAGTAGAAGAAATCAACTTTAAACGTAACATTATGAAAATGATAGAGATCCTTAAATAGGATGTGAAAAACTCCCTTAAAGAAATAAAAGAGAAGACAAACAAAAAGAAGAAATTAATAAATCCCTCGAAGATACCCAAGAAAACCAAGAAAATGCAAACAAACAGGTAAAGAAAACAGTTCAAGACTTGAAGACCAAAATGGAGGTAATAAAGAAAACACAAACCGAGGGATGGCTGGATATGGAAAATCTGGGTAAATGAATAGGAACTACAGAGACAAGTATAACCAACAGAATACAAGAGATAGAAGAAAGAATCTCAGGCACTGAAGATACTATAGAGGAAATAGACTCATTGATCAAAGAAAACAGAAAATCCAACAAATTCTTAACGCAAAACATCCAGGAAATCTGGGACACCATGAAAAGACCAAACCTAAGAATAATAGGGGTAGAATTCCAGCTCAAAGGCCTAGAAAATATATTTAACAAAATTATAGAAGAAAACTTTCCCAACCTAAAGAAAAATATTCCTATGAAGGTACAAGAAGCTTACAGAACACCAAATAAACTGGATCAAAAAAAAATCCTCTCACCATATAATAATCAAAACACAAAACATACAAAATAAAGAAAGAATAATAAGAGCTGCAAAGGGAAAAGGTCAAGTAACATATAAAGGTAAACCTATCAGAATTACACCTGACTTATCTATGGAACCATGAAAGCCAGAGGTCTTGAATAGATGTGCTGCAGACACTAAGAGACCATGGATGCAAGCCCAGACTACTATACCCAGCAAAGCTTTCTTTCACCATCGATGGAGAAAACAAGGTATTCCAGGACAAAAACAGATTTAAACAATACATAGCCACAAATCCAGCCTTACAGAAAGTACTAGAAGGAAGTTGAATATTTCCTTAAGTATCTTTTGGTCATTTGAAATTCTTCTGTTGAAAATTCTCTGTTTAGTTCAGTATCCTATTTTTTAATTGGGTTATTTAGAATTTTATTGTCTAATTTCTTGAGTTCTTTATTTATTTTGAAGATCAGTCTTTTGTCTGATGTGAGGTTGGTGAAGATCTTTTCCCATTCAGTAGGTTGCCATTTTGTCTTATTGACTGTGTCCTTTGCTTTACAGAAGGTTCCATTTATTTATTGTTGCTCTTAGTGTCTGTGCTACTTGGGGTTATATTTGGAAGTGATCTCCTGTGCCCATGCATTGAAGACTATTTCCCACTTTCTCTTCTATCAGGTTCAGTGTGGTCAGATTTATATTNGCACAATGACAATTCCTTCAGGACAATGGCAATACCACTAAGCTGAAAAACACCATCTAAAGATTGACTTTGGACTACAAACTGCTCAGAAAAAATTTTAGGTGGCTAGCTGAAATGATCAAGTCTTACAGACTACTCTAGCCAGGCCTTGAGGCAAGCCTGAACTTCCTTACACAGAGACTGGACCACAAATAATAAAGCTACTTCTCCCAGGACTTGACAATTAACCCAACTTTTTCTTTCCAGAATCCCCCAAAAACGTTGTCACTACCAGACAACAGGAAGTAAATTTAAAAATACGACGTACACATAAATAAAACAAATATTTCATTCCACAACAGTTGATGAAGATCTTTTACCATTCTTTAGGCTGCCTTTTTGTCCTTTTGACAGTTACAGAACTTTTTAGTTTCATGAGGTCCCTTTTATTTATTGTTGCTCTTAGGGCCTGTGCTAGCGTTGTTCTGCTCAGGAAGTCATCTCCTACGCTAATCCATTCAAGGCTCTTCCCACTTTCTCTTCTGTCAGGTTTAGTGGATCTGGTTTTATGTTGAGGTCTTTGATACATTTGGACTTGAGGTTTTTCTCAGTGTGATAGATAAAGATCTATTTGCATTCTTCTACATCCAGATACCCAGTTATACCAGCTCCATTTATTGAAGATGATTTCTTTTTTCCATTGTTTATACATTGTTTTGGCTTCTTTCTTAAGAATCAGGTGTCCATAAGTGTATGGATTTACATCTGGGTCTTCAATTCCATTAATTTATCTGTCTGTTTTTATGCTAATACCATGCGGTTTTTATTACTATAGCTCTGTAGTATAGCTTGAAATCAGGGATGGTGATGCCTCTGGATCACAGGATTGTACAGGATTGTTTTGGCTATCCTGGGTTTTTGTTTTTACATATAAAGTTGAGTAGTTTTCTTTCAAGGTCTGGAAAGAATTGTGTTGGGATTTTGAGGGGATTGCATTGAATCTGTAGGTTGTTTTTAATAGGATGGTCATTTTTACTATGTTAATCTTACTGATCCATGAGCATTGGAGGTCTTTCCATCTTATATCTTCTCAAATTTATTTCGTCAAAGACTTGAAAGTCTTGTCATACAGGTCATTCACTTACTTGGTTAGAGTTGCCACAAGGCATTTTATGTTATTTGTGGCTATTGTAAAAGGTGTTCTTTCCCTATTTTCTTTCTTAGCCCATTTATCGTTTGTATATCGGAAGACTACTGACATTTTTGGAGTTAATTTGTATCCAGCCACTTCTCTGAAGCTGTTTATCAGCTATAAGAGTTCTCTGGTAGAATTTTTGTGGTTGCTTATGTATACTATTTTATCATCTGCAAATAGGGATACTTTGACTTCTTCCCTTCTGTTATGATTTCCATCATCCAGTACTTTGGCTGGCACTTCTGGGTTCCAGGGCTACACATGCACCATCAAGCGCTCAGGCAATTTACATAGCCACCCAAGGTCCTCAGGCTCTACGTGACATACATACAGCATGGTCACGTCACCTACACACATGCAGCATGCTCATGTCACCTACACATGATGCAGCTATGTAAGCCTTTGCACGCATACATAAGACCCTGTGTGCATGCCCTAGGCAGTCTTTAAAAGCTGGACATGTCCGTATCACATGCTCTTCCCGCACCAACTTCTTTAGGCCTGCACACGTGTCTTTCTCTTTCTTAATAAACTCTTAAAGTAGGTTTTGTTGTGTGTTTTGTGATCCGCACTCACACCTGGTAATTTCATTGGTGCCAAGACTCTGTAGGCTCTCCTACTCCCTCGGACCCCAAACCAGGTTTCTCCACAGCAACCTACATTCCATATCTGCCCAGTCGCCAACTCCTACACACATCAGCGGCTTCAGTTGGTGAGTTTTTCCCTTCTGGTCAACTTAACCATTTCTCTGAACTCGAGGACTTGACCCAATGAGCTCCCAGCAACCCTCTGGTATTCCTAGAAATGGGGGAACAGCCCCCAACCATGGCCTTTAAGACTGCAGTTAAGCCCTTCACTGATATTCACCTCTGGTTGTTCCACATGGCTAAAATCTGAGATTTAGACCTATCGGTCCTATCACTGTGCTGCCATTTGGGCGACTTGAAGCGTTCTATTTGGCTCCCAATTTCTGTGCAGATGGGTCTTGAAATTGGCCTGGCCTAATTCTGGACTCATGCACCTATTCTGGAAACATCTGATTAGTTGCCTTTGGGTTTTCGTCTTTCTCACATTTTTAGCCATGGGAAACAAATCCTCAAAAACTATCAGTCTAACCCCCCCCCCCACACACACATACCCGGATGTCTTTTAGAGACCCTAAAACTCCAATGCTTAATGCCTTACTTACAGATTCCCACACTTGTCCATCTTTGTTCTAAAAAAATGGCCTCAGTACCCTTTAGATAACAATCCAAAATGACAGCCTAATGACACCTTAGATCCCGATATTCTGTGGGAGCTTTCTAACCATTGTCAGCACATAGGCAGATGGAAAGACTTTCTCTATATCCAAGCCCTCTTCAGTCTAAGTTCTAAGCCCTCTGTCCTCACAGCTCTTCACCTGCTCACATGTTCCTGGCTATGCCATCTAAGCTGGAGGAACATTCCGATTCAGCTCTGGACCCTGCTAACAAACTACCTCAGCAGACAGCGACTTCTACCTCTTCAGTTCTCTCTCCCCACTCCCACCAACTACTCCGTCAGCCCCTCCAGATCCTCCCTCCTCTCTGGTGCCAGGCCGCAGCAGCTGCCTGCCTCCAGCATCCACTTTTACCCCTCTTCTCATGTGCTTGCATGTTGCGAAGGAACCCAAAACTTACCAAGCCAAGCCGGCTGCAGTTCTTCCATTGAGAGAGGTAGCCAGTGTGGATGGGCATTTCTTTCTCACTCCTAGAACTCTTTCACATAGAAAAAAAGCTGGGTTCTTATACATATAATTCTACTTCTTTCATAAAGCAATTCCAATACATTACCCAATCTTTTGTGATATTTTTATGATCCTATCTAATAACCCACTTCCTGAGGAGTGCAGGCAAGTTTGGGAGCAGGCCAGAGTACATGCAGATGAGGTTCATCAGACTGACACACACATACACACACATACACACACACACACACACACACACACACACCCTGAGCAGAGGTGGTCCCAGAGTAGGATCCACATTGATCATAACACTCCAGGTAGCATTTTAGCTAGAGACCAGCTTATGGTTTGCCTTCCGGTGGGTCTATATAAGGCTGCCCTAAAGACAGTAAACTATGATAAACTCTCAGAGGTTATTCAGGATACAAAGGAAAATCCATCTGAATTTTTAGAATGTCTCACTAAAGCTCTGTTACAATATACTAACCTAGATCCAGAGACCCCAGAGAGCAGACAGTTCTTTATTACCCATTTTTTTTTTCTCAGAGCTTCTCTGACATTAAGGCTAAACTTAGACATTTGGAGAAAGGCCCTTTGACTCCATAGACAGAAGCCTTAGAGCTGGCTTTTAAGGTGTACCATGCAAGGAATGATAAAACCCATAATCACAAATGTCAAATGCTAGCCATGGTCACCTGATTGGCCAAGGCAACTGACTGTCCTATACATGCTGTCCATGCTGCTCCCTTGCCCCCCAGGCTCGAGGGCCACCAGGCCCGTGTCTCAAATGTGGTAAAACTGGGCATTGCGCCTGGATATGTCCTAATCCTTATATTGGTCCCATAAGACCATGTCCAAGGTGTCGTAGG
>NW_026068147.1:876369-878018 GCF_014885135.2 Alexandromys fortis
GTGGACCCCCAAGTCTGGGACACCCAAAACCCCTCTGTTGCTAAACACCATTGCCCCATTGTTGTCCAATCACAGGATCCTACTATGAAGATGCAAAACAATCCCACACCAGTTAAGAATTATGTATAATAAAAAGGTTATTTATTTGAGGGGGAAAACTTACAGATCACTGTCCCAAACAACAGTCTTCTTGTCATAATCAGGAAACAGAGAGTCTAGTCACTGGAAAGGGAGTCGGAAGCAAGAGAGAGCGCCAGGTTCCCACTGCTTTTTAAAGTATAAGAGACCATGACCCAATGCACTGGTATCCTAAAGGCTATTGGCTGAAGGAGCTCTCACAGCACCTCTCCCTTTTGTTTAAGTAAGAGAGTTCCAAAACTTATACAAAACAATATACACAAGGAACAGATATCAAGTATAAGATCAGAATTACAATCAGCATAAACTATTAAGCAAGGAACATATGCTAAATGTTTTAATAAAAATTCTATCCTATGGAGTCTAAGTCTTATATAGGAAATGGCTGGGTTAGATCATAAGAGTATAGTAACTATGACTATCTAATCTTCAATCCATCAAAAGCCTGAGGAGGGAGATAATATTACTTGAGCCAACAGGAAGTACAATCAAGTAGCTTCCAAAGCGAGCAATATATGACAGAGACAGCTACCTGAGCAATCATCCAAAGTCTCATTTTGCAACCAACTTTGGCTAAGGCCTAGTGTAAATGACAGACCATTTTCAGAGGCAGGATATTTTTAAAAACCATCTTACCCTGTCTTGACAAGATTTGACAGTCCTGCTTATCCATTTTCAGATACTATGTAACTTGTCAATGGTTGAATTCCTTGCCCAAAGGCCAGTTTTGCCAAGAAGAAAACAAGCTCTAAGTAGAGTGTCTTTGGTGCTCAACATTCTCTTGGGAATAGATTGGTGCTGTCAGAAGCAGTCATGTCTCATTTCAATAGAACACTAAGTTATTTAAATGCCATGTTCCACAGATCCTTGAAGTGGTTGAAGAATACCAATCTGGACAGAATACAATCTCTATGTATCTAAAGAACCTAATTGATCTAACTGTATGTACAACAAACATGAACAACTATTGATCTATAATAATATGAGAATATACCTTAAAAGTTGTATCAATATACAAAATGTCCTAAACCAAGGTAGAAACATACATATATACAATCTGACAAAATAACTTTGTATACATGTACAAATAATATAAACAAAAGTAACAAATATAATTTGAACTTGTATCAATATACAAAAACTATACCAACGTAAATTATCCATAAAAAATAGCTCACAAGTATTCACTCTATTACCCACTATTACTATCCCCCTTTTTTTTGAACAAACATAGTTTTCTCCCCAACCCTTTTTATGCAGTGCAAATAATAATCAACAACCCCTAAACAGTGTTCCCAACCCTATGAACAAACATTTTTGGGATAAGGGTGTTGTCTTCTAGAATTGCTTCCTGCTGTCATGGGGGTGATGTTCTCTTAATGGGATGCTGCAAAAATTAAGTGGTGGTTAAGTTCCAAAAATTACTGTCTAGTATAGTTGCAAACAATTTCTGAGAAGTCAATAGTTTTTTTTTTGTTGTTGTTGTTGTTTGTTTTTCTTTTTTCAAAGTT